>NC_084649.1:15388333-15696666 GCF_019802595.1 Syngnathoides biaculeatus | reverse complement strand
TTCTACTGAGGTCCCACCTGATGTCCCTGCTGGGACACCGTCATCCTAAGCCACTCCCCCGTGAACATGGTGCCTGAGGAGCAGCGCCATCTTGGGCGGTATAGAAATTGCACAAAACATGCAGGGAGGTGTGCATAGTTTTGCTATTCGGCAAATGGCTTTAGTTCTTCAAAGAAATTCTCGGGTTAGTTTGCGAATGGTACCCCGTATCATTGTACAGTACAGTATAAAATTGTTTTGATTTGTTTTTGATGGGGGTTTTTTAGTATTTGGGGGAAAAAAACAAGCTAGAAAATGTCTGAAAGTTTCACATTTCATTCAAACGTATCACTTGTGCATCATCTCACAATGCTAGTGCTGCGCTAGTGCTAGCACGGCGCTAACAGGGCCAGTAACATAGCGGTAAAAATCCCTGAGACACGGCAGTAACAGAAGCAACACACGAGCACAGCGCTAACGCTAGCGCAATGGTAATGCTAGCACAGCGCTAACAGGGCTGGTTATTAAAAAAAAAAACATACCGGTAAAACTCAATTCCTCTGCACATTTATTCCACCGGTCTTACGCTCACCGTTTCCGCTCGAGTGCCCTCTTGCGGCGTTAGAAAAAAATGTACAAATTAACCGCATCACCGCATAAGCCGCAGGGTTGAAAGCGTATGAAAAAAGTCGCGGTTTATTGGCCGGAAATTACAGTACTTTTATTTTCATTCTAGGATTTGTTGGCGTTATTTGCTATTCGTGTAACAAAAGCCACGTGATACCCCGTATCATTGACGGCGGTCGACTTACTTAAAAGTGATGATGTTGGGGTGTTTGAGCTTCCGGAGATGCTTGATGTCCGTCTCCTTGATGTTCCGCACTTTCTTCACCGCCACCTCCTGTCCGTGCAGCTTGCCCAGGAAGACGGCGCCCTGGGCGCCGCTGCCCACCCACTGCAGGTCCGAAATCTCCTCGAAGGGGACTTCCCACGCCTCTGAAAACAGCGTGTACCTGTGAGTGTCGCTGTATTCGAGTGCTGAACACTTATTCCTATTGTGTATTAATTGAATTTATTTAATTTGGACTAAATAAATCTCAAGTAATACAGTATTCATCACAGAGGAGTGAGTAAATGGGCTCTCCCTACTGCATGACACAGTTATCGGATCCATGATTTAAACACGAGTGTGCCAAACATTAGCATTAGCACCGATGCTAGCCCTAACAAAGCATGAGAGATGTCTCAGATGGTCTAACAATGTAATCCAGCGATCCATTTTCTAGAGCGCCCCCCCCCCCCCCCCATTAGGGTCATGGGTGAGCTGGAGTCGATCCCAGTTGACTTGGCGAGAAAAGCGGGGTACATCCTGGACTGGTAAGCAATTAATCACCGAGCACATTAATCAAACAATGATTCATACTTACACTAATCAAATTCATGCCTAGGTTTTATGATATACAATACTATTTGTTCTTCAGCAAAATGATATAGTGGATACCATGTCTGCCTCACACTTCTCAGGTACTAGGTTTGAACCCAAGATCTGGCCTTCCTGAGTGCAGTTTGTATGTTGTCCTTGTGCTTTTGTACGTTTTCTACGGGTACTCCAATTTTTTCCCAAGTAAAACAGAATAAAGTCACCCACAACCTTTTATGAAAATTGATAGATGAATGTATATGTTGCATGTTTAAATATAAATCAATCCCACTGACAAGCCCTTTTGCATGCAACATTACTACATTACAGTAAGCTGGTGAAGCATTTAAGGCCCGATCATGTTCCTTTGAACTCAAACTAAATGTAACTAGCGTGTAGCCAGCGCGGGAGCTCTTAATCTCCTGCGTGTAATTCGCTCTCAGCCTCCCAAATCCTCCTTAGTACTTTTGTGGGGTTGATGCGAAACAAGGGTGAGACGCTCGGGAAGGGGGGAGGGAGAGGATTTGAGAACTCTCATCTCGGATGTACAGAAGGGGAATGGATGGGTAGAAAAGAAGTGAGGGGGATCCCCTTAAGGGTCGGCCGATGAGAGGCTGTTAATGCGGAAAAGAAATACAAGATTCAGACGCATTTGTCATATTAATAGGAACGGTATGAATGATTAATGCTCTCCATCGCTAATGAGACGTGTAATGTCTACGTTGCAGGGGTATGATAGATCTCCACTGGTCTGCTCCATGTGCTAAATAGAAGAAATGCAGGCCAGTCGTTTAGAATCAATCAGGGGCAATTTTCCTGCATGTTCCCTTTGCGCCAGAGATGAGTTTTTTCACTATGGAAATTCTTCTGTCTTTTGTTATTTTTTACAGCTCTGCCAAGAAACCTATGACTGAAAATTACTTCATTGATTTGCATAGATATGCAGCACTTCGCACATTTATTAGATCAGCTGTCATAAAGCGGCGCGTACGGCGCTGTTTCCCAACTATTTCGGTTTGAATAACCTTTCAACGTTCATTTTGAGCCGGGATGAGGAATTTCAAATTGGTGTTTCTCAATCAGAGAGAATCTTTTCAGAAGGTTGCTTGATTGATCTATATACTACATTTCCTAAATATCTCTCAATGAATCCTGCGTGGGACTGTGTGGATGGATATATACACATATCCATCCATTTTCTTTGGTGCTTATCCTCACAAGGGTCGTGGGGAGCGCCGGAGCCTATCCCATCAGGCAGGAGGCGGGGTACACCCTGAACTGGTCGCCAGCCAATCGCAGGGCACATTGAGACAAACAGATGCACAGATGCAGTCACAATCACACCGAGGGGCAATTTAGTGTCCAATTAATGATGTATGTTTTTGGGATGTGTGAGGAAACCGGAGTACCCGGAGAAAACCCACACAGGCACAGGGAGAACATGCAAACTCCACACAGGCAGGTCTGGGATTGAACCCGGGTCCTCAGAACTGTGAGGCCAATGCTATACCAGTTGGTCCACCGTGCCGCCACACACATATATACTATCTATCTATCTATCTATCTATCTATCTATCTATCTATCTATCTATCTATCTATCTATCTATCTATCTATCTATCTATCTATCTATCTATCTATCTATCTATCTATCTATCTATCTATCTATCTATCTATCTATCTATCTATCTATCTATCTATCTATCTATCTATCTATCGCGGCACGGTGGACCAGCTGCTAAAGCGTTGGCTTCACAGTTCTGAGGTCCCGGGTTCGATCCCGGCTCTGACTGTGTGGAGTTTGCATGTTCTCCCCGTGCCTGCGTGGGTCTCCTCTGGGTGCTCCGGTTTCCTCACACATCCCAGAAAACATGGAACATTTATTGGCCACTCCAAACTGCCCCTATGCGTGATTGTGAGTGCGGTTGTTTGTGTCTATGTGCCCTGCGATTGGCTGGCAACCAATTCAGGGTGTGCCCGCCTCCTGCCCGTTGATAGCTGGGATAGGCTCCAGTACTCCCCACTACCCTTGTGAAGATAAGCAGCAAAGAAAATTGATGTATGTGTGTTTCTATCCATCTATATATATATATATATATATATATATATATTAGTTTTTTTTCGTAAGTGAGGCGCAGATGGATTGGGAGCGATATCCGCTTGGGATAAAGAAGAGAGAAAATGAGACAATGGAGGAAGTGGAGGAGGAGGAGTTGGAAAGGATGGTGGTGGGAATCAAATATAGAAGGGCGGGGAAGTGGAGGGGGCGGGGGTAATAAAATATCACCAAGCCATAAAGACAAGGGTAGATGTATTGTAAATCTGCCACCTGTGTGAGTGATGTGTCGTGTTGTCTTTATAAGTTTGACTCCCTTTTCTGCCACGTTATTGGCTTGTGCCAGGCGCTGCTTATTAAACTGTTCCTATTTGCGGTGCTACGTGTGTGTGTGTGTGTGTAAGCGCATGCATGGAGCGCGCGTGTCAGGTTAATAGAGATGAGAGGCAGAGGGGTCAGAGCGTGGCCATGCATAATACATGAGGCAGATTTGGCAGAGGAGTCCCACGGGAGTGCTGTGCTATTGTAGTGGCTGCAGACATAAACAACAGTGCGTCAGAGGGGGGCCGGCTTCATTAGAGGACTGCAGTGGGATGGACGGATTGAGGGAGGGAGGAGGGTGGGGGCCGGCACGAGCTGGTGGATGTAAGTGGGGGCCTGGGGGGGGGTGGGTTAATACTGGGGGGAAAAAAACAAGCTTGGTGAAGCATCTCTCACTGTGTGGACGACAGGTGTTCGTTTCCTTTCCGACAAGGGTGGGAAAAGTATGGCTCGCGGGCCATACTTTATATTTACAGGCCGCAAGAGGCGGTGTTTCTGAGCCACTGCCCCAGGGCATTATAATTGTCCAATTTAATTTTGTCGGTTACAAAGGTTATAATTTATATATTACGAATACCGCAATATCTTACCAGGCAGAACTTGGGTTGCAGTAGTCAAATATTTTTAGAATGGATTATTGTACTGATTATACCATTGACCAATTGAGTAATCAGATAAAATAAAATTTGGCATTATTAAACAAAAAATGCGGTCACGTGTGGCAGAGAGATCATAACTCTCCTCAGCGGAGTTGCCATCTTCACGCGCTACACATTATTATCCGTGACTTTGAGCGTGTAGCTTTAAAAGGTGTGACCTGGCCTGGTGTGTGATGTGGGCATCAATGACTGAAAGTCGAATTGGTTGTTGTGTGCTCGGGTTGGCAACCGGCTAACCGTTAGCCAGTCTGGGTGCCAGCTGTGCCCGTTGTGTGAATTGTTCATTCATTTATTTCTCATTTATATTTTTCAACGTTGGTTAATTAAAGTGATTGAAAGTGCACCGGGGGCAGTGACTAGACTTGAACACTTGTGGGGGCATTACAATAGATTCCATCTGTGATTTATTTTAGCTAACATTGATTATGTTGGCGATCATAGACGTGTACACAATTTCTGTTTTCCAGTAGACACTTTCTAATCATCGTTGTGAAGTGTGAAATGACACACACACACACACACACACACACACACACACACACATTAAGGGTATCTGCAGTTTCAAGGAAGCCTATTTGGACATTTGAAATAGAGTGCCATTTAAAATCTCAAATTTTCCCTAATTATCGACCTGAAATTTTCTAATTTTCTTTTTTAAGTACATTTTTAAAGTATAGAGTTTAGTTCTGTTCAACTTTTAACTACAATACAATAAATTTACATTTCACCTCTATTTCTTTCTACACATTCAAGTGCAAGTTTTATTGATTTTTTTTTTTAATTTGCAAGCCATTTTAATCAAATCGTTGTTTGTTTTTTCTCTTTTCGTCAGTGTTAAAAATGAAATGATTAATAATAAATAAATTATTAAAGATATTTCCAATTTATCAATTAGTGGTTCCTGGAGGGGTAAGAATTTTTTTTTAGGTGGTACTTTGTGTAAAATGTCTGAGAAGCACTGTGATACATAGATAAATATAACAATATTGAAGTGTCTGTGCCATTTTTAAAAGTTTCAGAATTACAAGAATGTATTACTTTTAAGTATAATTGACAACTCAATTTTGGAAAATTACAACAAATGTTTTTCTAAATGTAGTACGTCCCTTGCAGCACTTAATTAAATACACTGATAGGAAAGGATTCATTCACTATTCCTGGTTTACAACTTTTTAATAAAAATTAATCTTGGTGGTATTATCATTTAATTAACTGAACAAAGAGTCAGAGTGAAATTAAAAATTTATCTCACGCTGGCTTTCATGGGAGTACTTAATGATGTGCTGGAGGGCGGAAGGCAGGCGGCGAACAGACATACCGTCCAGGTCGTGTTTGTGTTCCGTGGAATACGCCTTCCCGATCATAGTCCAGACAGGTCGCAGACAGCCAAACAAGCCCTCGAGAAAGCCCCCGCCTCCACCGTTGGACTGGCACTGCAGCCTAGGGTTGCCCGCCTCGCGCCGCACAGCGCAGCCGTCCGCCTGCGTCCCCTCTCCCTCCGTCCTGGTGGGACCCCCGTCGTGGTCATGCAGCTTGAGGACGCTGTTGGCAAAGTGATCGTGCTGCTCGTCGCCCGGCGTCTGATGGGGCCCAGAAGTCGGTCCGTCCCCTCCTCCGCCTCTCGGCTCCACCGAGCCCCCCGTGTCTATAGAGAGGACGTTGCGAAGGACGCACTGGGTGGGCGTAAGGTCCATTTCTGGGGTGCAGGGAGTTTCGGCATCGAGCCGACGAAAGGATGGGGTTTCGGAGAGAGGGGTGTTGAAACCAGAGAGGGATGGAGATGGGGCACGGGGCTCATGAACGAGGGCCATGGGGGAACAACTGGCGAGCTGGCAGCCTTGAAAGAGAGGAGGATGTGTCACAAATCAATTCAGCGCTAAATAATTGCCTTTCAGAATGGCAGATGTAGTCCTCTTGATGCAAATGTTGTTGTATTAAAAGCATATATGTTGATATGAAAGCAAACACTGTCCACCAACCTGGGCTCCTTATTTGGGTCTGTTAAAAAAAAAAAAAAAACAGATCTGGCTGCTATTAAATCGTTTTTGTTTTTTTTTTAAATCCACACATTAGGTACACTTGCACATACTAATGACATCCATTTAAAAGCAATATTATTTGCCTCTTAAACAGAAATTTTGATGCGACACAAAACGAATCAAAAGCCATAGTTATTCTATTTGTTGTAGTTATTTGTATTTGTCTAACGCAGGGCTTCAATATCCAAAATGGAACTGATAGCTCCGGCAAATACTGCAGGGATATCGGTACGATCAGCACATAAACTAACAAAACAAGAAAGGAATACATGAAAACAAACCATTTGAGTCCTAACACCTTTGTTGTATATACAATTTATATATCTATATTCATTGGATTACATTCGTTTATGTCAGTGTACTAAATTAAGTGATGGGTGTATATGAGCATCCCGATAAACGCACATTAATAATTGTATTCCTTTTGTAAAAAAACATTTATTGTGTGGTCCACCTCTGAGTCATGGGCTTACACAAGACCTTCAAATACCCTTTTAAGTTAGTGATGAAAAAAAAAGAAAAACATACGTGTGACGAAAAGAGGATCTTATACTGTTGCCATGACATTGGTGCAGCTATATTTACATCCATATCTGAGCTACCAGTCAAGTCATACTTACAGGCAGCACACAGATAAATTATATCACAAGTAAAAGAACACAGGCGTATCAATCTTATTATTCTATTAAAGTGGCATTGGAGACACATCTGATCCACCCAGCCTCCCTTAATCAAAAACCCTACATTCAAGGCTTAGTAATGGTACTTTCTTTTTTTTTTTTGCAACGGATACAAATTCTCATCAAAACACTGCATAGATAAATGAACTGTGCCTATATATCCAGATACTATTACTAGTACTATAACAATCTGTATATATAAATATAAAACAGAATACTGGTATTGGATTGTAGTAATATTTACTGTATGTGGTGTTCGTATGAGATGTTGTTTGTATTTGTGTAGGCATCTGTTCTCCAAATTTCTCCATAAGGAGACAAATAAAGAGAAAGCTTGAACCTTACTTGAAGACCATGTCGAGTGCAAAAACCTTAGCATTGCTGGAAATCCTATTTAAGATGTTAAACTTCATACTCATAATGTTGTTGAAAAAAAAAAACATAATATGTAATATTATACCGCCAGTCCTCGATAGGGTCACGGGTTAGCTTGATTCTATTCCAGCATTCTTTCGGTGAAAGAAGCTATGTACACCTTGGACTGCTTGCCAATCAATTGCAGCGTCCATATTCACATTCATATTTTCACCTATACAGACTTTACATTTCATTGAACCTTGGAATGTGTTAGATTGTAACCTAGATCCTCAGGCAGTACTGCCTAATAAATGACGAATGTTATTAATAGTAAAATCAATCATCATTCCATTGGCGTGAATTCTAAATAATAACTTTATATTGCAAGGAAAGACCCAATAAAAATGAGCCCAGGAGCCGCTATAGGTCCCCAAACCGGATTTTAAGAACCCCTGGTTATGTTATACGCTAGCAGAATTGCCACGTCTTAAATATTTCCTTTTAAACAGTGTAAAATGTCTCCTACCTCAGTGTTGAGCGCTTACGTCCATCCCCGAAGTGTTTCACTTAACGGATAATGAGAAAACGACGAGGAAATGGTGTTAATGTTGCGTTTTTCTCTCTCCCCGGAATCAAGCTAGTCGCATCCTCGTCCTCAGCATCCAACCTTCATTGACGGTGACGTTGCTTCAACTCCTCGGTTTGAAATCCGTATTTTTAAAAGCTTTTTTTTAATTATTATTTTTTGCTTCCTCACACCCCCTTTTCCATCTCCCCTCCTCTGAGGATGCTACGCGGCCACACTCGGGATTATATACGGCGAGTGGAGCTCACGTTGTAGTCAGTAAACAGGGGCAGGAATGGATGGGAGGAGGAGGAGGAGGAGAGAGAAACGGAGGCGAAGGCTGGGCGGGGGTGCGGGGGGTGGGGGGCGTGGTTCCAGGCAAGCTTTCGTCCAATCGGAGAAGCGACGCGCGGTGACGCACCCCGTCCCGGTGCAGGTAGACGGTGGGATGCGAGTGTGAGGCTACTCTTCACCAAGGAGTGGGGAGGAGGGAGCAGGGGGGGTGAGGTGATGTAAAGTAGGCTGTGGGGGGGTCAGCTGGTATGTGAGGTGATCCAAATGATGTCATCCACAAAGCACGCAGCATTTGACTGGACAGGGTCGTGTAAATCCTTTTCAAGCCTTATTAACGCCCTCTGGATGGACTTTAATTGGTGCATAATCTGGGAGCAAACTCCACCACCGCCACCCCCTTCCCCTTCTGCCACACTGGGATCCATCAGGGAGGGAAGAATGTCTTCTACAAATCCCCCCCCACCGCCAATCTTGTTTAGATCAGTAATTCTACCCCCTAAAAATTTACTTGTCAATCCAATTACGGCCATCATGGCCAATGTTAAAGTACAGTTGTCTAGAAGGCTCAAGTGTTTTATCAAAAAACAGGACAACAGTAAAAAAGTAAATAATTACGCTCAGGTGGAATCCTTGCATCTTCACAATAAGTACTTCTGAAGAAATAATAATAACAACAATACTACTACTACTACTAATAATAATAAACGCCATCTTCTGATACCAAATGCTGCATTATTCCAGTTGGTATTAAATCTTAAACCAGGTGTTACCAACAGTTACCCCCTAAGCACCTCTTGTTTCAATGCACTTCACAACAAGCTAGATTTTCGCAGATGTAATTAATATATATGATCTCAACCCCCCCCGCCCCCCCCAAAAAAGAGACATCAAACTGCTTATTGTCACACTTAGTTAAAGGATACAGTCAAAACAAATATAAAACAAAAAGAATTACAAGTTGTGTATTTAAAGCAACCACATAGCCTCCTCCTACTGATTGCTAACATACTATACGTTGGCAACTATATTCAATACTGTATTAAGTGACTGTAACAATTTGTAGTCTGAAAATTTACATCGCACTGAAATACAGGAAAACTGAAACAACAATACTTACATCACGATTGTGTAAATTCTCGGTCATTCAGGTTGTGATCATCCGCAATAGATCAACTGAGGCAAATGGACTTTTCTTGCTTGTTGAACACATTTTTTCTTTAAAGAGAAAGGGTTCTCTTTTTTTGTGTGGGGTCTTTCTATTCATACCTCAGTGGGTGTTCCCTGGGGTCGCTCACAAATTTGTATTAAAGGTCAAGTGTCCTCATCAAACAAGAAAAGTCAATTTGCCTCAATTTAACATTTGGGGATTCAGTCATGATTTAATGAAAATGTATTGATGTAACAGTTAAATGAAAAAAAATGGAAAAAAAAGTTATAATTCTTCGAGAATCAAGTTTTAATACATACATTAAAACTTCCCTTTCCACTTCCGAGACAGTGTGCTCTCACAAGTGGGTCTTCTACCGAGGTCAACCAATCAGAGAAAGGGGGGCAGTCTTAGCCAAATATGGACATAGCGGATGCAAAACTGGGTCAAACGGGATTAGCTGTTAGAGGGGCATTTTCTGCACCCTGATGACAAAACCCACATTTTTGTTTTTAAAATGTCTTTAAAGAAATTGACAGTTTATACATACATTACCTAAATCGATGTCAGAGATTTACTCTATGGAGGAGTAAACCAAAACACAGGATTTTAAGTTAAAATATATTGATGATTGCAAACCAAGATTCAATTTTTATTATATGTGAACAAAATTCCATTATAAGATCTTATTTATGAGAGAAAATATCTTAATTGAGAATAGAGTTGAAAAAGGTTAAAAAAATTGATACCTGCACAATAACGTCCAAATACCACAAGAACAGATGGAAGTTTACGTGAAGACTCTTAATATTAATAACATCCTAACTTTACCTGAAAATGTTGCCGTATTACAAGAAAAACTACTACACGTTAATAAATGATCAAATATACGCTGGTTCTTTCTGTTGTATTGTGTATGTGAACGGATTTGAGAATTGGGGATCCCCACACACTGAATAGCAGTCCCTTTCAAGTGATTGTGGAATTACTGTAAACAGGGGACACACTTCCAAAAATCAAATGGACACAGAAACATACTCTTGTGTAACATTGTTTAGTGTGTGTTTGTGTGCATGTGTGTGTGTGTGTGTGTCTCTGGAGTCTGATAGTTATAGCGGCATGAGCCTTTTTGAGTGCTAAATCCAAATCCAGCCTTTATCTACGGGATTATGTTGGGTTTAAACCCCAACGATGACCTCATCGCATCCCTCGGAGACAGTGGGGAAACCCTAACTAGCCCATGTACACACACACACACACACACACACACACACACTACACATGCATACACAACACAGGAGGCGCGTGAGAAACAGGCATTCCAAATGTCCTAATCTTTATCATTTTTTTTTTTACATTGCTGTCAAATTTAGACTGACAACCCCCCAAAAAAATTATTTTGTTCATTGCACAGAATACTGTTGCTTGCATTCTTACTGGTTTTGGACGAGGAAACTGGACAACGGCACACATGGTCATAAAATCTCTACCCTGGCTTTCCGTGACAGGGTAGACGCCATGCTTCTGATTTCATTCAATCATTCACACGTAGCAATGTTACGCTAGCGAAGAACGTCTCATTCATTTATACGAGACGTGTATTGAAAATCAAATATAGGGCATATCTTCGTGCAAACAAACTCTGGTTAATCTTCGGCTGCGAGCCGGCAAGAAAGCGACACGTTTGTGCAGTCCGATCATCGCTAAATATCGCTCAACAAAGTATAAGTGTGTCAATCGTTCACACGTAGCAATGTTATGCTAGCGAAGAACGTCTTATTCATTTATACGAGACGTGTATTAAAAATCAAATATAGGGCATATCTTTGTGAAAACACAGTCTGGTTAAGCTTCGGCCGCGAGCCGGCAAGAAAGCGACACGTTTGTGCAGTCGGATCATCACTAAATATCTCTCAACAAGGAATAAGTGTGTCAATCGTTCACACGTAGCAATGTTATGCTAGCGAACAACTTCGAATTCATTTATACGAGACATATATTGAAAATCAAATATAAGGCATACCTTCATGCAAACATATCTGTTCCGGTTGATATTAGATGGATTTAGTTGATGATGCGGTCTTCCACAAAGTTTGATCCACCGAAGGCATTTTTCGTACTGGGTCTTCGTTTTGGAAAGGGTACGAATCGAACTCCACCTACTAGCCTTTCAGGATTCCTGTCGTCACTATTACAAAGTCCGTGACTACACCTCTTCACCATATTTTTTGTTAAATAACCCAAATACGCGATAAAACGCTAACAAAACCTATACTGGACCGTGCAATGTTGTCAGAGAAAATGGCGGGAGCAAAAATGGGCGTGGTTTATGGAGATCTCTGGCCTCTGATTGGTCAGTGACGCAGATTACGCAATATCCACGGAGGGGTCAATTCAGGGTGTACCTTGCCTCCTCCTTGTTGACAACGGTGATAGGCTCCAGCACTCCCTGTGACCCTCGTGAGGATAAGCGGTGAAGAAAATGGATGGATGGATATTAATAATTTCATGTTGGGCTGGAATTGCATTTACTGTTCATCTGAGGATGGAGGTAATTTAAGCAGAGGTCATCTCAAGAAGATGATTTAAGATAGATAGATACATAAATCACATTTATGACAAAAAATTACGAGGGCCATTATTTTAGAAAGATGATGATCAAGATCAGTGAGAGACTTCCAGAGCCCCCAGATTAATTGAGCGTTACCGGAAGCAGAACCAATCAAAGTGAAGCTGCAGTGTTTCGATGCAACATTCCTCTACTGAGATCTGCTCAAATTGACGGAATTTTTAAACTTGATTTGATAACTTTGGTTGCTGCTTGTGAGAAAAATACTGTAAATGCCGAGATGGCACTTGCAAAATGTAATCTGGTAATTAGAGCCCGAATCCAGTCATTAGCCAATCGCAGGGCACATTGAAACAAACAGCCTTTCGGACTCATATTCACACCTATGGGCAATTCTTCTTCTTCAATCAAATGCATGTTTTGGGGATGTGGGAGGAAACCAAAGTAACCGGAGAAAATCCACGCACGCATGGGGAAGAACATGCAAATTCCACAAGGGCGCAGCCAGGATTTCAACTTCGGTCCTCAGAACTGTGAGGCAGATGTGGTAACCGGTTGTTCAAAAATTCAAAATTAACCAAAAGAGTTTTCTTTAATTTTCACAATCGAATGTCTTTTGGCCTCAATCATTATTATAACATCCAAAAATAAGACAAAAATATGTTGCTTTAATCTCACATGAAGAGGTGGCAAAGAAATAAAAATAACTACGTAAATTATTCCTATTGTGCGTTGAAGGATCCCTTCAGTATAGTAACTTAAGGCAATATAGCTTCGCACTCTTTTGTGTTGTTGTTCTCCCCAAACTTTCCTCATGATTTATTTATGGGTGCTTGGAGATCAGAGCTGCTTTTGTGGTGATTCCTCATGGACCAAATGAGACATGCCCCATATTGTTCATTTTGAGGGAAAACTGAAAATACATCATCAGAACCGTATTGGAAGCAGCCTGCTCGCATTCCTCGCCAAGCGGCTGAAAGAACATTGCTGCATTGTTTGGCACTGCGCCTTCGATTCTGTAGGAGGGGATTAACATAAAATCTCCACTGAAAGATGGTGTGACGATGTCTATATGCACATAGTGTACATGCCTCTGCATACAAGTGGACTACGCCAAGCTTCGTGGCAATCGGATGCAGATTCCCGTCAATTGGCTCTCGAGGTGGTGGGGTGGGTGGACGAGGTGGGGTGTTATTAAGGTCCGGGGTGGTGACTGGAGAGGGGGGGAGGGCTAGTCGTCAAAGGCTATTTGCGGATTCTCACTGAGGGCCCTTGTGTTTGTCAGTTTCGCTCGCCGCTGAACGGATAACCAATCATCCACATCCACTCGTTCGGTTCCTATAGGAACGTGACAAAAAAAAAAAAAAAAAAAAAGCAAAGACTATTAGCGTGCAGCTTTGCTGTCATAACGATGGAAAATGTACAGTCAAAGATTCAAAATGGAAGAAGACATGTAAGGGAACATGATACATGTGTGTGACACACACACCACACACACACACACACACACACACACACACACACACACACACACACACACATATTCTTTCATTTAAGTGTCTACATGCTAATGACTAAAATACATCCATCAATCCATTTTCTTTGCCGCTTTTCCTCACGAGGGTCCCCAGGAGTGCTGGTGCGGTACCCATTTTTCTAAATCAAATCATCTCTCAGCCATTTTTTCGAGTAAAGTTATGAGATGAGTTTCAATATAAAGTACTTTACAAAATCCCATCCATCTATTTCTTTGCCGCTTATCCTCACGAGAGTTGCAGGGAGTGCTGGAGCCTATCCCAGCGATCATTGGCGAGGAGGCGGGGTACACGCTGAACTGGTTGCCAGCCAATCGCAGGGCACATAGAGACAAACAGCTGCACTCACAATCACACCTAGGGACAATTTTGTGTCCAATTAATGTTGCATGTTTTTGGAGTGTGGGAGGAAACCGGAGTGCGTGGAGGAAACCCACACAGGCACGGGGAGAACATGCAAACTCCACACAGGCCTGTCCGGGATTGAACCCGGGTCCTCAGAACTGTGAGGCCAACACTTTACCAACTGGTCCACCATGCCGCCCGACTAAATTAAATTTGTTCTATTTCGATTGTACTTTGTTTTTATTATGTCAAAGATGCTTTACATAGAAGCATATATTATGAGCCCTAATAAAGGAATGCAGCTCCGCGGAAGCTGACTTGGGGCGACATTGTCATCAATTAGTAACCCAATGCATCATCCTTGTTGTCAACTGGTGGATTCATGTAGAGTGGCGCCGTCCTATATGATATGATATGAAATGGATAGACAGTACAGTATGTTGTGGGGAATGGACGGGTGGGGGGTGGGGGATTCTCCATTGGAACGAGATGATCTCACCTCCTGTCTGCCACCCAGGAAGAAGAGTTTTCATTCATAAAGTTGATGCGCTCATTGCGGGCACATGCATACTGTACGAGCACTCCTGACAGGAAGTCAAGAATGCAGTCAATGGAGCAGGTGAGGTCACTGCCCAACTTTGGTAAGGGATGGACAAACCTGGGTGCTTCATTGTTTGATTTTTAAAACAGACAGCTAGGCAAAACAATAACAATTACAAATAAATCCAGAAATCAACCAACGGTGGTGTAACTGGTTTGAGCACAGGTGTCAAACTCAAGGCCTGGGGGCCAGATCCGGCCCACCGCATGGTTTGATGTGACCCGTGAAAGCAGATAACATGTATCAACTTTCATGATTTTTGTTCAAATCTGTACCAAAATTTCAAAATGTTGAGATATCACAAGCGCTTTTGTTTTACCAAACAACAAGAGTTGAAAAACCCTTTCCACTCGATTTCTGATTCCAAAACGAGGTCATAAATTTGATATGTAAATTTGATGTGGCGCTTAAAGATTTTTACGGTTTCACAGTCATGACGGCCCTCCGAGGGCAACCATAAATAAAATGTGGCCCGCGACAAAAATGAGTTTGACACCCCTGGGTTAGAGCATCTGCCTCACAGTTCTGTGTGGAATTTGCATGTTCTCCCGATGCCTCCAACATGGATTTTACATGGGCACTGTGGTTTCCTCCCATGTCCCCAAAACATGCATTAATTAGAGACTCTAAATTGCCCCTAGGTGCGATTGTGAGTGCGAATGCTTGTTCGTTTCTGTGTGCCCTGTGATTGGCTAGCAAGCAGTTCAGCTTGTACCCCGTCTCGTGCCTGAAGATAGCTGGGACAGGCTCTAACACTCCCACGACCCTCATGGGTATAAGAGGCTCGGATAGTCGTTGGATGGATTTTGCTCCCAGTTGGGCCAGGATTTGAACGCCTCAGAACTAACCAGTTGTCCACCGCACTGCTAAATTATAATTTCAACAATTCAATGAATACAATTTCACCTATAATTTGATGACCCAAACAAACTGCATACAAATATCCATCCATCCGTTTTCTTAGCCACTTATCCTCACGAGGGTCGCGGGAGTGCTGGAGCCTATCCCAGCTGTCAACGGGTAGGAGGCGGGGTACACCCTGAACTGGTCGCCAGCAAATCGTAGGGCACGTAGAGACAAACAGCCACACTCACAATCACACCTAGGGGCAATTTAGAGTGTCCAATTATTGTTGCATGTTTTTGCGATATGGGAGGAAACCAGAGTGACAGGAGAAAACCCACGCAGACACTGGGAGAACATACAAACTCCACACAGGCGGGTCCGGGATCAAACCCCGGACCTCAGACTGTGAGGCCAACGCTTTCCAGCTGTTCCACCGTGCCGCCTTACATACAAGTATGTATTCATACTTTTTTTTTTTTTTACCCACTCTTCCTGGCGCATTTGTCGGTTTGAAAAATCAAATGTGACCATTCAGCACAAAAATGTGTCTACCCCTGATGCAAGCGCTCGGTGGGCTGTACCGGCCTGTGTGTGGCCCAGGGGCCATGTTTTTTTCAACCTGCTCTTTAAGGTTTCCCTCAGTAAGTGTGTGACGCTTTCACCATGATTGACCTTGACAACAATGTATTGTGATTTTTCCCATACAAGAGGGTCTCTTGGTATATGACTCATTCTGGTGTGCTTTAAAAAAAAAATGCTAATGCAACATTTAGATCAAGTGCCGCTTTGATCTGACGGGGGAGATTAGAGATGTTTCCCTTTGAGAGGCACGGAGGCGACGAGGAGAGGGTTAATCACCATAGAGGGGGAGAAGGGAGAAGACTTCCTGACAGTCACGTGGTCTGTGCCGGGAAAAGGAGGGAGATGGAAAACGGCGGGGCGGGGTTCGGGAGCATGTTGTCATAGAAACAGAATCCTCCGTCGGCCTGTGTGAAGTCATCGGTGCAATATGAGGTGGTGACTGCAGTTGGATGGAGGTGGGCGATGGTGTGTGCGTGTGTGTGATACACAGCAGAGGACAGACTCGGAATTCTAATAGGGCCGCACGCACGCGCGCACGAATAATTGGCAAAATTGGCTATGTCACGGACGGGGAAACCTTTTGTGGGTACAGTGTTATGGTGCTATGTATCACAAACTGTGGTCTAGTGTTTAACACATCCGATTCAAAGTTCTGAGGATTGGCGTTTGAATCTCAGCTCAGGCCTCTCTGTGGGGTTTGCGGTGTCTCATTCATTTTGAAAACCTGCACGTTAAGTTCAAAGTTTGAAGTTTGAAAAACAAACTGTTTTAAAAGTTAAGTGCAAATGGATTGTACTTGAGAATTTTAGATTAAAAAAAGGTTCACGGCGCTACAACATTATGTCCATTGTGAACATTTAATTCAGTGATTTTTCACATACAACTAATTCAAGACTCTAAATTGTCTATAACACTTGAATTTCAGTGGTATCGCTTATTCATCTATAAGTGCCCTGTGATTGGCCGGCAACCAGTCCAGGCTGAATCCCATTTTTCTCACCTCAAAGTCAAAGCAGAGTTTCCCGACTTGCCCAAAAATACAAAACTCATGAAAATCAACACATCGATTGGCTGGCAACCAGTTCAGGGTGTACTCTTGCCTCCTGCCTGATGACAGCTGGGATAGCCTCGAGCACCCCTGCAACCCTTGTGAGGATAAGTGGCTCAGAAAATGGATGGTAGACGTGTCTCATGAGTAGACCCACCAAAAATTCTGACAAACCCATGCTGTAAAACAAACAGGAAGCTCCCACCCATCCATTTTCTTAGCCGCTTATCCTCACAAGGGTGGCGGGGAGTGCTGGAACCTTTCCCAGCTGTTAACGGGCAGGAGGCAGGGGTACACCCTGAACTGGTTGCCAGCCAATCGCAGGGCACATAGAGACAGACAACAGCCGCACTCACAATCACACCTAGGAGCAATTTAGAGTGTCCAATTAATGTTGCATATTTTTGGGATGTGGGAGGAAACCCACGCAGGCACGGGGAGAACTTGCGAACTCCACACAGGCGGGGCCGGGATCGAACCCAGGTCCTCAGAACTGTGAGGCCAAAATACAATACAGTTGCACAAAAAAGAAATACTTGCACTTTGGGGGTGCCAATATTTTTTAGCATAGGTGTCTATCCATCTTTTTTCCAAGCCACTTATTTTAAGTTATATGTATGGTTAAATCTGGCCTCGCCTGTGTTGAGTTTACATGTTCTCCCCATGGCTGCAAGGGTTTTTACCGGATAGTCCAGTTTCCTCCCACATCCCAAAAACATGAATGGTAAATTGACTAAAGACTGTAAATTGCCCTTCGGTGTGAATTTAGGGGCGAATGGTTGTTTACATGTGATTGGTTGTCGATTGACATTAAGACTGATGAATCAAAGGAGGGCTTTTAACTGTCACCATTCCTGTATCAGCTCTCTTTTCAGATTTTTTTCACTGGATAATATTCCCGGTATATGATGACACTTGGGCTGTTAACATTTAGGAAATAGTGTCTCTTTTATATTCAACTTGTTCTGAAGCTAATTCAGACGTAAAACAAGTAATTGTTCTATTAAAAATATAAATATTTGACCTGGTTTTGAAAATAAGCATTTACACAATCATAGAAATCCATCCATTTCCATCAATTTTCTTCACCGCTTATCCCAGCTGTCAACGGGCAGGAGGCGGGGTACACCCTGAACTGGTTGCCAGCCAATCGCAGAGCACATTGAGGCAAACAGCCGCACTCACAATCACACCTAGGGGCAATTTAGAGTGTCCAATTAATGTTGCATGTTTTTGGGATGGGGGAAGAAATCGGAGTGCCCGGAGAAAACCCACGCGGGCATGGGGAGAATATGCAAACTCCACACTTGGAGGGCTGGGATTGAACCCGGGTCCTCAGAACTGTGAAGCCAGCGATTTCCAGCTGATCCACTATGCCGCCATTAAGTTCCCATTTTAGAGTTATTATAAATATTTCCAGGGGTCATTCAAAGACAAATTCCAGTGTAGTTGCTACTAAATTTGTACTTCACATACTAGACAGATGGTTGGTGATGTATTGAATCTCAGCGTTTGCCTTTATGTAAGGGCGTTGTACTACGACGACTCGCCATAAAACAGCAAACTCTAATAAATCTTTTCCATTACATGTAAGATGCCTCAGCAAAGCCACATAATAAAGCATATAATCAATTCATCATATTAAATGGGAAAGGCATTAGTGAGTGCACGTTTTAAAGAGAATTAATCTGTTAAAAGGGATACGTACGTTAACTATAGGCAAGTAATTGGCGACAGTATAATTGCGCAGGCCTGCCTATTCCAATTAACGATGTAATATGCGTAAATCATGCTCAAGATTAACATTGGATTAACTACACTTCCCAAATACCCCGAAGTGGGGCTGCTCACCAGCTGCGACGAGTGGGCGGGAGAGCCTTAATTATTATGTGGACCATTATCATTATTACTACGGTCTTGTTTTGAGTCGAAAGGGATGTTTTTAACTAGACATGTTGCAGGCACACAAATATACAAACGTACACACAGCTCAAGTGAGCAAACAGGCAGGGATGGGCAATAAACAATGGCACATCAACTTGACTTCCATGAATTTGACTGCACTGCATATTGTCTTCAGACTTCTTATCAGACCGCAACCTCAGATTAAATCCCAATGGCAGCAATTATATTACTTTGGCCGGAATAAATATCACACTTCATGAATTATGCATGCTGATCATAACATTAACTAGTATCCCGTATGCCACCCGTATATATCCCGGACCCGCCTGTGTGGAGTTTGCATGTTCTCCCCGTGCCTGCGTGGGTTTTTTTCCGGGCACTCCGGTTTCCTCCCACATCCCAAAAGCATGCAACATTAATTGGACACTCTAAATTGCCCCGTAGGTGTGATTGTGAGTGCGACTGTTTGCCTCTATGTGCCCTGTGATTGGCTGGCAACCAGTTCAGGGTGTATCCCGCCTCCTGCCTGTTGACAACTGGGATAGGCTCCAGCACTCCCTTGTGAGGATAAATGGCAAAGAAAATGGATGGATGGATGGATATACAGTATAAGTAAGATAGATAGATAGATAGATAGATAGATAGATAGATAGATAGATAGATAATAGATAGATAGATAGATAGATAGATAGATAGATAGATAGATAGATAGATAGATAGATAGATAGATAGATAGATAGATAGATAGATAGATAGATAGATAGATAGATAGATAGATAGATAGATAGATAGATAGATAGATAGATAGATAGATAGATAGATCTTAGCAGAGACTCTGGCTTGATAGCAGATAAGAATGCGATAAAAATAAATAAATAAAAACAACCTTGCCCCAAATCTGATAACTGCCATGATGACTGAGTGGCCAAGGGCTGCACTGTTCCTTTTAAGGGAAGCACAGACCAACTCACTTCCTGTCATTGCCGTGTGTAAAACTGGAAGTGGCGAGCAGGAGGAGGAGGAGGAGGGGGGGGGGGAAATTGTGAGACAGCATGTGACGTTTCTGCATCTCATGGTTTTGGGGCTGTGTGAGAGGATGGGCCGGCGACCAATGGGGAGCGCACATGGCAGGAGGTGGGCCGACAAACATGATTTCCAGAGCTTGTTTATTTATGCTTATCTTTGCGCATGACACATCATTTTTTTGTGCATTCACTGAAGTAAAACATCTGCTTTGATTATGTCTCTTTCGATGCCAACCAAAAACAGATATCAGTACACGCTGTCCAAGTAAACGTCAGTACACATAACGTGCTAAAGACAGGATAATCCTTTCAATTAGCCAAATATATTCAGCATAAATCAGAGTCAGCCACATTGTCTTCTACGCTAAATTTGTATTCTTGTCTCCAACCATACAAAGATATGATAATGAGACACTTGACTGCATGAGCCATTAGCGATATGAAGGGTCATTTATTTGACTGGAGAGGACTTAGTTTTGATGAATAATTAAAAAAAAAAAAAAAACGTGTCAACACAAAGCAACGTGTTGTTCTGTTGCATCCAAAGCGATTAGCCAGTGTAATCCCATCAAGAGGAGGAGGAGGAATGTTTATTTGGAGAGTGGATGTGAGGTACTGTCCATGGTCCTGAATTAAGGCCAGAAAGCCTGATGGCAAATATTGGAGTGCTGATTAAACTTTTGCTTTCACACTGCATGCCTTAAATCGCCAGTTTGTCGCATTTGTTAAAACTGTCAGTAAGAACACACGGTAATAAGGAATCAGCAAAAATTCTACTTGAAAGATAAGGTTATCACCTTTTTGATGTTTGATGGATTGTACGTGCCAAAGAAATAAAAACTTCAAAGCAATAACATTTAGTAACACTTGATTACAGTCAAGCCACCAGCAAAGCAGCTGTGGCTAACGCAAGGTTGATTACAGTGCTAATGCTAATACTTTTATATCCATCCATCCTTTATCCAAGCCAGTTATCTTCACAAGGGTCACGGGAGAGCCGGAGCCTAACCCAGCTAGCTTTGGGCGAAAGGCAGACTACACCCTGAACTGGTCGCCAGTCAGTCGCAGGGCAGATATCGACACCATCACTGAGCAGGAATCGATCCCATCGCACCAAAGGCAGGCGTGTGTACCACTACACCATCAGTGACTCTTCACACTTTTATAATCATATGTTATCATGAATTTCCATGTCTGAGAATCGCTCGTGTCCACATTTGTGAGGGGGCTGGCTTTGGTCAGGGATTCAAGGCTTGATTATTCACTAAATGAAGTAAGACTATATTAAAATTGAGCTAGTAGTATGAACACTTAAAACACCCCTTCTAAGTGAGTTTTTTGGATTAAACGCCAGTATCTAATTCATCCAATATTTTATATATTTCCATACACATTTCAAGCGACACATATCCCATAATATTCATGTTTACATTGATGAAACGCAAATGCGAACAATAGCACAGTGGTACGTGCATTTTTGATTAAGCTTCATCTGGTTTATGAGTTTTTCAAAATATGAGGCATCCCTTGGGGGATTTAAAAAAAAATCTTTAATTGCAAGAAAAAAATGTGAGTTACGACTGCAATGTACTTTACACCAAGCAGTAAATTGATAGACAGTGAACATTTGTTTACTATCCCACCCCCTCCAAAAAAAAAAGAGGGCAAGGTCTTGCTTCAAGGTGTTTGTGACTAATCCCAACTAATGTTTCCCTGCAAAACAAAACATAGAACAAAGACAATTACAAGTTAAATCCGCCATCTTAATGCAAATACACAATCCAAAATGGTCTAAACGGGGTCAAAAACTAGCTTTGGTGTTGGGTTAATTATAAACATTTAAATAACTCAAGCGGTAGCAACACATGCAGCCAGAGAGTAAATGAATAATCACAGATATCTTCTCTATCATCTGAAACAAACAACTTCAGTACGTACTACCACTTGCATCTTTGTTGTGAGTGTTGGGTTTTATCGTCAAATCTTATGTGCTTCTGTATATATTATGCTGCCGCCTGGTGGCCAAGGCACGCACAACAAAAGGATCCACACAATACCCACTGAATTACCATACTGTTGACTCCGCTACATTATATTTAATTGTGTTATTACTGTATGGTTTTTTTTTTTTATAAAATATGGTAGCGTAGAGTAGTCTTTTTCCAAGTATATATTATAGTATTATAGTATATAGTATAGTATATATTTTGTCATTTTGAGGCACTGGAACATATTAACAGCATTTTTAATTACTTTATTTGGATGGGGTCAGATGATTTAAATGTGATTTTTTTTTAGTAATGTCAACACAGTCTTAAGCCAATGTATTACATTAACAATAAGAATATGAGATAGTTTAGTTGGTGCCGGCATGGTGGATCAGATAGTAAAGCGTTGGCCTCACACTTCTGAGGATTTCGGGTTCAATCCTGGACCCGCCTGTGTGGAGTTTGCATGTTGTCCACGTGCCTGCGTGGGTTTTCTCCGGGCAATCCGGTTTCATCCCACGTCCCAAAAATATGCAAGATGCAACACTCTAAATTGCCCCAGGTGTGATTGTGAGTGCCACTGTTGTCTGTCTCGATGTGCCCTGCGATTGGCTGTCAACTAGTCCAGGGTGTACCCCTCCTCCTGCCCGTTGACAGCTGGGATAGGCTCCAGCAGTTCCCGTGACCCTCGTGAGGATAAGCGGCAGGCAAGAGAAAATAGATGGATGGATAGTTTAGTTGGCCTGTGTTTCCTTGTCCCTCCCTTGCCTCACATGACCACTTATCGTCACTAGGGTCTCGGGTTTTACTTCCACCTTTTTCAATTGATTCTGGGTGAGACGTGGTGTACGCCCCGAACAGATCTTGTCACCAGCCAATCGCAGGCTGCATATAGACAAACACACACCAACAGGCAATTCAGTCATCAATTAACCATGCATTTTTTGGGAATGTGGGAGGAAAACGGAGTACTTGAAGAAAACTCGCGCAGGCCGGGGAGAATATGTAAACTCCAGACTTTAGGTTTTTGTCCAAGAGTACACAGTTGCTATATGAGCTGTGGGCCAATGTAATACAAATAAACAAAACAAAAAAAAAAACCCAACAACAACAAACTTTTACATCAATGTCTTTTTCTGACAATAAGCGTAACAGCGTAGTGTTAGCTTGATTGACAGAATCCATTATGACTCCCACCCTCAACAAAAAACTGAAAAATGATAAAAAAAAAAGTTGAAGTAGGCATTTACCTCCATTGTATTCATGGCAAAAGCAGTTTGCCTGATGATTTCATTTCTGCTGAGATACACAACTTGCATCTTTTTTTTTTGCCTTTTCCTTTAATGCCTAAAAATGTTTTAGTAACGGGGTTGTGTGCTTGTTGAGAGACATGATCAAAGTGTTTAATAACTACTACTTCAAATATGTCTGTGATAAAACAAAATCTTTTAACAATTAAAGGAAGACATCAACAAAATCACACTCCAAAGAGCTGATTTAAAACATTTCCCGCCCGCATGTCATATATTTGATAAATATGGCTGTTATCGATTGTGGAGGACAAAATATAAAATGTCATTTTAAGGGAAAAAGTTATTTAGGCGCTAGAAATGTCACATGACCAAACCTGGAAAAGCCCCGTGGACATCCCATGTATACTGTGACTGTCACGAGTATAGACTAATGACATGATCGTTTGAAGTCCAATTTGACAAAATGCAGTTTTGCTTATTGCTGATGTTTTGGGACAAAAAAAAACCAAATACTATAACAGTGAAGCTGAGCGACACAACATTGGAACAATCGAGATTGGAACTACTGAAAGTGTGTTCATGTGGCCCACCGGTTCTTCTAACAGACGCACCGTATCCGGTCCTACCCTTAAATGTGTCCCCCGACAGCTCGTTGCATTAATGAGGCGCGTGTGTTTGTTGGCAACGAATTTAGTCCGTACAGAATATTTCTTAAAAACAAACAATAACAGAACTCTCCTCATCGAATTGCAAAAGTCTCAGCGCAACCAGCTTCGTGCTCAGCGTGTCTCATTTCAACTTCACGCCGCAGGGAGACGCCACATGTCGACTGAAGCCAAGAGGCTCCGCGCAGACAGGATGGCTGGCAAAAAAATCGGAACCCACAACGGAACTTTTCACTGTGACGAGGTTCTGGCCTGCTTCTTCCTCCAGCAATTACCCGAATACAAGGTGGGGAGGATGTCTTGTCTTATCTAGTATTATTACGGCGTTGTGTCGTTAAAACATGCCACATTGGGGCGCTGTTATAAAGACAGATGACAGTCTCGTTGATACTAGCTCAAGATACACTTTGCATAGGAAACGGGAATGTGTTATTTTGAACAAATTGATTACGTTAATCGGTATTACTAAAACAAATGTAATGTCAGGGTTTGCCTGATGGGAGGGAGACTTTTGGTACACTTGCATAATCTGGAATAGTGGTTTTCGTACTTTTATTAAGTATCCTTTAAAAATGTTGGCTGTAAGTACCAACATAACATAAAAATATAAACAAAAAATGTTATTTAAAAGCTATTACATTAAAATGTATAACAGATAAATGTTTCAAACCATTTTGAATGTTAAATACGAGTTTTCTACTTGAAAGTTAAATACAACTCAACAGTTCTCACCAAATGTACTGTACTGGGTATATAATAATGCTTAACAGATTTTCAGAGGGAGACAGATCTGGACTCCTGGCAGGCCAGTCTAGTACTCGCACTCCTTTACTATGCAACCATACTGTTGTAGAACAAGCACAATGTGGCTCGGCATTGTCTTGCTGAAATAAGCAGGAAAGTCCCTGGAAAAAGACTGCATGTTTCTCCAAAACCTGGCTGTAACTTTCAGCATTACGATGACTTCACAGATGTGCAAGTTACCCATGGTTTTTGGAAACATGTATGAGGCATCAAATTCAAGCGTCAAGAATATTTACAAAAAAAAAACAAAAAAAAACCTTCAGTTGGTTCAATATCAAGTATCCTTGTAGTGGATTCAATTTAATGTAAGCTATTTCTGTTTTTCTCTCTAACTACTTTCATCCATCCATCCATCCATCCATGTTATGTACTGTATGTTTTTGGGATATATATAAATTAGAATTCATTATCTTTTGTAAAGGTAGGATTTTGGATATAGCAGACTACTTGTCTGTGAGAGCTCATTTAATTTTTAAAAACTGTGCCTAATTCAGGGACATGTGAGCGTTCAAGGCTACTTAATGATTGATTGGCTTGTCAAAAGGTTAAGCTTGGTTCCTCCTTCAGGTCCAAATTGGCCACCACAATCAACAGTAAGTGCTGAGCGAGATTCATTTAATTTCCCAATCATTTACATCCAGTCGGTTTAGGGCACCCAAATAAGACATTTGGATGACTCAAATGTCATTTCCCAAGGACTTCCTGAACCACTTGACTGCTGCTCTTTGGATGATTGCACATCTGTTCTGTTCTACGCTCAGGATGCAGAGATTGTGCGGACCCGGGACTCCGCGCTGCTGTCAGGCTGTGACATTGTCGTTGATGTGGGAGGAGAGTTTGACCCACTGAGGCACCGGTACGATCATCATCAGAGGTACGTCTCATTGATTTACAGCTATCTAGAGGATGACAAAGCTACTCCAGCTAAAGGTTTTAGTCCCAACGGGAGAATCCATGCCGGTGAACCTGATGTATAACTTGTAAATTGTTTAGGGTTCTATGTATTGGGGATTAGATGAGGCTGTTGTGATGGTTGGTCTGTCAAAGTAGAATGTGGTGGTGCAGTGGAGCCACTGGTGCCCTTCTGTAACATTGGTAGACTTTGAAAGCCACATTTCCAATTGAGAGTCAATATATTTTAGTAATCTGTTCTAGAGTCCAATTTATCATTAAGCTTTTATACGGTATACTGTGTACTTCAATTAACATTTTAACACCAAGACATAAACAGATGTTAACTTGCCCCATGTTAATTTGCTAAAACTCGTTAAAGCACAATTAACGTTAAAGCAGTCACTGTGATACGTGCCCGCACGCCATCGCACTCGCAAATCTGCACAGTCGAGCATGAAAAATTCACGCGCGTAAAATTTTTTATGAGTAGAAATACATAGATATTGAAAGACGTCGCTTATTTTCTGTAGTCTTGACCAATGTTCCCTCTAAACTGCGCCACTGCACACTTGTCGCACTCTCAGAGCACATGAAAAACGATCCAGCGCAGTGAACTACAGCCTGACGTCTTTTTTTTTTAAACACGGAATCACACGGTCTTTAACAACGACCTGCTGCTCAGCCTACTTCCTAGTTTACCAGACAGCGCCTCCCTCTGCTCTTAAAGGGGTACACTCATAATTACAAACAGAAAACACACCTGCAAATTTATATCTGCGGGCATGACTGGTGGACCACACCCATAACTTTATATCAGCAGGCATGACTGACCACAACTGTACTTTTTTCAAACGTGAGTGACTGTTAAAGGGTGTGTATTATGCTGAAATAGCTTTAATTTCTTGAATACTCCATGTGTAATCCCATATAATACTATGTCAGTGGTGAAAATGGATTTCGTTACCATGGTCACAAGTTACTTGGTACAAGGGTGGCCAACCCGCGGCCGTCGACCCGCATGCGACTCTTTGCCTCCTTTCGTGCGGCTCTCGTAAAGGCACGAAAGCATATCGAAGTTCTGTTTGTGGGTGCGGTTTGGTTAACTTCATTACAGTAGTTGTCAGCTTCTGTTTATTACGGTATTTGTGTGCAATCTTTGCTTGAGTTTATTACGGCTGTGATGGGTATTGTGACAACGAGCTCAATGTGTGGGTGTGCATTGTACACCGGCGAGTGACTGAGATGGGATTGCGCAGCGGGAGGGTCAGAAGGGTGGAAAAAAAGTGAGTGCTACTGGGGGAGGGTGGCTTTACTGTTCCAGCCAACCATTTCAGCTGTGCAACAAGAGAAGAAAGGGTTAACCCCCAAGCAGGATGGCCTCGACACAGAAAAGTTGTCTCCGAACCACAGTCACGTGACCGCAGCAGGAAAGGTTAGCACGGTATTTTTGCAAAACTGGCTTTCGCATTGAATAAAAATACCTCTGAGTATCCCAGTTGGATGGTTATCTTGAGAGAAAATATGTCAATTTCGTTCTCAAAAGGGCCAGGGAAAACTGTACAGATCAATGAAAATGTGTAACATTTTTACTAGCGCGCGAGAGCTCCCTTTTTTTTTTGATGAGCGCAACAGCAAGCCACTTTGCCCTTGGTGTCAGACATCTATCACATTTCACATCTTAAAAACTTCACTTCATTGCACTCCATGATAACATTGACCTGGAATTTCCAAAACTTTGCTGTCATAAGTTACTCAGTTTGAAAAATCACATAGAAAAGAAGATAGTTTATTAAAAAAAAAAAGTAATGAAGCATACAGAGACTAACACTTGCATCATATTAAGCGCGTTGGAACATTGTAAAAGCCAAAAAGCTTCACAATTAAGGTTAATTTATTAAAAAAATGCCTTGGTGATATCAATAAAATCTTGTTACCTGAAAACAAAATCTTAAACAAATGGTATAAGACCTTCTACTGTTCGGCCACACCGTCGAACAGAGAATGTCGGACATTAGCATGGCTACTGATTCATAGTTGCACTCAAACCTCCAATCATGTGACTATTCTTGTTGGGATTAGATAAGAATTGTGCCATACAAGAGAACACTTGGTTGAACGGGTACTTTGTCTGTGTGAGAGAGAACGCAATGTACTTTTTTTTTTTTTTTTTAATTACCGGCCCTTTAATGTTAATGTTACTGGCCTTGGCACTCTTTAGGAGTCGCTTTTTCTTACGATGTTGGTGTCTGACATTTACAAGAAATCTGGCTGAGGAAAGGTACGTGTGTGAGTAGCGAATGATGTTCCGCTGTATGATGTGGCTCTCTGATGTGTATGATGCGAGTCTTTGCCGTAACACAGTAAAAAATGTGGCTCTTCATCTATG
This sequence comes from Syngnathoides biaculeatus, assembly GCF_019802595.1. Lineage (NCBI taxonomy): Eukaryota > Metazoa > Chordata > Actinopteri > Syngnathiformes > Syngnathidae > Syngnathoides > Syngnathoides biaculeatus. Next base: position 15,668,704 of record NC_084649.1, on the reverse strand, counting down.
ACTGGTTGGCCACCTCACTAGTAGAATTTACATGATCAGGATTTTTTTGTGCCAGTCATCAAGTTTAAAAAAAAAAAAAAAAAAAAAGGACAACTGATGACCAATCTGATCACAAGATGTAGCAAGGAGTCTATACAAATGACCTGTTTCTTTACTGTATGTACTTGTGAACTTAATTGCTCAAAAAATATATAATTGAAATAAATAATGTTATCTTTTTTCATCTATTTATGCCAGTGAGGCATAGAGACAGGCTAATTAATGTTCTATTAGAAGGCAGTAAGTACATTGAGTAACTAATGTATCTACTTTTTGTGACATTTTTCAATTAAGTATGTGCCTTGGCTCAAAAAAGGCCGGAATTCACTCCTCCAGTCTGATAATGTGTTGAACAGAACGGCAGCATGTTTACACAAAACCACGAGCGCTAGCACTAGCTTGCTAGGCAACGTAACGTTTTGTTACCTGCTCGAGAGCCGTATCGTATTCAAAGTACGTGAACATTCCTCAAATAAGCCTTACACGAAAGCCACCTATTCCCCCATTTTCTTCTTATAATAGCGAAATCCACTTCTTGTCATCCCTTCGGTAGCGAGTGCATCTGGTTGCAATGGACCTTTCTGACTGGCGATCTTAAACTCCGCCCCCCTTAGCTACATTTGCCATGTCCCACAAGCTTCCAAAATGGCGACTGAACAGAACAGATTTGAAGTTGATTCTATATCGCGTATTCCAGATAATATTGCGGTATGTTTTTTGCCAAATGCTTCAGGCTCGTCCAAGAGAGTTCTACAGAGAGGTCTCAACAATTTCACGCAAAGATATGTACACATAATTAAGATTTTGGACAGAGCAGAATGCAATGTCAGTTACAGTGAAATGTTGGCAATCGATGGAAAAAAAAGTATGCCGCCTCACAAACTTCTTGTTGAAATCCAATAGGATAAAATTGTGGTATCGTACTGCATATAACGCAGGGTGAGTACTTTTTACTTGGAAAGCTCACAGGTAATATGATTGTGGTCTATGAGTGAGTTACGTTCGATTTTCTACAAGTGCATTTAAACAATGGTCATTAACCCAGTCAGTACCGTAGTCACCAGATGAAAAGTTTGACTAGGCTCATAACCGAAACCAGTTCTCTGTCTTAAAAGTCTGATGTGATACAAATAGGCAAACAGACATTTCTCTTGCATGACATGGCGCATTTACGTATCACTGAGCCGACTCTTCGGCATGAAACATTACACACTTCATTCAGCAGGTAAGTGATACACTAACAAAGGGAAAGTTGTTCTCCTGCAATGTATAAAGTACTGATAATAATGAAATCAAACTCAGAGAAGATACTTCTCCCTCACTTACCTTCGAACATACAGCATTGTTGGTTGATATTGTCCACATTTAGTTGTATTATCTTCTGCAAGCCTTAATCCATCGTAGAGAATTTGTCAACCGCGTTTTAGGCTTTGGAAAATGAATCAACCGGGCCCCCTGTAACCTAGCAGGATATCTTTCATCAGAATTGCAGGTTCCCCCAGCGCATCTAAGGACAATTTTCTTTGTAACATTAACTTTTCCAAGCGCACGCTACTGACAACCAGTTTTGCATGTGGAACAACATGGCCTAGGGGCGTGTCAAGCCAGGTGCTAAGACAAAACGGCCATCTGATTGGTTATTATTGTACAAGTGATTGACAGGTCGGAAATATCCATTGGCTTGACAAAACAAAGTCCCCCCCCAAAAAAAGACAGGATGCGATGGTATCGGAATAGGAGATTTTATTGCAGTAATCTGAGATAGTGCAATCGTAAAAGAGTAAATTTGTCTTGTCTGATCTAGCTTTTTTTTTTTTTTCAAGTAACTTTATAAGAACTGTTGCAGTCACATCACGCAAACTTTGTGACATACATGACCCCCATCGGTTGGGGTCTATTGAACACCATCATTGTGCCTCGAGCCATTTTCGTAAAAATACTAGACAAAACGAGAAGCGCAAGTTCTTTAATTGCAGATGGCGTTCACTCGCTGAAAGGCGACCGGTCAGCTCAGTGGCCTGACGTTAACACCCATAAATTTTCTTCCCTCCCAACCATATGATAAAGACATGACAGGTCCCTTTTCCTGGCGGGCGACTGTTGATAATTAGTGCCCTTCTATTGATCGCTCTCCCCGCTGTGCATTCACGAGGCACACGGGCTGCCACCACACTGACAGGGGCTCACACGAGCGATCTTATTGCGCAGATGGGCGGGGCTAAATGTGAGTAAGGGGTCGAAGCGAGCTGAGGTGTTTTGTGAAGTCGGCGATAGGAGGGAAATTCAACAACAGATTAACATTCTGTAAAGAAAATAAGTATTTGAACACCCTGTTATATTGCAAGTTCTCCCACTTAGAAATCATGGAAGGTTCTAAAATTTTCATCGTAGGTGCATGTCCACTCCAGAGATAATCTAAAAAGAAAAATCCAGAAATCACAATGTATGATTTTTTTTTTTTTTTTTTTTTTTAATGATGTGTGATACAGCTGCAAATAAGTATTTGAACACCTATCCATCAGCTAGAATTCTAATTGCAGACAAAGGCTACTGTAACAAATGTTAACATTGGTTTTTCTCAGGTTGCAATATAGCAGGGTGTTCAAATACTTATTTTCTTCACTGTATGGCAATCACAACACTGCTATTAAAGCCTTTTTGGAAAAAAAAATAAGAATAAATATTGAATAACATACAAAAATATGGTTGCATGGTGGAACAGCTGTAGAGCGTTGGCCTCACTGTTCTGAGAACCAGGGTTCATCCCCCAGCCCCGCCTTGGTGGAGATTGCATTTTCTCCACGTGCCTGCGTGGGTTATCTCCCGGCACGCCGGTTTCTTCCCACATCCCCAAAACATACATTAATTGTGCATTCTAAATTGCCCCTAGGTTTGATTGTGAGGGCAACTGTTGTCTGTCTCTATGTGCCTTGCGATTTCTGTCAACTAGTCCAGGGTGTACCCTGCCTCCTGCCCGATGATAGCTGGGATAGTCTCCGGCACTCCCGGGACCCTTGTGAAAATACTAGAAAACTGAAAAAAGAAATCTTACAAACAAACAAAAAAAAAAAACCACGTTACTCGTAGATATAAAATACACAAACATATGAAGAAAAAACATCTGGGAAAAATACCAAACTATTAAAGGTGTGTGTGTGTGTACACATTACCAAAAAATGTAAATGATAGTTTACGTATTGGCTACAAAAATATTGGAATAATTAAGTATATGTAGACTGCTAACGAAGCAGCACAGTAGGTGACTGGGTAGCACATCTGTGTCACAGTTCTGAAGACTGGGATTCAAATCTTGGCCTCATGAGTGTGGAGTTTACATATTCTCCCAGTGGGTGCGTGGGTTTCCCTACACATAACAAATGTTTGGTTGGTTGATTGACTCTAAATTGCCTGTAGGTGTGAATGTGTTTGTTTCTATGCACCCTGTGATTGGCTGGCAACCAGTTCAGAGTGTACACAGCCTCTCCCTCTCGCCCCAAAATAGCTGGAATAGGTTCCAGCACCCCCACCGCCCAAGTTAGATAAGCAGAATGAAAAATAAATGGATAGACTAGCAAAAAGGAACAGCTGTCTATCTAACCCTCTTTAAAAGTTTGTCGAAACTGGCACTAATTAAGTAAACAAAGATTAGGTAAACTGGATGTGACAGGGTCAAGTCATTAAATCAAATTTTTGAACACAAGGATCAAAGAAACAAGATTAGACTTTCTAATTACAATTTTTATTAGCAGGGTGCAACCTTGGCAACACAAACATCCGTTTTTCCTCGGTTCTGTGCGTTTTCTCACTTGTTAGTGAGCATAATGATGCCCCATCTTGGCCAATTAGACCCTCTGATGGTCCAGATTACCCCTTCCGCCCCGAAGTCCCCAAACTCCTTCATGTCATTCATTCACTTGTCAGTCATTTATCTGCTGTGGTGTGCATCACGCGTGGCTTCAATCAAATGACCAGCAGTGACTCGATGCTGCCAGATGAACTGCCCCCCCCCCCCCCCCCCCTTCCTTCCCGCCTACTCCATCTGTGCACGTGGCTGTTTATTTATGCGCGCTCACGCTTGCAAACATACCACGCAACCTGCTGGCTCTCCATCTCTGAACAAAGCAAACTGCCCCTGAAGCCTAATGGACTTTAAAATATTTGTGGGGTTCACGCTATGGACCTCTGATACACATTCATCAGCTATTACAACTTAAAAACAACATTTTTGTTTAATTTTCACCGATCACACCCAAGCCTAATTACCTCCAGACCTGTTCAATTAAGAAATGACTTTAACAGAATCTGTTCAAATCAGAGAGAGGATTTAAAAAAAATGGCTGCAACAAATTAACACGATCCAAAGAAATTACAGAACATTTGAGGAGTAAATTAATAGAAATCTATGTCGAGAAAGTGTAACAAAAGCAATTTATGAAGGATCGGGATTCCAGCGAACCATCGTGAGAGCCATTATCCTCGCATGGAGAAAACAAGGAACAGTAGTGAACCCTCCAAGTAATTGCCGGCTTAAAAAATTTACCCCAAGAGAAGAGGAATGCCTCATCCTGAAGGCCACAAAGGAAGTCAAGACAACTTCTAAACAACTGCAGCCCTACCTTTGACAACTTGCTGTGATTGATGGAACTATGAATTCAGATTTTTAACAGAACATCCTAAAGCATCATGTTTAGCGATCAGTTGGTGACCTCAAGGTAAAGTGCACTCTTGTTCTTCAGCAATATAACCTGTCCAAAACACACCAGCGAGTCAACTTCTGAATGGCTTAAAAAATATTAATAAATTTATGGTTTTGGATTGACTTAGTCAAAGTAAAGTCATGAATCTGATTTAAATATAGTGGCATGAAAAAAAGCCATTTATCCTCAAAACCCTTAATTTTTCTTTCTGAATTCAAACATTCTGCAAGGAAGAAAAGGCGAAAATATCTCCAGAGATGTGAAAGACTCCTTGCCAGTAATAGAAAATGCTTGATTTCTATTGCTGATGACCCAACCAGTTATTACGTTTACGGGGGCATTAATTTTACGCACAGGCACAGGTTTCTGCTTCCTTAATAAATTAAATCACCACATTAATTTCATTTGCATTATGTTTATCTATTTACATTTGTTTCATGATCTCAAACATTAAAGTGAGGGAGATTATGCAAAAATAATTTTAGAAGGGTGCCAATACTTTTTTACAACACTGTAGTTGAGTCTCTGTTGTGGCTTCGTGTATGGGAATGCGTCCGCTCCATCCACCACAGACACAGATCCGCCTCACAGATTGAAAAGTCTAATTAGCCGACTTTACAATTAACTGCTGCCTCCACCAGTGCCGTGCACATCTAAAAATTAAAGCCACAAGCAGCAATAAATGGGCTCTCGCGCCCCCTTTTTCATGGCTACTCATAAAAGGAGTGCATGACAATCCAATTTAACGTGGCCCATCTGTTCAGGATACCTGCCCGATTGAAATTCCCTAGTTAAAGACCTGGAATTCGCTCAACAGAGTTGCTTCAAATCAAAATTGGTCACTTTGACTTCAGTTCTACACGTCCAATCTTGAGCCTTTTTTGTGCTACGACATGTAGACACAAGTAGAGAGAAACTGGTGCCAGGGATTTTATTCGCAAGGGATGCCAGTGAGACGTTTTTGGGATCTCGTTTTGCGGGACCCTAAAATACCAAATAAAAATACATTTTTTTGGATGATAGCTGGCCTTTCAAATATCATTCAGTTTGCAGACAGGTTCAATTCTGCAACAGGCGATTAATTTGTCAAGTATAATTAAGTGTGCTTTTGAACTGACTGATGGTCAGTACCTAATTAAATTTGTGAAATGGGCCCTCAGACCCATGTTTTTCATGACCAAACATTGAAATGATTATTCGATGGCACACGCTAAAATCATTTGCAATCTATTTGTCGAGGTTATGTGCTCTTCTGTGGGGCTCATTCGGGTAAATTCTTTAGTAGGAGTTTGTGACACCATTAAAAGCTCTCGAGCATGCTGAAAACCAAAGTGACTGACTTCAAGTTCAATTTCAGACATTGATTGGTCCTTGAGACTTTTTCACTGTCTTGTTATGATAGGCAAGACCACCCAATTACAACTTTAGCAGTGACAGTGTGGGCTACTTGGGTGGCTTTTTGGCTTGTAAAATAAATACATTTTCACCAAGATACATGTGGTTGAATGTCGTAGCAATTTCCGGTATTCTGAGGGCCCCAAGAAGAGGATCAGAATCATCTTTATTTGCCAAGAATGTAAAAAACACACAAGGAATTTGTCTTCGGTAGTTGGAGCTGCTCAAACAGACCGCAATAATAATGACGACAACAAGACAGAAAATACTTTTTAGACTTAAAAATATAAAAATGGAGTCTGTAGTGTCATCGATCAATGAAACATTACCAGTAAAGTGGTGATGCCAATACGTTATTATTATATTTGGTGACAGTTGAGCAAATGATCCCGAGTCCTCTGGCAATTTAGAGGAGATCCAAATGACGAGTAGAGCAATAGTCTGGTACGGTGACTGTTGTGCAAATGGCGCAGAGACATCGAGAAATTTAAGCAGTTTAAAGTCACGAACAGTGCTATAATCTGGGACAGTGTCAATTGTGCAAATGGTGCAGATACTTATCAAGCACATGGGTTCCCAATATTGGTCAACAACAGATATGCAAAAGTGCAAAGTGGCGACAATACTACATTAGGTGTACTAATAATGGCTATTTAGGATGATGGAGATGTAAAAACTATCTCAGACAACATTGGAAGCATGTTACAATGGAGTCATAATCACTGTAATTCATTGTAATTCACTTATAAAAAGTCTTGTGCTCGGGCCCTAATTAAAGCTGCGAGGCAAATGAGCCGTGGCACCACCTTCTTGTATCCATAATCCTAAAAAGTAATAAATGGGATAGGGTCCAGCACTCCTGCGAGACTTGTGAGGATGAGCAGCTTGGAAAATGGATTGATGGCACAGGTTAAAATATTTCTAAATTGTACATCACTGATCTGTTTAGTTTAATTAGTGACGGGAGTCGAAAACCAGTAATTCGTTTCTTCATAGAAAAGAAGAACCGATGTTCAGGGGCTCGACTGTGGGTGAGGGAGTCTAGAGTACCTTGTTCTCACCTCATGATTGTGCCAAGTATGATGCAGCAGCGAGATGGAGAAAAAAATTTGTTGAACGGGTCATCATGAGGGCAGGTCGCTGCACCGGGGTAGCCGCCATGACGTGCACCTCCCCTGAATGTGACTCCACTTGTTTTTGAGTTATCAGTTTTGTAAAAGATAAATAAATAAAATAAAAGAAGGTTTCCATAATAGGCGGCACGGTGGATCAGCTGGTAAAGCGTTGACCTTACAGTTCTGATGTCCCTGGTTCAATCCCGGACCCGCTTCTGTGGAGTTTGCATGTTCTCCCTGTGCCTGCGTGGGTTTCCTCCCACATTCTAAAAAAATGCAACATTAATTGGACACTCTAAATTGCCCCAAGGTGTGTTTGTGAGTGCGGCTGTTTGCCTCAATGTGCTCTGCGATTGGCTGGCAATCAGTTCAGGGTGTACCCCGCCTCCTGCCTGTTGACAGCTGGGATAGGCTCCAGCACTCTCCGCGACCCTCATGGCGATTAGCGGTGAAGAAAATTGATGGAAATGGATGGGTTTCTATGATTGTGTAAATGCTTATTTTCAAAACTAGGTCAAATATTTATATTTTTAATTGAACAATTACTTGTTTTACGTCTGAATTAGCTTCATTATAAGTTGAATATAAAAGAGACACTGTAATTATTTCCTAAGTGTTAACAGCCCAAGTGTCATCATATACCGGGAATATTATCCAGTGAAAAAGATCTGAAAAGAGAGCTGATACAGGAATGGTGAAAGTTAAAAGCCCTCCTTTGATTCATCAGTCTTACTGTTTCAAAATTGTTGTTACATGTGGACAAAAGACGAACACCCAAAGAAAAGTAAGACTTAGCTTTACGCACACGGACATGGCTTTTGTTCCTGTCAAAGACTTGTGAAAGTTTATTTTGGTAACTGGAAGATACAACCCCCCCACCTCTCCATTTCAACAAATGCTCATGATACATACTGGTAATTTAGAAAAAAAACCCCGATACAATTATAATATATTTACTATAGCCATGAGGACTGGTCCAATGAGAACTAAATGATCCTGATAGGAAGGTTTGTATCACATTGTTCAAGGACCTCCAAATCACATTACATGTGGACAAAAGTCCAATACCCAAAGAAAACTTATGAAAAGTTACCTTTATTCTCATGGACATGACCTTTGTTCCTGTGAACTAATGTGATGGAGAACAAGCCAAAGACTGACATGAAAGTCTTGCATACACAGTAGAAGCTAAGCTACATTCTGCCATTTTGGTACCTTTCAATAGCCTAGCTCACATTCGTGACATCTGTCTTTATGTTCAGAACCTTCACAGAGACGTTCCACAGCCTGAGTCCCGAAAAGCCCTGGGTCACCAAGCTCAGCTCCGCTGGCCTGGTCTATCTCCACTTCGGCCGTCAGCTGCTGGCCCAGCTGACGCAACTGAAGGAGGATGACAAGCAGCTGGAGGTCCTCTATGACAAAGTGAGTGTGACAAGACAACACTTCCCGGGGATCCTCTGTTTTCTGCTATTTTCTATTGAAGCAAATGCCCACTGCGGGGAGGCGATAGAGCAAAGCAAATCAATGCATTAATACGGTAGGACAGGGGTGTCAAACTCATTTTTATCGCGGGCTACATTGCAGTTACGGTTTCTGTCAGAGGGCCATTATGACTGAAACCATGAAAATCTTTAATTGACCCATCATATTTACAGATGAAATTGATCAACTAGTTTTGGATTCAGAAATCAAGGGGAATGAGGTTTTCCAACTATTGTTGATGTTTGGTACCACAAACATGTTTGCAATATATCAATGTCATCCTTTATGATAGGGCAATTTGAAATTTTGGTCCAGATTTTACAAAAATCATGGAAGTTGATAAACATGATATGCCTTCGCGGGCCACATAAAATCATTTGGCGGGCCGCATCTGGCACCCGGGCCTTGAGTTTGACACATGTGCAGTAGGAGGATGTACTCATGTACTCAAACTGCATCAATTCAAAAAGTCTGACACTGGGAGGGGTATTAATAAAAAGCTATTTGTACATGATATGTCACAGTATTTTGCTTGTAGTTGATGGTTATTCGGAGCTGCAATGCTTTCTGTTCAATTTTTATTTAAATTGTGCCCCTCTGATGCAGGTAGGAGGGCAGCCAAAATATTAGAAACAACTCTCAGCATGATTCAACACTGTAAGATCACAATAATACATAGTTTAGATGAGGTTTCTCAAAAAAATGTAACCCTCAATATCATATTAAAAGAAGATATTTCTTAGTCATGTTTGCATTCACTTTGTGTAAAAATCAATAATAGAAACAAACAAAAACCATTAATTTAGTTTTTAAAATGTTGCCAAGGAAACATGTGCCTGCTTGATAGTCAGTTTAAAAACAAAACAAAAAAAAAAGCTTGCAGCACTTTGTCAAATGGTGACCCAATAAAGCTAATTTGGGAAATGCATCGGAATTATTAGTCCAACTGTTCAGGGCTAGTAGTTCACGTGGTTGCCAGAAATTCGTCCACTCCATTCGTAGCATAAAGCAGTTCGCAACTAAACTAGCTAACTAAATATCGCTTAAACTGGAAGCAATTATTATTTATATATTACATTTTGCGTAAAATAACAATGCAGATGCTGATATATGTACTTAATGTTTAACCAGCCTACTAATCCACATTTTGTAAAGAAAAAAAAAAGTGCATTTTTCACATCAAAGAAGAACTGAGGTTTTCCACCTAGGGTTCATTTTATTGTGTATATGTACCTAATTAAGTGTCCAGTTTAATTTTTCAACTATTGTTGTTATGTTATCTTCTTGAATAGTACATATTATGGAAAATTGACTAATTAAAATGCCTGTATACAAATAGTTGGGTCTCTGCAGTCCTGTTGTTCGGTGATTTTCGCTGCATGCACCACATGTACACATCCGGCATATAAGTTAGGTGAAATTTGAAGGCTTGGTAATAAAGTATTGGCTCCACATCGGGAGATAGAATCAATCCCCTAAATTCTGCCCTGGTTGCCATAGTAACCTGTACCGAGTACTGTACTCTGCTGTGGCTTCAAAGTAGAGGGGGTCAGGCGAACAGTGCCTCATTTGCGTGACAAAGGCTCAGTTCAGGAGGCTAAAAAAAAAGGGAGTGCTTTGATTCCTTATCCTTGAAAGCGTTTTAAACGTGAATAAAACACTAGAAAACAGTTTTAAAATTTTAGCAAATAATTAATGTCTTTTAAGCCCCCCCCAAAAAAAAGCATGTAAGAAAGGGAAAAAATTATTTAGGGCATTCTGCCTCCATCAGACACTTGGCAGTCGAGAAGAACCAGAAATAAAAGCAGCTAGTTGGAATTGAGACAATTCCACTGTGACAGACTCCCGGCTGAGAGTACGGCAGTTCTATTTATTGAATTTTGGACCCACCAGCAGGAGGCCCTTGCACATGCATCTTTGCATGGCACATTAGGCTCGCCAAATCTTTGCCCGCCATAAAAGTCATCACTATTACCTTGCTTTATCTCCAGTCTGTGCAACTCCTCAAACATAATGTTTCATGTATGCTCCACAGCTACTTTATAAACACCCTTTTTTTTAAATACCCTGAAGCTCCGTTTCCTTTTTTTGCCTCCCCCTTATAGTGTCAAATGATCAGTGTATTACCTTGTATGTCCTGAGCGGAAAGGACATTTAGTCTGAAATACATCTCTATCTGTGCTGTCCCTCTATTGCATTTTGTCTAACCTTTTTCAGCTAACTGTAAAATAGTAGTGGTCCTCTCTGTTTAAACGAGCTTACATTGCACTTTAGCTCAGTCAATAGCTATGAATTTGGACATAATGGTCCCCAATATTCCTTTGCGGCTTCCTTCCCTGTCTTGGGGAAAAAAAAGGAGACTTGACATCCATGCATTAATATAAAACTGACTATTTCCATGTCATTACCCATTCATTAAGCTCGGCGCTCGCATCCTCTGTTCACTTCCCGGCAGCTCTATGAGAACTTTGTGGAGGAGGTGGACGCTGTCGACAATGGCATTTCACAGTCTGATGGTGAGGCACGCTACGCTATATCCACTACGCTGAGCGCACGTGTTGGCCATCTGAATCCACGCTGGAACAGCAAGAGTCAGGACACTGAGGTGTGTGTGTGTGTGTGTACTTGCATGTGCATGCACACACTTTGTAGCGCTAATCACTGCGACTGCATAAAAGGCAGCCATGACTCAGTGGTGCTAAAGGTATGCCATACAATCCCATTTTTACGGTCTTATTTAAGCCCCTAAGCAGTATAAGCAACTTTAATACCCACAGGTGCTTGAAGTTGTCAAAAGTGGTTGTTTCTTTTTTACCATTTATTGCAGAAAATAGCTTATTGATTTGTATTACATGTCAAAAGGGCATCATTGAATATACAGAGCTTTCATTTCTTTCTGCGTGTCAAGGTGTTATTTGTTTACGTCGGCGCTTTGTTCCTATTGAAGATGCCCCAATCCAAGTTTTTCACTTCCGATTCGATACCGATATTGCACCCCTGAATTTTGACTGACACCGATATTGGTTTAATCCAGGAGTCTGAAACCTTTTCGACTGAGTGAGCCATAAATGCCAAATACTTTACTTTAGCTGCATGCACCACAAAGAAAAAAGAGCCGTACAATATTTTAAAAGCTAAATACTGGTGTATTTGCGCATTTATGTAAGACAAAGACTTCAGAGTACAATAAGTCTCTGAATTCTTTTAAATAACATTGTTACGCTGTTGCTGACTAACGATAACAAAAGTACTTCTTACCATTAATGCGACTTCTGGTGCTCCCAAGTTTTCCTGCCGTTAGATTAAGCTTCATGCAGGTGTTGAGACTTCCATCCATGAATTGTGAACGTAATTCAATTTCATTTACCATCATGCTGGTGCGATGGTAAACAGTTCTTGCCGACAAAGGCACGTCTTTTATTTATTTGATTATCTTGTCTTTATGCAAAGTTGTCAATGTTTATTGGCAACATCGAGTACAAATGCTTTGGCATACTCCCCATCTCTGAATTTAGACACACAGCAGAACCGTCTCTCTCCACAAAGGCTGCATTCTTGTTAAAACCTTTGGTAATCTTCATATTTTTTTCTTTGAGCAACCTTTGTCAAATAAAAGGCGTTTACATAATTAGTTGCTCCAACAGATTGGCGTTCGACCCTTTTGCACCACATCGACTTCCACAGCAAACTACGGCAAGCCCACTAGGACAAACTATGTGTCATTTACGTTGCATGCATGACAGAAATATGTCGTTATGATGGCTCTGCGAGCCATATTGAACCATCAAAAGACCCAGGTATGGCTCGCGAGCCATAGGTTCCCGACCCCTGGTCTATATCAGCAATAATCATACATAATTTACTTACATTGTAGTATGAAATGTTGGAAAAAAACTCAAGTGATATTACTCATCTACAGTACTTATATTTGGATTCAGATATACTGTCCACGATGGCAACACGGAGTAAATATCTTTTGCAGAGGATTGGCGAATTATGCCACTTGAACCGATTGGCTGATCAGCAATAAATGCTGATTATTGGCCATTTCCGATGAGCCCGATGAAATCTGCATAAAGTCTAATATTTAACTGAGAGTAAAATGAGAAGATAATTTTTTTCAGCATATGTACCTTGTGTAACTTTTTGTTGTGTGCTGTGACATGTGAAAATATGTGCCTTGGCTTAAAGGCTGGTAAACATTGATTTAGAAAATAAAACTGGCCTTGCTCCATGCTTTAAACCGTGCATTTGTGTAGTGCACAGAGGGCAGCATTTTACCCCCCCCCCCGCCCCCCCTAAAAATGACGATTACGTCTTTTGAAAAGAGCAGTTTGTATGACTTTCCTCATTAGTGCAACAGGAGATTGCTTGCGGAAGAAATGGAACATTATTGTGCTGAGTGTCGTGAGACACCTCCGACCTATCTATGCATATCCGTTGTCTTGGTCAACTCATTTTATATTTTTCCATCGTCCAGGCTGTGCCAGCTTGGCCAATTTGCTTTGTGCCATTTCCGTGCTGAAGTGGACCCGTGCAATTGCCTCCAATTTGCCTTGCTCTATGCACAACTAACGCAGCAATGCAGTGAGCACAAAGGAAGTCAGATTTAATTGGAAAAATGCTTGGCAAAAATCCTCAATAGAACAGACTTTTTAGGATGCAAAGAGATTCTTATCTCTTCCTTCCTTGTCTGCTAAAGCTTAGACCCGTCACAGTTCCCTGTCGTGCAAATTTAGACTGAATTTATTTTGGTCATGTTGAATGAATATGTTGATGTAGCCAGAGGATATTCATTGTTTTGTTCCTTAAACTGGCCTAACATGACGAAGCTACACAAAAATTAGATATTTATTCATAGCAAAGTTAAAATTCATAATATTCTACATCTTCTCCTCACTCGGGTTGCGGGGATGCTCGAGCCTATCCCAACCAACTCTGGGAGATGTACAGTACACCCAAACCCGGTCGACAACCAATTACATGTAAACAACCATTCGTCCCCAAATTCACACCGAAGGGCAATTTACAGTCTTTAGTCAATTTACCATTCATGTTTTTGGGATGTGGGAGGAAACTGGACTATCCGGTAAAAACCCTTGCAGCCATGGCGAGAACATGTAAACTCAACACAGGCGAGGCCAGATTTAACCCTACATTTAACTTAAAATAAGTGGCTTGGAAAATAGATGGATAGACAGCTATGCTAAAAAATATTGGCACCCCCAAAGTGCAAGTGTTTTTTTTGCGCGACTGTATTATCTTTTAGCCTCACAGTTCTGAGGACCCGGGTTCGATCCCGGCCCCGCCTGTGTGGAGTTCGCAAGTTCTCCCCGTGCCTGCGTGGGTTTCCTCCCACATCCCAAAAATATGCAACATTAATTGGACACTCTAAATTGCTCCTAGGTGTGATTGTGAGTGCGGCTGTTGTCTGTCTCTATGTGCCCTGCGATTGGCTGGCAACCTATTCAGGGTGCCCCCCGCCTCCTGCCCGTTGACAGCTGGGATAGGCCCCAGCACTCTCCGTGACCCTTGTGAGGATAAGCGGCAAACAAAATGGATAGATCGATCGTCTTTTTATATATATTTGTCACCAAAAAAACCCCTGTCACTACTCTGGCATTTAGCAAATATAAATAATTTCGGTAAATGACCCAAAACAGGAAAGGTATAGTCAAATTTCATGTCAGACAGTCAAGAAAATAAGTCATGTTCAGGTCTTGCTTATTTTTTGAACAGGACTGTAAACTAGTAAAATTTTATTGTAAGATCTAAGTTTTGACTGCACGGTCTATCAACATAGGCGGGTTCCTCGAGATACGCGGGAACAGCAAGTGCTCTTTTTACTGCTTCAATTATATCTTTCCATCTGTAGGAGGGGTTCAAAAAGGCCTTGGCATTAGTTGGAGCAGAGTTTCTGGACCGTTTGGATTTCTACATGTCCTGCTGGTTGCCAGCCCGCCAAGTTGTGGAAGATGCCATCAATGAGCGGCACAAGGTACGCACAAAATGTTTGATGCAGCTTGAGTGCCATTTCCTGGACTGTACATTGATTGTTGTTGTGTTTGGAAAAACTCGAGACAGACAATGATTAGCCCCTCTTGTTTCCAGGTAGATCCCAGTGGGCAGGTGATGGAGTTCTTCCAGGGCGGTTGTCCCTGGAAGGAGCATCTGTTCTCCCTAGAGAAGGAGCTCCAGGTAGAGACGCCCATCAAGTATGTGCTGTACTCCGACCAGAATGGACAGTGGAGGGTCCATTGTGTCCCTGCGGGCCTCAACACCTTCCAGAGCAGGTGATAACAGTTGCTGTCATGTCTTTTTTTTTTTTTTTGGTAATGTCTGCTTGACAATGTCCAGCTGCATGCTCGAGTTAACAAAGGAGCCTGACGGTATACAGAGTGGTGACAGGTTTGGGCTCCACGTTCTCCCTGATGTGTTCAGTTGACGCACTGCCTATTAAAGCATTTGAAAACTCATTGAAGTACATAAATTCCTGTTTGTAGAATGAGAATTGTCCGTAGGTTGAAACAGAGGTCATTTCTCCGTACAGAGCAAGAGTTAAAAAAAAAAAAAAAGAAAAAAAAGTGGGAGTAAAAAAGATGTAAACACATCTTAGATCTCAACGGAACCACCTGAGCCCAGACTCATGTGTAGCTCCCTCACTTCTGGGAAACTACATGAGCACTTGCGTACTTGATGCTTTCATTTACAGACAATTATCTGCATGAACTCCAGTCCTTTTTTTTTTTAAAGGTGGATTTTAATGAATGGGAGCTTCAGAAGTTTCATCTCGCTTGCAACATCCTCTATTGAACTAGTGTCTTTAATTAACTTGTCACCATTGGCGACCTGCATCCACCCAGGGAATGCAGTGGAACAAGGTCAGCCCAAATTTGCACAACTGTATCTGCATGGGAGTCAGCTCTATTAACGATGACAGTAAAAATAAATGTGATACTCCTCATGTTCAGTCAACAATGTATTTTATATTGGACATAGATCCCATAACATTTGTTATCGGATCAAAGATAAGCGATTAATAATGCCAAATATACAAATTATTTGTCCTAAAAGACCAAATAGAGCTGTATGAAGCAAATCTGATTTGAATATTGCATTTGTGAGAAATAGAAGTGGGTGCTGCTCATTGTTTATTTTCAAATAGCATAGACATTGTCATACCACAACGGTGATAGAAACGACAGAATAACATAATTATCTGTCTTTTTGATTCTTGTATATATTTCTGTATTAAATATGTATTAAATGCGACACGGCATACCAAAACCGTTAGCAGTCATTCATTTTCTGTTTAGTGTTGTGAAGGAAGTAAATTACCATACTCAGCCAAAAACCTGAAAAACTTATTTTAAAGACAAAATAGCCTGTACAGTTTATGTCCTTGGAGAGGGATAAGGTAATGCGTACAAAATCATATTTTCTGGAAAATAGTCTTGTGCGCCTCCCTCACATGCAAATAGGCCTTAACAACAAACAGTGAAACATTACCAAATGGAGTTACTGGTGGTGTAGTGGGACATTTGCCTGAGTTTGCTGCAGGCAGTGGGGGTTCAAGTTCCAACTCAGTGATGGTGTTAATGTAAGTGCGAATGGTCGTCTGTATTTATCTGTGCGCTACAATTATTTGGCGACCACTTCCGGGTGTAGTCCGCCTTTCGCACAAGATAGGCTGCAGCGCTACGTGACCCTGAACAGGGTTGGCCTCACAGTTCTGAGGACCCGGGTTCGATCCCACCCCTGCCTGTGTGGAATTTGCATGTTCTCCCTGTGCCTGTGTGGGTTTTCTCCAGGCACTCCGGTTTCCTCACACATCCCAGAAAACATGGAACATTAATTGGAGACTCTAAATTCCCCCTAGATGTGATTGTGAGTACGGCTGTTGTCTGTCTCCACGTGCCCTGCGATTGGTTGGCAACCAGTTCAGGGTGTACC
Source organism: Syngnathoides biaculeatus (assembly GCF_019802595.1). Taxonomy (NCBI): domain Eukaryota; kingdom Metazoa; phylum Chordata; class Actinopteri; order Syngnathiformes; family Syngnathidae; genus Syngnathoides; species Syngnathoides biaculeatus. The sequence continues at coordinate 15,652,023 of NC_084649.1, read as the reverse complement.
CTGCCTCCTGCCCGTTGACTGCTGGGATAGGCTCCAGCACTCCCCGCGACCCTTGTGAAGATAAGCGGCAAAGAAAATGGATTGTTGGATGGAGATATATTACGGATAATGATTGAGGATTTGAGGACTCAAAAAATGTGCTCATTGCTGTAAAATGGCTTATTCGAATTTGTGGATAAAACAGAATATTTGGGGCAAAAAGCAAGTGTGTGTGTGTTGATTTCTTCGTTAATCATTGACGTTTGTATGGGCCCGGTGGTCCATAATACTCTTCATGGTGATATGACCAAAAGAATTTGCTGTTCAGTAGGTTCTGTAGCACAAGGACAAGGTTGCGGTCCACCACCTTTGTCAGTCCAACTTCATTCTTTTTTTAGCCTTGCTGATTAATGACGGTGATGATGGTAGGAAGCCTTCAGTGTGAATGTGTTAGATGATTAGCACCTTTCAAGAATGGCTCCTGTTTTCCCAGAGGGGAAACGTTTACCCGCTGAGACTGTCCACAAAGCTGCTCGTTTAACGTCATCAGTGGCCCCACCGGAGCGCCGTAGTTGCTGTTATTGAGTCGCTGAGCCGATTGCCAGTATGCCACACACCCTTTGTATGTTGTGCGAGCTGAAAAAAAAAATGCTTCTTTTCCACCATTTTCAAGCTTGCTAGTCTTATAAGTGTGAGCTGTGGTCACTGTACTATAATTGGTGGCAACAAGTGGTTTTGGCGGCCGATCCCACCTCGTTCCAATGATACAGTACTGCCCAATGGACATGCATTTGGCACACGTTTACTTCAACATAAGTGCCTGTCAGATGGGCGCACAGCAGAGCGCCTGAAAGCTGACTGTCTTCCTTCGCTTTTTTTCCTTCACTTGCCTGCATGTGTCTCTTTAAAAATGGCAGTAACGGCTTTTGTCTTGAACCAGCTGTGCTCTGGAGTCAACCTTGAAGCAGGTGTCCGGGTTTAATTTGTGTTTCACTGAGGTGTGGCAATGAATGGCAGTGTGGGGATCAGAAATTACTCTGCGCAAACAAACTTAGATAGGGCCTTGGGGAACAAGCTGTAGGACCAGTTAATAAATGTCATCTGCGCTCAACTACTTGGCTTTATGGTACTAATTAGGAAAAATCGGATTATCAACCATTAAAAATAAATGAGGAAAACCGTATTTTTTTTAGTACTAGATTATATCCTGAAAAGAGCCTGAGACTCATTGCCTAATCCCTTGCAATTGTAATGTTCAAGATACCAATCCCAAAATACTGTAAAGTAACTCCAGCCTGCTCGCTCTTGATGAAAAGCACAAGCCTGTCAACATATCAAAGCAGTGAAGTGACACTCTCCCTCTGTCTTCGCAGCAAATTGGCGCATTGGAGGCGTAACTGTTAGACATGGTATTTATTTGTCCGTCACTGCAAAGTTTCAGGGATATAAAAGTACTGATGTTGAAGAATGTCACCATGTCCACTTTCCGCCATCCGCTCAGGGGTGTCAAACTCATTTTGGCCAAGGGCCACATTATCATTTCAATTTCCCTCAGAGGGTCGTTATGACAGTGAAACCATAAGGCATCATATTCTTTCATAAACACAAGAAATCGAGGGTTAACTGGTTTTAAAATCAGAATAGTTTCTGCCACTATTGATGGAGTTATCTTAAAATGGGTATTGGTAACAGAAAAATACAATGTCTCAAAATTATTAATGATTACATATGACTATTTTGAGTTTTTGCTCAGATTTAAGCAAGAATCCTAGAAGTTGACCCACATAATTTACTTTTGCGGGCCACATAAAATGATGTGGCGGGCCACACCCGGCCTCCTGTCCTTGAGTTTGATACCACGGCAATCAAATATTTGCTCCTTACGTTATGTTAACACTATTTTTGAAAACCCTACATATGGTAAAGTTCGGCTTTTTCGATTTGGTCCACACGTGACCTGCTAGATTTATAACATGTACTACCATTTTTTTTTTCTACATTTAGCAATGAGACAAGGCAGTGTGTCCACTCCAGAGCAAAGTAGCAAATTAGCCAAGATGTCATTGCAGACATATCATCTGTCATGTTTTCCGGCGATGCAACCGCCAATCATATTCCAGAGGGGTTGTCTGTCACCAGGGATGCGTCTTCATGGTATTTCTGTTGCATGATGATTTTGCAGACATTGTATGGTGTTACTTGAAAATCTGCCCCCAATCTTGCTGATCATGTCATGGCTGGTGAAACTTTATGTGGCGGTGTTTATCGTTTGTATTCATTGGTGCTAAAGTACAGCATGGATTGGTAGCAGAAGGACTTTACACAGATCTGAATGGTTTCATCGTTTGCGGCCGATATGACACATTTTATGCTGATTGGCTTTGTCATAATTTGTCGAAGAAACTCCACAAAGGACTTTTATTCACATAGCGTTTGTGTACAGTATTTTTTAATATTAAACTTGGTTTATTTTTTTCTCGTCATGTTCCTTTTGATGTAGTACTGGAAATATCCGACAGTCAAGTTATTTATTAAAAAAAACAAAACACTTTGGCGATATGGGACAGGCAGCACGTCGGAGTCAGAAAACACACAATGCCAGGATCAGAATACATGACAAATTTTTGTCTTTCACAATTCCACTATATAAGACAGAATACTGCAATAAAATCTTGCATTCCGCAACCACCGCATCCCATCTTTTACGGTGATTGGGCTTTATCTTGTCAAGTCAAACAGGACCACATGCACATGTTACCATGGTGTCGACGACGTGTTGATCACCTGTGTGTTGTGTTGTTGTCCAAAAAAGAACAAAATAGAGGAAAACGTGTGGTGGTCGCTGGTACTTGATGGGTGGGGAGGCATTCCAGAGACCCAAATATTTGGAATGACAAAAAGAAAAAAAAAAAAAAATCAACAATCCACAATGTGCCCCCTTTCATATAAGCTGTAATTAGTAACATTCCACATTGTGGACCCCAGGCCCTAAGCACAATAATAATTCCATTCATCTTTTGTACTTAGAATACAAGGAGTCAGGCATACGTGAGTGATTGAATGAGTGTATTCAAACACTCGAAGATATGAAATATGCATTAATTTTGTATATCTTCGCTGTCACCCTTATGCTGCGTTGTCACTTCACATATCACATGATGATGAAAGAATGTTCTCGTGTTCATGTAACAGGCAGTAGAAAGTATTTAAATGACATTCCAACTTATTGGCCTCAATTTTGGTTCCGCTGCCTCAAGCTCAAAATCATCCACCATGCAATTGCTTTTTTTATGACATTATTATAAAAAAATCTCAATTTTCTGTATACACCACCTCTTTCGATACACGCACATATATGCACCTCCCCTTTCCTGTGTCTGTGCAAAATATAATTTGAACCCAACATAGATTAATCCCATAAATAAATACCATTATAAAATATGAATGCAGTTTCTGTCTTGCTTGTAACCAAAGGACATTCATAATAGAGGCATTAAGGTCTAGCTAATATTTTAGTTTCCATACTTAGAACTGAACATGATTGCTTTTACCAAATGTGATTGCTTTTGATGAGTTAATGTCTTCATTTTTTTAGTGTAATCTTGGTGCGCCACTCCTTTTTGAGCATTTCCACTGGCAAATCCAGGCACTAGATGATGTACTGGTGATGTACGTCACTGCTGGTCAGATTTGTCATAATAAAAATGACACACGCTTATGTTAGGTTACATTTGCTGTGCCTGAGCTCTGGATTTTCGAGTCCAAAATAGGTCTGTAACAGTACACCAGATTTAAGAATCTAGTCATCCCTCAATTTCAGACCAATGTTTGATGCAAGATTTGCTTTAAAGATATTATATTCATTATATTTATAATACAGTTTTTGGGATGAAGTTAACATTTCCTTCCCTTTATTAAAAACAGGACATTTGAAATTGATAACATGTCAGATAACATGTCAATTATAACATGTCAGAAAATGTAAGCCAAAAAGTTCATTTTTTTCCAAATTCAAAGCAAACATTTACAAATGTTTTATTTTGATGAAACAAAACTATTGTCATAAATCGAATGAAATCCGAGTTAATGTCTCTAAGATTAATCGATTATTGAAAGTTTTTCATTCCGTTCATTATCGATTATTCATTTAATTGTTGCACCACTGTTATTCATTTGTCGTGCATGATCAATACATTTGTTAGACTACACTGTGCCTGTGTTTTCTTCATTGCACCACTTAATTATTTTGGGATTGTGTCTTTGAAGTCGCATGAACATCTTCCGTGTGACTTGGAGAAGTTTTTGAAATAGTTACGGTAAATACTTTGATTTTTGTCGACTACACAATTTCCATCTCTTTTCTCAACCAGTTAGCAGAAATGCTTCATTACCTCTCACCTAAATGCGCTTGGAGGGCCCACAATTTCAGGTTTATCCGTCGCACTAGCCGTCATATTAGTGTCTTCCCCTCCTCCGGTGGACTTTGCATAGTTGACCAGAATTAATTTGTGGTGCCCGCTGTTGCTCGTTTCAGTCAGACGGCGATCACCGCAAAAATGTGTCACATGACATGCAGTTTGAGGAGACTTGCTGAAGAATTAAGAAAAAAAAAAATCATAAATGTATATAAATATTTGTATTACTTTTATTTTAATGCTGATGATTCTTCCGCGATAGTACTACATCTTCTGCGCCTCCCATGACAATGTCGTCAAACATAAAGCATGCCAAATAGAGATGAAAAAGGTATATTTGTAACCTCTAAAAGACCTTGCTGTCTGCTTTTATCCTCTTTTTGTGATAAAGGAATAGAAAGAAGGGCGGATGATGTGACCATGGCTGTCTACAGCCTACATTCACCCCCCCATCAGTAGCGCTCCATTGTTCTCACCATCTCTTTTATGTCCATTATTTTGTCTTTATCCCCTCTATCAGCTTTTTCCATGGTGAATCTTGTCATCCTTCCACTAATTCCTTCCCTCTCCCCTCACCCCCGTCCACCCATCTTCCTATCTCGCTGCCTCACCTTTCACACGTAACCCCCCCCCCCCGGCCCGCCCCTCCCTTGTCTCCTTTCCACTCCACTGCAGAATTTCATTAGGAGCTAGCGCCTGTTCTAGTGAACTCCGAAGCTATCTGAAGCTTTAAATTCATATAAGTGTATCGATAAATGGGATAAATAGTGCTTGGATGAATTAAAAAATAAATCAAATTTAAAAATCCAGATGGCTGTCTCTCTGGGCGGCCGCATCCTTCCAATAGAAACGTGCCAACCGTGCTATAGGGGTGTTGTTATCACCTGTGTCCCTGCCACCGCACCTGTGGTGGAGGGCGGGGGAGAGGTTTATTTTTATCGGAAATGTGTGCGGGGCATCGAGGGGAGAACAGTGGAAGCGGTGCTTCCTCAGAAAGGTAATGTGCGGAATAGGTGAAGCGGAAAGAAAATACAGGCTGTACAACACGAGATCATCTTCACCTTTATTGTCCAGGAAATCTTCTCAACAAGGAGGAAGGAATAATTCTTTTCCTGTCTTTGCTCCCAAGTGGCCTCAACTGTTGTTAAAGGTTATTTTGCTTTATTTTTACTTTGGCTAACGAGGTGACACTACTGTATGTTTTCATTGGCATGGGATCGTGGATGGCTAGTTGGTATAGTTGTTAGTGTAAAGTGTAGTTTTTGGGGTATTTTTCAAAGAATGTACTTGTGAAAAGTCGCACATTCTCCATTGTGTGACATGTTTATTCACTAACATGTTTTTGTAAATCTATTTTTTTCTCATGAGGTGAAATTGAAGAAAGTCAGATTTAATTTAAATTCAATTTGTTCTCTGAAAATCTCCAGATTGCCCATATTCTATACATCTTATCCAGAGTAGGGTCACGGCTGTGCTGGAGCCCATCTCAGCTAACAATGTTGATAGCCAGGGTAGACTCTGGACTGGTAGGCAACAAATCACGGGAGACGTATAAAAAAACATTCACAATCACATTTTCTCTCCCTCTTAAGTGCCGCCAAGCATGCTGGGAGGAGATAAATTGTGTTTAAAGTGCATGTTTTGTCAAGTCTTTGTCATGTTTCTTCCATCGATCCATTATCTACCGCTTTTCTGGGTCGGGTCGCAGGGGAAGTAGCTTCAGCAGGAATACCCAGACTTCTATTTCCTCAGCCACTTCTTCCAGCTCTTCCGGAGGGAATCCCGAGGTGTTCCCAAGCTAGCCGGGACATAGTCTCTCCAGTGTGTCCTGGGTCCTCCCCGGAGACTCTTTCCGGTGGGATATGTCACCAGGGAGGCGTCCAGGAGGCATCCGAATCAGATGCCAGAGGCCACTTCATCTTGCCCCTCTCAATGCGGAGGAGTAGCGGCTCGACACTGAGCCCCTCCTGGATGACCGAGCTTCTCACCCTATCTCTAAGGGAGACCCTGGACACCCTGTGGAGGAAACTCATTTCGGCTGCTTGTGTCCGGGATCTTGTTCTTTCTGTCACGACCCACAGCTTGTGCCCATATGTGAGGGTAGGAACATAGATCGACTTGTAAATTCAGAGCTTTGCCTTTCGACTTAGCCCCTTCTCGACCACAACGGACCGATACAAAGTCCGCATCACTGCAGACGCTGCACCGATCTGTCTGTCGATCTCCCACTCCATTCTTCTCTCACTCGTGAACAAGACTTCAAGATACTAACCCTAACCCACTTGGGGAAGGATCTCATCCCCGACCTCGAGAACGCACATCACCCTTTTCCGACTGAGGTCCATAGTCTCAGATTTGGAGGTGCTGATTCTCATCCCAGCCGCTTCACACTCAGCTGCGAATTGCTCTAGTGAGAGCTGGAGATCACTGCTTTATAAAGCCAACAAAACAACATCATCTGCAAAGAGCAGAGATGTTATGCTGAGGCCACCAAACCGGACACCCTCTACACCGCGGCTGGGCCTAGAAATTCTGTCCATAAAAGTCAACACATTCGGTGACAAAGGGCAGCCTTGGCAGAGTCCAACTCTCACCGGAAACGAGTCTGACTTATTGCTGGCAATGCAGACCAAACTCTGACAGCGGTCTTACAGGGACCGAACAGCTCGTAATTATTTCTTGTCATTTTTATATATTATTTTCTAGTTTATGCTATTCTGTTTGCTGTGGTATGATGATCTTAGTTTCAATGTGACACCGTGAGTGTGTACCACATCGTCAGTAATGACCTGCCTACACAGGTCGTAAGCTTCTTCTGCTTAAAAATATAAAATGCAATTGTCCCTCACTGCCTCATATATATGTCATATGATTGCTTACATATGTACTACATTCGTGCTAACATCCACGCTGACAGTGTAACCAGTGTCTAAGTGTACTGTACTTTGTTAGACATATTTTCTACAAACCAGCAGTCAATGTTTAGTACAGTAAAACCAGTCACCAATCTTGAGTGTCCTCTTTAAGCTTGGGCTGGGCGTCAAGATCCGCTTCTAACCGGTACTAACATTCCAGTTCTCCCACAACTGTGCAAATTTTGAATTTCATGTTCCCATTTTCGATGCCGAGTCCTCCGGCCGCAAAGAAGTTGCACGAAGCAGCGAAGAACACGCACGATGATGTGCTTGTGCCCAACGGCAGCAGGGGTAAACAAAAATGTCTTAACTTTGTTAAAATAAATGATCGGTTGCCTCAGTACCAAATTTGGAATGACAATATAAAAAAAGTGAGGCCCCGTAGCTCAGTGGTTAGAGCACTGGTTTGGTAAACCAGGGGTTGTGGGTTCGTATCCCACTGGGGCCTCCATTCCCTGAGAAGGGTTGTGTCAGGAAGGGCATCCGGCGTAAAAATTGTGCCAAACGTATATATGCGTTCATCTGAGATGACACGCTGTGGCGACCCCGAAAGGGACAAGCCGAAAGAAACAGACACATTGTGCAAATGTGTTTCGCCCCGCATGCTTAAATCAAGTCAACTCTGTCAATTGGGTGACTGAAACAAGAAAAGGTAACCGGTTGCTTGTACTTTTGCACTGTTTTTCAGCGTTTATTTTTGTTTGCAATACCAACGTAAGCGATGGTGACAAAAAAGACACAAAAAAAAGCTTAACCCGGGTAAAAGTGGTAGTGTCTACTGTATGTCACGTTTGTACTTTAAAATGGAGCTCTCTGCCCTCCGCGACTAATTTTCCAACTGTGGGCTTTATAATTAGAGCGGTCATCTGGAGAATCGCAGCTTCCTGACCTCTCATAACAGCCTCTGCAAACCCGCCCACTCCTTCCCTCATTACCAAGCCTGTTGACCTTTTCCGTGCAGGCAGTCATACAATGGCGCTATCGACCGCTTGATTCATTTAACAGCGATTATGGCTGCGCTTCGCTCACCTCCCCAGGCTGTCTTTATGGAGATCAACATGTATTGACATGAATTCATGGTGCAGGGGCCGCAACGTGTTTGTGCTGACGTTTATGCCATGGAAGAACAGCACATGCCAGGCGGACATCGCCTTGTCATACTGTTTAAAGATTCGCCCGCGTATTCTTCTGGAACGGAACACGATATTAGTAATAATGGACCGTTTTGTAAATTCAGTCTATTTTAAGATGGCAACGCGGATAATGCTGCTGCATCCAACAACACTGCAGCTCTGCCTCACCTGTTTCTGTAACAGAAGAGCCCATTTGTGAAGTCATTTTAAAGGCACATTTTCAAACATAGGCAGTTCCCCCCCAAAAAAAGGTATCGTTTTATGATACTTCCCTTCCGCTACTTGGTTGTATAATTGTGTAATTCATAAGCATTGTTTCTGGGCCACAGACCCAACAATTAGTTTACTTATGCCCATATATAATTCAATATTGAAGATTTTTTTGTTCTAAGGCATACTCTGAAGACAACTATCATATTGGCATTTTTCTCGTTAAATAATTGGTTCCTGGATTGATTGTAAATAATGCATTTGATGAATGTTGCTATGTATTGCAAAATCATTTTAGATACCCAGTTATTTTTTCATACTGTTATAGTGTCGTTGAATGAGTTATAAATGAGAATGAATAGCGTGAAAAAACTTAAATATTTTACATATTTTTACCTCATCTTCAATTCACATGACTGGAATTATGTTTTAAAAATCCAACGTGGCCCTTGAGCGCAGTAAAGGTTTGCCTTCCCTTTCTTGTAATAGACTGTAAAGCATAGTTTTTTTTTCATCAAGTTTTATGTTTAAAAAAAAAAACAAAAACATGGCCCAAGATTAGCATGGCAGTTCTAGCATAAATCATCTTTCATATATTGCGATTGTTTTAAAGGCAGACACTGAGTCAGGGGTTGTGCTCAATTTGCGAGTTGGCAAATGATCCGTTCTCCATTTTTATTTTGTAATTTTTTTTTTACATTTTCATTCTGACTTGCGATTCCTGAAGAGAGCACTTTGGCAGCAGTGAGGTCAGCTCTTCTTGGAGCCATTTTTTGCCCTGATTCTGGTGTCCTTGCCTGACTGTTCCCCCCCCCCCCCCCATAATTGGAGGAGAAGAATCAGGCCTGATTGCTTCTGGTGGTGTATTTGCGGAGTCTGATTGAGGCCGCGCTACGGTTCATGTCCTTTTGCTACGTTTGAGAAGCAGCCTAGACACTACACTTTTTGTACCCCTTAACAACAGAAGGTTGAAGCAGCTGCTGTCGCATTGACGCTAACCTCCGTCTTTTGTCTTCAGACTGCCCCTGCTGGAGGAGTGGCGCGGCATCCGCGACGATGAACTGTCCCAGCTCAGCGGCATCGAGGGTTGCGTCTTTGTACACGCCAGCGGCTTTATTGGTGGGAACAAGACGCGGGAAGGGGCCCTAGAGATGGCCCGCAGGACCCTTCAGGCCACCTCCAAGTCTTCTGCGAATGGAGACTGCTGATCAGTCGGAAAGTTCCTTTATTGTTGTTGTTCTTTGTAGTCAGAGAGGGTTGGCATCACTAATGTTCATTTCGTTAGTCTGGGGATGGTTTGGAACGGGGCAACAGCAAGCTGCCTTTAATTATGATACTTGATTTTGATTTTGTTAATGGACCCAATATCTGGAAGTGCGGTGAAAAATATTCTCATTTTCCAGTCTTCCACAATTTTGGTCAATCAAGTAACTAACAAGAAAGAAAACGTACTCCTTGGCAGATGAAAGTATTTCCTGGTAAATGCAAAATGTCATTATCAGTTGTTGCCATTGTCGCCATTCATTTCCATGAAAATGCTCTTTATATAATATTTAGTGGTCTTTTCCGTCTTTCTAGCAGTGAAGCTGTCGTCTTTGGCAAATCTGTTCATATTCTCGCTGTCAACCATCTGCCAAGGTTGGCCATCAAAGCCTGCGAATAGCCGTGAATTCCCTTTTTAAGGAAGTCTAATTCATGCGGACGGGTCAGCACGGGGGCCGGTGGCTCCTTTCATTGGTTGTGCACTACAAAGAAGCGTGCAGGCTATTTCTACCCGGCTGCGGCATCAAAGCATCTATAACGCGCGCCTTGATTAATTCAGAGAAATTAAATTTTCAAAAGCCGTGAACTGGCACTCCTCACGGTGGCTCACTGAGTTACACGCGTAATTTCTGTCTGATTTGTAACACGTATTTCCTTCCCCTGTTGGTTAGCCTGTTGCTCCCATTACATATAAGGTCACCTCCATAAATATTGGGACATCATCACAATTCTTATCTGTTTGGCTCTGAACACCACCGCAAAGGATTTGAATTGAAATGACAAAGCACTTTCAAATTTAATTTGACTCTAAACGGACCTCAACAGGTCAAAAGGTCAGGTGATTGACTTGGCCGTTGCATAAAATTCCACTTCTTGCTGACCCCCCCAAAAAAAACAAAAACATGATGCAAAAACTTAATTATTTTACCGAAAATTGAAACACCTGAATAAATAAAATGTATTTGTATGCACTTTTCATGGAAAAATGCAACAAAAAATATTTGGAAATTATGTCAACATTACAGTGGGCCAGTTGGTGCTCCCACACAGGCACGGGGAGAACATGTAAACTCAACAGATTGGGCCGGGATCGAACCCAGGTCCTCTTAACTGTGAGGCCAACGCTTTACCAGCTGATACACCGTGCCCATAATTCATTTTGACATGCAAGTTTGACTTTGAATTATTAGACATTTATGTTTTTAATGTTAAAGTTAGTATTTTATTGAAGCTGTTTTATTTCATATACTCTTTTCACTTTTGTCTTTGGTTTATGGCACTGTGTCATTTTCAAAATATGAGTTTAAGCTGTGGTAATAAAGTGACCTCCCAGTCAACTCAACTGGATATTTGGCAGTTCTCTTATCAGGCATTGCTATTTCATAGTAAATATTTCTTTACTCTTGCTGCTCCTAACATGTGACGTGTTATTTCTTTAGTTTTGTTTGTGGGGGGGATGTACAGTATTTTACTCTTGTTTTGTTTTCGGCTTGTCCTTCTAAGCCTATCTCGTGCATCTTCCTCTCCAACACCCACTGTCCTCATGTCCTCCCTCACAACATCCATCAACCCCTTCTTTGGTCTTCCTCTCGCTCTTTTGCCTGGCACCTCCATCCTATGCACCCTTCCACCAATATACTCACTCTCTCGCCTCTGGACACGTCCAAACCATCTAAGTCTGCTCTCTCTAACCTTGTCTCGAAAACACCCAACTTTGGCTGTCCCTCTAATCAGCTAATTTCTAATCCTAACCAACCTGCTCACTCCAAGCGAGAACCTCAACATCTTCATTTCTGCTACCTCCAGTTCTGCTTCCTGTTGTCTCTTCAGCGCCACCGTCTCTAATCCGTACATCATGGCCGGCCTCACCACTGTTTTATAAACTTTGCCCTTCATCCTGGCGGATACTCTTGTGTCACATAGAACACCAGACACCTTCCGCCAACTGTTCCACTCCGCTTGGACCCGTTTTCTTCACTTAACAGTATTTTACTCTGAAACTGAAAATATTCGTAGCTATTTTCGGCCAAAGCATTTTCACTAATAAGTTTTGAAGCGGTTGGCCTTACAATAGGAGATGATAGTGCCCAAAACAATTCAGAATTCAACAATCTGCATTTGTCAGCAGTCACATCATCAGTAAATATAAGGGAACCGGTTCCATTGGCAGCCATGCACGCCCACCACCATGTTTCACTAACAAAAAGCAAGACTCATTCATTGTTACTCACTGGTGTGGACTGTTTCTTTGTCTACTCACTCTGCAACTCTGTCACACTTTTTTTTTTTTCCCGCCTAGTGTTATTACATGGATACATCACGCTGTCCTATTGTAATTCGCAGCAATTAGGGGGCCATTGTTACGTTGGGAGTAATGGACGGATAACCACCGACTCGGAGGCAGCGGTAGAGTTATAGTCTTGATTCGCTGCAGACTCCTATTAAAGGAAAATTTTAATTAATAAAATATGCACTAATGAGCTTCCTGCCATCACCATTCCCGCACATCTGTTTTATTTATATATGATGGCTTTCCAATGAAAAGTATTCATTTATCTCTAACGCCAAATGTGGATGTAAATGCACACAGAGGAATTCATTTTTTCCCCCCATTGTCTCTAAGCCACACTGGAACTCTTTCCCTGCCCTAGAATACCGATGGTGAGGTCCCAGTCATCTCAATGTGTGAATACATTTGCACATACGTTATTCTGAACTGTAGACACTTAAAAAAAAAAAACTTATTCTGACAAGTTTTCAACACCCCTTCCACATGTCTTCACCAATTCAAACCGTTCAAACTTTAACATTGTTACCTTATTCAAGACCTCTCTTTAAATGAAAGTAGGCAAGTCTGTCGATCCACCCCTCAATCTATCCACCCATCTATCAAAGGCGCCGATGGGTACATCGACACATTTAGCACCCCCGACTTACGTATGCAGATCTTTTGTTACATTCTGAGAGGATTACGCCCCCGCCCCAAACTATTATTTCTTTTTTAGTAGCTGTATACGCACCTGTCATTTGGAACCCACGAAGCTCTCGTCTTTTGCACCCGCGCAATCCATTTTTCACCACAAACTGGGTCTTTTTGAAAAGTGTGAAGAATTAATCCATCCTCCCAAGTATTCGAACAATATCCAGCAGTACAACGAGCCGGCATTTTGGCTAACACGAAGGAACAAAGAGCAACCTTCCAGCAGGTAAAGCTAGTAGAACCATAAGGGGACCGCTTGAGTGGGCATCTGCTACGAACGTCACTTCCTGCTTCTTCTCCAAAACAAGTCCCTCGAAAGGATTTTCATGGCAGGAGTGACAAAAAGTCATATATGTCAAAATCATGTTGTGTGGCGAAAAAACGGATGGGTCCATTCCAGCTGCCTTTTTTTCCATAAATAACATTTTAAAAATCATGCATTCCATGACAGTGGACCTTTAAGGACATTTTGGGAGCTCCCCCCCACACCCCCGCATTCCCCAATTTCTCAGATTTATTCCACAACACTGATGCGATGCCCAAAGTGTCAAGTCAAAGCCCAAAGGTATGCAGAGCTCCAGCGTTTCCACAGATTAGCGTTAGCATCTATTAATCACATTATACTAATGTTCAGCTAAGATGTCTTTCATGGAGGTGAGGGTAATTTTTATTTGTCATTGTCATGCGCCACATAAAACATATTCAAGAGATTGATATGTGAACATAAACTTTGGAGTAGCATACGTATACAGACAATTTGACAATACTCACAGGCATATGGTTTTTGTCCTCTGCGAAGAATAAGACTGCCATACTGAGAAGCTGAGCCTCTAGTGCAGGAGTCGGCAACCCGCGGCTCCGGAGCCTCATGTGGCTCTTTCATCCTTATAATGCGGCTCTGATTGGCTTGGGAAAATAAATTACTAATTTTTTTTTGTATTTAATTGAAGTGCGTTTTATTTGTGTTAGTTTTTATATTATTTTAGTTCTAAATTTGAAGATTGTGATCTTGAAATATTAAAATATTAATTAAATTATTTATTATTTTTTCGTCGCTCAAAATAGACGTCACACTGCGGAAGCGGGTATACCCGCTGAAACGCCGTCTATTTTGAGCGACTTTCAAGCCCGGCAAAGCCAATGGAGAAACATGCTGCGGTAATGTAGTAGAAGTTTTTTTTTTTCTTCATTTTAGATGTGCGGCTCCCAGTGTTTTCTTTTCCGTGGAAACCGCGTTCAAATGGCTCTTTCGGTGTCAAAGGTTGCCGACCGCTGCTCTAGTGCAATATGTTGAAATTTTTTTAATGATGTCATAACTTTGTTTAAAGAGTGTTACGTTACAATTGATAAGAAATGGTTTGAGTTTTTGAGTTCCAAACAAACTTAACAAAAATTAATAAAATTAAAATAATCTCAAGGTAGACCTCTATGTAGAGTAGCGCCACAATATTGTTTTCTTTGTACAGGCAGAACTTTCTTTTTCGGTTTTCTGTCTACCTCAACACAACAAGACTTTGTCGTTTGTCACGTGTATTGCCTCACAACTCCAGCGGGGGGCTCACGGGTCCCACGAGGCAGCGCAAGTGGAAAAAAATGGCTACCAAGCGGCTGCACAGAGCAGAGCACCTGCCCCCGCGCTGACCTGTTGTTAGTGTATTTAATCCCATGAGAAAGACAAGAAATGCTTGAGTGCTTTTCTTTTATCACTCCACACTGCACGGTGTGTGTGTGGGTGTTTATGTTGTCGCCGTCTTCCCGCTGATGAATCTTTTCCGCTATCAGCGTCTTGTTTACAAATGAGCGCGAGCTTCATTTCATTTGCCGACAAACAGATGAGGCCTCTCGCACGGCGGTCTGCACGTTGCCAACAAACTTCATCCTCCTGTTTCCAGATAGACAACACCCAACTCTTGGTATTCCTGAACCTCATCATTCTAGGAGGAAAAAAAACTCAAGTCAGTCCCCGTGTGTCTCTGTCTTGTCTCGTCAGCTGAGGAGACTGCCGCCTGTCAGGGAGAATGCAGCCACAAAAATAATAGAATAAAAAAAACAAACATGAAAATGAGCAGCATTTTGCATTGCATTTGTCAAGTCTGGAAACGTCACTTTCAGCTAAGTTGATCGCCGCAACTGCAGAGGAGGGACCCACCGAACGTTTGAGGGTCCTTTAGGGGCTTTGGCACCGCTTGCCACTAGAATATAAAACTGAAGGACGCGTTTCTTTCTGCACCTTCTTTCTGTGTGTTTTTGTCACGAATAGAAAGACGAAACGTGTGACCGATCCCATCTTAACCCATTGAACTGATTGGAACTGGACTCTGCTGGGTCAGTCCATTTGTGATCAATTCAATTCTCTGAGAATGAAATGACTTGGATAAATAAGAATATTCACAGGTATCTTGCACCCATTTATTTATTTTTGTGAAATTATTTTGTCAACAATACCAAGACTCGTACACGAGCAGGTGCAACTTCACGAAGAACCTAAAGTACACCTTTATGTGTGACTTTAATTTAACCCATTCATAGGTAGGGTGGCAATGTTTTGCCTTATTGAAATAAAAGTCTCCTAACTGGCCACAATCAAGGAAATAACACTTCTTTTTCGTTTAACGTATAAAACAAAGGGCAAAAAAGATGTACCCTCTCGCGGGCAACGTCCTAAAACTGGGACTGGTATGTTAGCAGTTCTGTGAGGTGGTACATACTAGAGCTATGTTTATTAATTAATTCTTATTCTAGAATGATACTTATGCATTAATAATACTGATGGATAAGCATTTTGAAGACAAACCTGGTTGTATACTGACCTTTCTCCCTTTCTTCTCTTGGAAAACGCTTGAGGCAACCATGTTGGGTCAGGAAGGAAAGGGAAATAACTCCGTGCTAACTTTGACCCTTGGGTTATCCTCTCCTGATACCAAATTATGGCTTCAGATTAAAACACTTCAATATTTTGATATAATGATGATGATGTAATGCGTGAAAATCATGATGTCCCAAAAATAGGACGCTGCCCACGAATGGGTTGCTTTCCGAAATTTTGTAATGCTCGTCCAGAGTTTCCCCTTTTCAGTACTTTTTGTGCAACTTGCTGCGATCTAAAAAGCAGCTGATGGGCAAAATTCCCTGCACGTTTGATCATAAATGTACTAATGCATTTCCTTGTTAACTTAAAATTGATATTTCCACAATCTTCATCACGCTGCTCACATCATAACACGGATCAGGCGTACGTCGCCCTTGAGAGGCTTCACAAGGCTGATGTCTGCCTTCCACTGGAGGTTTTTTAAAGCAGGATCTGTTCTCAATAAACGACACAATGTGAGACCAGCTATTACTACCACTGATGAAAACTGAAATCTTTGCACAGACTTTGGCGCAAAACCAAGGAACGTTTATCACAGCCAGATTGAGCGAACGGTTGCCAGTGATATAAGTTTACCCGGACAGAATTGAGGTTGTTGATCATCATGATCTTCGCTTGAAGCCGCTTGGAGTCTTGGGTTTTGTGTGCCTGCTCTATGAGTTCAACGTTTTCATGAGTGGTGGGAGTAGCAAGCCTTCCATTCCCAAGAATGCAATGTCAAGAACAGATCCAGTTCTGAGAAACTTGCCATGGATGGCCTAGATTTGTACGACGCTGGGGAGGATTTTGACAGCCGTGAACCTCCTCAAAGTGGCACTGAGCAGCAGCGGGTGACAATTTTGCAACGCTACTCTAACGTCAATTGGCAAGGCAGGTTTACAAAACCTGCAAGGACTACGCTGTCAAAAGCAAATGGCCTCATGTCTGTCAAACTGATACCTGAAATGAAATAGAACGCAATATAATAATGACTTTTGGGACCCCCTGTGCGTGTGTAAATCATATAACAACCAAGTTAACCTTTTTGCAGCGGTGCCATTTCACATTTCTTGCTCAAGCATGTTTCATCAACCCCCCCTCCCCATCTCTCCATTCTCTCTCTCACAGTTCCTCTTTTAAAATATTGATGCGTTAATTCTCCTCTTGACATCCCTCCGCAGAAGACACGACGCTTCTAAGGCCGCATGACACCTGTAATCAATACGAAAATAATCTAGGCGTCCACATGGCGGGTAAGCGAGGATGATGACACGTGAGACGCACCTCGGGAGGAGAGGGAGAGACAGCGAGAGGAGAGGAAGACACGCCCACTCCTCCTCTTTATTTCGAGCTCTCCTCGGCTCTCGGTCCAGTCGCTGATGAACGCCTCACGCAGACACGAGCAGGGCAGACGTCAAAATTCATATTTGGCTTTTATGTGCCCTTCCGAAGGTGACATCCGGTCAGCTTTGAGAGGAACTGCACTGAAAATCCAGCAAAGAGACTGGAGAACGTTTAACGGCACATTTCCGAGGAACCCATTTACATGTAAGTTGATCCATTTGTGGAGTTTGTTCAGTCTCTTTTTACTTGCTTTTAGGGGTCTGGTTGAGCTGCTCTATGTTGAAGAACTGCTAATATAATATTTGTGCGCACACGAAATGTTTGATAAAGTGTTTGTAATGTAGTCCAAGAAGTAATTAGAGTGTGGAAGGGAGCAGTGTAAATGTGTTGGGTCTCCTCTTGGGGTCTCAAATCCAATTCCTTTTGTCGTGCATGCAGCAGATGATGATTATTGTTATTAGTTGTTGATTTGCAAGCGTTTTTTTTTTTATCCAATATGGAACTACTGTATCACACTTCATTAATGTCTGCTCAAAGGACCTCACGGATGGTCTCACTTGAATTCTCTCGGAAGTCAAACCGAAATAGCATTTTTCACATTTTGAATTGGACTGTAACTCTTAATACTTTTTTTTTTTTATCATGTTTTATCATATTTTTTGTGAATTATTTTGAACCAGAACCAGATGGTCTGACACCATTTTGGACTGAGGTAGGAAAAAAAAAAAAAAAGGAAATCCGTCCTTTCATTTTCTCTAGCGCTTGTCTTGATTAGGTTGGAGACTGTCCCAGCTGATTTTGGCAGAGAGAAGTGGAATACAGTGTATTAAAAAAATAAAGAAAAAAAAATATTGCCAGCATATACATAAACAAGCATTCACACTTCTGGAAGGCTAAAACAGCAATTCGGCTCATCTTGAAAATTTCATGGGAATGCATCATTTGTTCCTGTAATGAATCCATATGCCGTTAATTACTTCCAGTATCCCCCCCCCCCAAAAAAAAAAAGTGTAATGTGGTTTTAATAAGAAATAAAAGTGTTGTGCTTTATAAATACATAGAGCAATGATTTAATAGAAAGTGACGACTTGGACAGTTTATGCATCACCGTAGCAGCTCAATCTGGTGTGTGCGCTTTGGCCACCAGGGGCAGTATAAAACCTTTAGGTGAACTAACTAAACTAAACTAGACTATTTTTCACAGAGGATAAAGAATATGTACTTGTAAGTACTGTTACTTGCTGCCTACACGTGTTGCTACCACTTGAAACATCTTTTCTTAGCTGCTAATCCTCACAAAGGAATGCTGGAGCCTATCCCAGCTGTCAACGGCCTGGAAGCGGCGTACACCCTGAACTGGTTGCCAGCCAATCGCAGGGCACATGCAGATAGACAACAGTTGCACTTACAGTCACACCTCAGGTCAATTTAGGGTCTCCAATGAATACAATTGTTGGGGATGTGGGAAGAAACTGGAGTGCCCAGAAAAAACCCACACAGGCACGGTGAGAACATGCAAACTCCACACACACTGGGATTGAATCCGGGTCCTCAGAACTGTGAGGCCTACGCTTTACCAGCTGAACCACTGTGCTGCCTGTATTGAAAAATTTTGAAATACTGGGTCATCGATGTTGGCTCATTAGCCCTTCTGTGGCATTTTGTATTGTGCGTTAGGAATTTTTCCAAGAGTTGTGTTTAGTTTACCTGAACTAAAAGCGTAAGTACACGGTTTGAGGCAAGCACTTGGCCTCTTTTGAAGAATTGCTCACTACTTTGGCTTTTTTGTGAAGTTGGCTGCTACCATAACTCGCTAAAGTAACTCCTGTAATTGTTGCTCACAATTCAAGACCAAACATCGGCCTAGAGATGGCTTGTAGCTTGAAAAGCTCGAAAGTTGGCTCCTTTTGAAGTGGAGGTACAGCTGTGCCTTCAAATCTCTCCCCCCCCCCCCCCCCCCTTGAGGCCAGGACATCACCTCCTTGCTATCCATTTTCTTGCCTTTTCACGTCGGTGTAGGACCCTAGTCCAATATTTGAAAACATGATACTGGGCTAAGTGGTTCTGTAGCTAGTCTGATGTGAACCCAGGGCACATTTTGTTCTTTGATTGTGTTTGTATCTTTATTTGATGAACTGACACAACACTGACATCGGCAAAACTAAATTTGAATGTCTGAATTGTTTGCTGTTTGGTTCATTAGATTCTAAAGAACTCTCAAAGGTGACGTGTGGGCTGTTCATTGAGGGGCAAATCGGAATTAAAATGTGAAAAGACAGTTTGAGTCATATTAGCAAATGTCCCCCGTCTCAGAATACTAATCATACTTCCTGCTATCATGTTTTTTTCCTCTTTTTACTGTTTGAATCAGCCCTCCAGTAGACAGTTAAAAAAAAAATAATATATATATATATATATATATATATTAACTTAAATTGTTTTTACTGCCCATGATAGTGGAATTTTTGGGTTTATTTTTTGGTTTTATTTTGGTTTTAATTTTTAATTTGTCATTTTAATTATTTTTATTTTGGATGATAAATGGCAAAAAAATCAATTCATTGTTTTTTTTTATTTCTGAATGATTCTTTTCAATATTTTCATTCCCCATTATTCTTAGATGGAAAGAGTAATATTCTTTGATTTTATTCTAGTTTTTTTGTTTTTTTTTTATCCTAAAAGAAAATTATAGTGCCCAAAAAAATCATATCCTCTGGCCCTGATATATTTAAATTTATTTGTTTAATTTTAATTCTCCCTCATCCTGAGCTACAAAGTGGTACTTAAGCTAAATCGCCGGTGAAATTTCATTCATTAATTTGGATTTTTAATTTTAATATTGATTATATATTATCCACAAATATGTTTGTGGACGGTATATTTTGAACTTTCATCCACCCTCAAGAATGTGACTTTCTTTCAGTTTTCCTCATCTTCCTTCCTTTGGTGGATGCGTCGTCTGGACACGTCCTTTTACCTTTTAAGTGCGCGAGGGATGAGGGCAGCTGGGCCCCTTTGACTGATGCCGGACTAGTTTTCCCTCCTTGTGCCTTTTATTGACACTCCCAGACTCCATCTCGATTGATGTTCTCGGCGTTAATAACCCGCCGGGCCTCAGTTGCACATCGATCCCGCCCCTTTTTTTCTGCCCGTCATCCTCGCAATGCCTGCGTGATATGCAGAGTCATCGCCATGACATATGATCAAGGGGCTGGGGCATCATGGGAAGACAAACAGTGGTATAGACGAGTGTAATGTGATTCTTTTATTCAGTATAAAAAGGAAGTCAGGGAGAGGCTCTGGCGTTATTCCGGTTTGGCGACTTATGTCCACAAATGAACTATTTGCTGTTGACACAGCGGTTCCCCGTTCTGTTTTGTACACTTGACAAAAATAGGTGCCACGCTCGCTACACATTTAAGAGGAATTTAAATGAAAGGAGGGAACCTTGACCAGCTCCCTCGATGAGGGGTTCCACGCAAGATCTCACCCCGTGGGGTCAAAATGATCACAAGAACGCTGAGCAAAAATCCCAGGACCTCACACGGGAGGACCTAATGAATGACTTGCAGGGAGCTGGGACCAAAGTAACAAGGACGACCATCAGCAACACGCTACACCGCCAGGGACTCAAATCCTGCAGTGCCAGATGTGTCCAACCGCCTAAACCATGACATGTCCGGGCCCATCTGACGTTTGCTAAAGAGCACTTGGATGATACAGAAAAGGACTGGGAGAATGTCATTTTGGTTAAAAACTCAGCTTGTCGTGTTTGTGGAGAAAGAATGCTGAGTTGTATCCAAAGAACAGCATACCTACTATGGATGTGTGTCCTGTAGCTTTAAAAGGTGGGGCCCTGGCCAGGTGAGTTCTTGTGGGTCAGCGAATGAGAAGCTAGACGGCTCTCGTTAGCTCATATTAGCCAGTTGTGGCCAGAACAGCCCAAATGTTTTACGTTTCTTTCTTTTGTTCACGTTTATTTATAAAAAATTAAACCTGGTGTCTCAATCCTCATTTGAAAATGTATAATACTGTCCCAAAATTTGTAAATTATGCCATCTAGTAGAAAACACACCAAAGCTAAAGAAAATTAGGTTTTTAGTCCAGAATGAAATCCATTTGACCTATATGACAGTTTATGATCGATTTCAATTTCTTTCGGCTTGTCCCGTTAGGGGTCGCCACAGCGTGTCATCTCAGATGAATGCTCATATTTCTTTGGCACAGTTTTTACGCCAGATGCCCTTCCAGACGCAATACCTGTGCATTTATCCGGGGAGAGAGCTGGAGCCTATCCCTGCAAACTTAGGGCGAAGTCAGAATACACCCCGAACTGGTCGCCAGCCAGTCGCAGATCAGATATCGACACCATCACTGAGCGGGAATCGATCCCACGCTGCCTGCACCAAAGGCGGGAATTCAAAACTGTCATTTTCATGGGTTTCGATTGGCATAAAGTGGCCACAACAGAGCAACAAGGTTCCATTTGTTTTAAACAGAACATTATTGAAATATTCAAAGGGCCGAAGCGGCAAATGACACAATCGCCCCCATCCGTGGGGAGTTCCATTCCATTTGCAGCTGGAGCACATACGGCAAGCATGGACGCCTTTAAATACACCGACGGTGAATGTGATAAGATTGTACTCCAAAATACGGCCGCTCCCAAAGCGACGCATGAATGCCTTTTTCCTGCTGTCTGCCTCAACAATAGCGTGCCCCCCCCATGAAAGGTCATTGCTAAGTATGTGTCGAGTCCGCCGCCACAAAGTGACCTCTTTCCTCTTCAATGTGCCAGACGGCGGCGGCCAAGTGGAGGTGAGCGTCGGGGGGCTGCGCCGAGGCCATGTGCCCGGTCCCACCACAGCAGCGATGGAGCACACCCCGAAAAGAAGAAGATCCCGAGGTGAGTCCGTCTCTGTCTCTCTGTTACTCTTTCTCTCTCTCGCTCTTTATTTCTACCTCTTTTGCTGTATTTCTTTGGATCCCTCGCTATCTCGCTCACTCTCTTTTTGGATATGTAAAAACCATATTTCTGTGTCTCTCCGTCTCTAGGAGGCGATCTGGCGGCGTGGTTGTGCGGCACGCTATTTTTCTGCTCCCTCTGGAGCCCGGCCCACCCGCAGTGTCCCGACAGCTGCCGCTGCGCCTGGGACACGGCCACCGTGCTGTGCTCGGACGCGGGCCTTCAAGAGGTCCCCGAGGGGATCCCGCCGGACACGGTGTCGCTGCACCTGGAGCGCAACAACATCCGGAGCCTCCCCGAGAGCGCTTTTGTGGAACTGGCCCACCTGCGAGACCTCTACCTGGCGCACAACCGCATCGATTCATTGTCCTCGGGCGCCCTGCGCCGCCTGGGCCCCGAGCTGCGCCTACTGGACCTGTCCCACAACCAGCTGAGGCAGGCCAGCCGGGACGAATTTGGTGGCACGCAGGCCAAGATGCGTCTGTACCACAACCCGTGGCACTGCGACTGTATGCTCCAGGAACTCATGGAGACCCTCAACCTGGAACCCGAGACGGTCAACGGAATCGTCTGCGAGAGCTCGGTGCGAGGGCTGGGCGAGGTCAGCCGCTGGGAGGACCCGGGCGTGCTGGGCGAGCACGCCGGACAGCCGCTGGTCAGACTCCTGCACTCGGGCGTGAATTTCTGCAGCTTGCATAGGAAGACCACTGACGTGGCCATGCTGGTCACCATGTTCGTGTGGTTCTTCATGGTCATCGTGTACGTGGTCTACTATGTGAGGCAGAACCAAGCCGAGGCCCGCCGCCATCTGGAGTACCTGAAGAGTCTCCCCAGTCCCCGCAAGACCCCGACTGAGACAGACACCCTGAGCACCGGCTTCTGAATTGAATGATCTGGAATGTTTCACCCCTCCAGCTATTGTTAATCATTCTTTAAAGAAAAAAAAAACGATTTATTTTTTCACACAAATGGCTGATCTGTTTGCCTATTTGTGCTGTAGCATTTTTTCTTTGTTTTTGTGCTGCAGGGGAGTTTTGTACACAGTGAACCCCCGCTGCTAGACACTAATCCCCACCGGTCATCGCGAAAATCTGCGAATAATTGAAGCGTCCCCTAAAATGGGTTTGTAATTGCCTATAGATGCCACAAGATGGCGGTAAAGCAATTGAAACAGATGTATTTCATGTGGATGAATGAACACAGACAAAAACAATCGGTAAGGCATCAATGCCATGCATCGAGCATGTACACAACTATGAATACGTTACATAAAAGACTTTCAGTACTGTGGCGCCTTGAGATACGAGTCTTTGGATTTATCTTTGGAACCGTCATTTGCCAAATTTCTGTCTTGAGATATGAAACCATTTAGATGCGACTACACTTCAGACCCCCACTAGGGTGCCTCCAAACGGGTCATGGTGGGGATGGATATCCCCCTCCTTCCTTGTCCATTAACCCCATTGGCACAGTCATGTTTTATGCTCATGTTTTCCTTTTAATGCGTATTACAGTACAATACTGGGCTGGAATGGATTAATTGCATTTCTATTCATTTAATTGGGGAAAAATGATTTCAGACATGAACGTTTTAAGATACGAGTGTGATCGTGGAAGAAACTAAATCCTTATCTTGAGGCACAACCAAAACACCTACACGAGGCTCGTCAATCGAGGCGACTTGACTTCTTTTTGTTCGTTTGAAGACATTTCTCCTCAAATCAAAACGTGATTTTTATTTTAAGTTTGAAAATTTTAAGAGTCTCCTGATTTATGCTGCATGGCTGTGAGGTGTTGTACATAAAACATCGCATTGAGGAAACAAACACAGAGACTGTTGCTCGCACAGCTCAACAAATAAGAGTTGCAAAGCCAGTTGGCGCTTATCGTAAAACTGACACATACAACAAAAGACCATCTAACGTTGCATATTTAAATAACAAAATGTTTGACCAAACCATACGGCACCATTTCGTCTAACGAATGTATAATGGAAAATTGAAATTAGCTGTTCCAAACCTTCTCCCCTGAAATGATCACAATGTGGTTGTGTGCCAAAGACGTACCGTGACGTGGCGGCTGAGACGGACAAGAACTTTGCGCTCGTTACACTTCCCCTTCCTTTGATTTGATCTCGCTGTGCCCTAGAATCTCCTCTTCAATCTCTCCGTGAGGTTGAATTGGCAATCATTGACCCTTGAGAAAGAATTTCATCATGATCATCGTCATTGTCGTTATCTGGAGCGTGATTGTGACTTTGGCGCCGTATGCCAGGATTTGTGCAACCGTTTTCAAGCAATCGACATTGGCCCAAATGACTCATTGCTGTCTGTTTTTAGGGACATTTGAACGTCAATAACTTCAACCTATTTTTTTCAGTTTAAATTCATTTATTATTATTTTACTGATAATGCAGGTGATATATTGTATTTTTCATTAATCTGGTGATTTATTGAAGTGTGATACAACAGATCATTTATTCTTATACTATTTTTTCATTTAATTTTTTAATGGAGTAGCAAGTGATTATTTTAAAATTTTATTTTATTTTACCATTTGATCACATTTGTTCCTGTTTTTAAGTTTATATATTAAGTTTTCTACTCTTCATTTTTCTCGAAAAAGGAGTTTATTGCATTTAATTTTAGCGATTGAGCAGGTGATGATTTTATTATTTGGGATTTGTCATCACTGGACCAAGAGAACTGTTGATTTTTCCTCAGGAATATGATAATATAATAGAAAATAATATAATTATTAGTTACATTTAGTGAAAGCAAAAGTTTAATTCATCCTTCAGGCATACTTACATCTAACTTAAATGAATATGAAAATGAATTACAATTTGGAAAAAAGATGAAACCTTCAAAAAAAGTGCATTTTTAAAAATATTAATGACCGAATCTTACAAGAAGTCAAGATGTAAATTAAAAATTAAGGGTGGGATAGGTATTTTTTTAGGGGGGAAAATGATTTTAACTTCATAGGAACGAGACCAAAAAAAAAAAAACAGAATGTTATAAGTAAAGGTTGTAATATAAAAAAAAAAAAAATTTAGAAAAAAGAAATTCTGTTTCTGAGAAAATTTGTGCTCAGAAAAAAAGTTGACAAGTTAAATTGATTTTAAAAAGTTGTATTTTTAGAAAATAAATATAATTTTACGAGATTAGATTTTGTAACAGTATGATAACAAAAATTGTTCTTTTTTGAAAAACAGCAGCTAACGTTCCGAAACTAAAATTGGTGTTTACAACTCAGGAGAACGAAAAAATGGCACTCGCATGAGAAAAAAGAAAGCAACGCGACGAGAAATAAGTTGGATCGGAATGTTTTTTCCCCCCCAAATGAGAGTACGAAAAAAAAAATCAAAATTAATAACCCCCCCCCAAAAAAATAAATAAAACAAAACAGAACTTGAAAAGCTGCCACAGAATGTTGTGTTCAGGCCTACGTGGAAATCTTGACATTCACTTCTAAGTCTCGTTTCTATTTCTTCCACTTAACGCTGCCACTTTGTTCTCATAAGATTATACATTATTATTATACATATATTGCCATCGTCTAATATACTACATACATTTTGAGCATTGCAAAGTGATTCATTTACTGTCTTCTTTGACGATGGGACCCAAACGCAACTTTGGTCACGACCGCCTTTGAAATTTCTCTTAAGTGCCTGCTTGCCTTTTTTCCCCCCCAGACATTTTCCGTCAACTCACTTAAACGTGTGTCTACGCGTATGTGTTTGTGGAACACTTCACACACACACACATAAAAAATGGAGCTCACGTTAATCCTCGACTACGCCTCTTGATTGTATGTTTTTGCATACGTTGTCAGTCTTTTGTGTGACATCATGATAATGACGTTTGTACTTTCTATCGTCGACCTGAATGTACCGGAATGTGCTCTATGTAGCATACTCTATGTTGTGTGGTGTTTGAAACGTCATCATTTTTGTATTTAATGTCATTCGGTCCGCAATATTTGTTGTTGTCCTGTGACCTTCACAATAAATTTGTATGTGGACACTCGTGTATTGGAGTAATATGCGAATTAATAGCGTGTACGTAGACATTATTCAAGACTCGATGAAAGTATTAGGACACTTATAGAGCTCGAGCACCTACGTCACCGAAATCATGTGACAGGCCATATTGCCGGTCAAGCAAAACATTGTTCATTGCTAAATCGGTTGGAGACGACACGAAAATACGTCTTCTAGTACAACACCCAGAGTTTTGTCCACTACCGTTAAACATTTAGAAGGTGATAATAAACGAAGGTACGAGGAAAAGTGAAAGACACTTGGCATAGAGGACCCATATTTAATGCCAAAGTCAATGTTTTCGGCGATAAGAAATTGGACTTAATTCGCTTCCGCTTGTCTTGGACTACTGGATATACACATGTATCTTGTGAGTCGAGATCTTGTCGAGATTTACACGGAAGAGTTTGATAGCATATAAAGGTATGGACGTATACAAATATTTTGTTGCTGGATGTGTTCTCAACGGGGAGACGACTCGTGAACGCGGAAGTGTGTTCGGCTACACGTTAACATTTGCCAGAATCCGTTGATCTTTTCAGCTGGTATTCAATACAAATACCAATATTTAAATAAATCATCCCTGTTTTTACACAAACTCTCATTCATTAACTATAATTGAATTAAAAAAAGACGACAGGTTGACGGTTCGTGAACACAGAAGCGTACTCGGCCGCACGTTAACCTTTGCCGTAATCCATCGATCTTTTCCTCTAGTATTCAATACAAATACCAATATTTAAATAAATGATCGCTGGTTTTACACAAACTTGCATTCATTAACTATGATTGAAAAAAAAAAGAGGACGGAGTCTTCTCCATGGAACGTACACGGAACTGATTGCGGTCACACTTATCCTCCATAAGCCTCTGCGACAGTTTTTTTTTCTTTTTTTTTAACACGCATTGTTCTCAAATGAGCCAACTTGGCATTAGAAATCCTTTTTGATAATTTGAGATCGAGAAGAATAATTCCTGTTTAAATGCCGAAATGCATTGTTATTTTCTGGTCTTTTTACCTGGTATTCCATAGAATGATCTTTTTGAATATTTGTCTCATTTGTTGTGACAACCAACAGCACAACAGGTCTCGGGTATTGTAAATATTCTCCTCCGGTTCAATGTCTACCACAATGTCAAGCAGCTCAGTTTGACCGGCAATATGGCGCCGTGAAAACGGCGACGTCGGGTGCACGAGCTCTATAGAGGTTACTTATTTTTTTTTTCTTTTCTCATGACATTAAAACTTGAAGAATTTTTTCCCCCCAAAAGTGACAGATTTTTTTTGCCGTTCAGTTTGTCTGTTCACATAATAAAACAAACACATTGCATTAAAACTTTTTTTCAAAATGTGATTTTCAGTAATATTACAATTGTTTTTAGCATTTTAATCAAATTGTTATTTCCAAAACATATTCTCAACTTTATAATGCTTTTTCCTAAAATAATTTTTTAATGTAATATTACAGCATAGCTTTTTTTGTTATGATTTTTTTCCCTCGTAACGTTAGAACTTTGTCAGCACATTAAAAGCTGTTTTAAAAAAATATATTATTTATTTATTTTCCTTTCAACATTTACTGTAAAACATATTCTCTTGAAATCCATCCATTTTCTGAGGCGCTTAACCTCACAAGTGTGCGCGGGAGTGCCGGAGACTACCCCAGCTGTCATCGGGCAGGAGGCGGGGTACACCTTGAACTGGTCACCAATCAGTCGCTGGGTACATGGAGACAGAAAAAAGTTGCACTCAAAATTACATATAGGGGAATTTTGACTCTCCAATTAATATTGCATGATTTAGGGATGTGGGAGGAAACTGGAGTGCCCGGAGAAAACCCACGCAGGCAGAGGGGAGAACATGCAAACTCCACACAGGTGGGGCTGGGATTGAACCCGGGACCTCAGAAATGTGAGGTCAACACTTTCCAGCTGAGCCACCGTCCCACTTATATTATATATATAGACGCTATTAATGGTGGAGAAAGTTGTGAACTGATTTATCTTGGACAAACATTTAAAAGAAAAACAACAACTGACATTTGAACTGTTTTTTTTTTTTTTTTTTGTTATTGTTGAATGTTATATTGAGTTATAAAATCAAGAAAAGAAAAAAGAAAGTACGTTGCTGATAGAAATGCTCGTGCCTTTTATTACCGTTATACTTGTATTGTGAAGACGTACAGGAAGACATCAGTCCAGAGAATAAGAGCCTCGAATCATTTTAATCTAATGGACAAGTTTAGTAAAGCACACGCTCACAATCTCTTTGTTCAGTGGCATCATTGGCATTGAAAAAAACAAAACAAAACAAAAACTGTTTTTTTTCCAGTGTGGGGGGCCGATAGCATCCAGAAAAAAATAAAAATCAGGCAACTTTGTTTTTTGTCTTTTATTTTCCAATTTACATTAACAAAAAAAACAAGTCATGATCATAATATTAATATAAGAATGCTATTATCAATATTATTATTATTATTAATAATAATAATAAAATATACACAATCTCACGCACGCACGCGAGCTTTAAAAAAAAAAAAAGGTCAAGTCACACCTTGTGAGGCTCACGAGGTTCTCACCTTCTAATCTTTTTTTTTTTTAGGGGGGGCTGTAAACAAACATTTAGTCGATGGTTTTGTTTTTGCACTGTGTGAGGTAGCTTTACAATTGGAAGACAAATAAAAAGACCAACTTTTAGTTGGGTGTGTCAAAAATATGAATCATGGGAAGTGAAGGCACCTAGCTGTATATGTGTGAACACACACACACACACACACACACATATATATATATATATATATTTCTTTGGAATAAAATAGTAGAGAACTATAGCACCATTGTAAGCACACACAGTTATGGTCGATATGAGGAATATCTGCTTATATGACTTCTTTCATTTTTTTTTAATGTGTTTCGTTTCAGCAACATGTGTAAGTGGGCTTTTTATTGACTTCAAGCAACACACAGAGCCCAAACAATAAATAAATAACACGGACACATGAAGCTCTGAAGGTGAGATGCTACGGTTGGTTGGTGCCGTTCAGTGCAGGTATATTCTACGTAGTGAGCTCAATTTGGGGGGGGGAGGGGGAAGTTGGGGGGGGGGGGGGTGAAAAAATGCACTGTTTTTTTTACTTAGTAAAAGAAGAAGTCCCATTTATTTAAAAAACAAAACAAAGAAAGTGTCTTGATTTCTCTCCACGTGCTCCACGTTCATTTATTTGGATTTTTTTTTTTTCACTCCTGCATCTCGTCGGTCATCTCACAGGAAGCACACGGCGCCCACTTCCACTCCGAACTCCTGGTCGGCACCACCGATGTCCATAGGCGCGATGTCCACGATGGGAAGGCGGGAGGTCTTCTGCGACCGGTACTCCAGAACCGTCTTGCCCCACTTCCCCGTGTGTCTCTGCACAGGTGGGACAACACAAAGCCGTTAATAAATAAATGAGTCAATATTGAATTTTTCTTTCAAATTCCTACCGTGCAGCCGTCCTCCATGACGCTGTAGGTGAAGCGGCTGTTGCCCTCGGCGCGGATCTCCACGTCGTTGGAGCCCTGCAGCAGCACGGCCTTCTTCAGGTTGCCCGCCGCGGCGTCCATGTAGGCCACGCTGTTCTTACAGTGGTAGGTGATGTTCTGGGAGGCCTCGGTGGACAGCAGGCGCAGGAACGTCATCTGGATGGCGGCCGTGTTGGGCGCAAGGTTGTCGTCGCCGTAGCTGAACTGCAAGGAAAGCAAAATGTGCCAACGTGACACTTGCTAATCAACAATAGCCATGGAGGACAACCGCCGTATCCTTTACTTCTTAGCCACAGTAAAAAGGCACATTTTATATTCGAGAGGAGACTGTGGGCAGCTGCAGAGAAGTGGAGACTGTGGGGATTAATCCTGGACTGGAAGGGTATGATAATGATAGCATGCATTATTATTATTATTCTCTTTTCTTGCTGACTACAGTATCCTCAAATGTTACAATAAGACAATGGCAAGAAAGTGGACTATTGCAGCAAAGTGGAGACTGCGGAACATCTTACTTCGTCATCCACAACAAAGGCACAAAAACAGCAAATGCTAATATTGTGTGTTATTTTTAGTCTCCATCTACAAAGGTTACAAAAGGACGGTGACAAAAGAGGTCACTGCAGCAATACAGAGACTGTGGAGTACAACGCTGCCGTGTTATGGCACAGCAAGAGGGAAAGCTAGCATGAGCATGTGTGTTGTTTCCAGTTTTTGATCAGTGTGTTGAAGAGAATGGAGTGTCCTCAAAAGTTAAAGTTACGTGAGGCCAAGAAAGTGGACCGCTGCAGCAAAGTAGAGACTATGGAGTACCACACTGGAGCAGTCGAAGGGAAGATAACTTTGTTGGTCATGTGTAGTTTTTGTCATGACTCGCTTCGCATCCTCAAATGTTGCAACAGCAAGAAGGCGTGCTGCTGCAGCCAAGTGGAGACTGCGGAGTATCAATAGTGTCGAGCCCACAGGCAAATACTCACGTGGAATCCTCCATTGATGGTCTCTCCGAACCACACGTGTTTGCGGTCTTTGCTCTTGCTGGACCACCAGCTCTTGCGCGGGATGCTGGACGGCTTGGAGCGGACACAGGACTCGCCCGTCTCCATGTTGCAGAACACCTTGATGGCGTCCACTGTGCAACCCTGGTTGGGGTCGATCCAGTAATCTCCTGCGGACGCACGAGGGCGACAACATTTTGAATTCCTTCCGAATCGAAATACAACTGAACTGTACCTATGCAGTTCTTTGGTGTACCACTAGAGGGAGGCTGCGTACACATCAGACTTTGACAACTGCTGATAAAGTGGTCGGGATTGATTCCGAACACAGCCAAAGACTTTACAAACCGATATGCTAACAGCTACATGCTAACTCGCCGTCCCACTCACCGCTCTTCCAGTCGGGATGGCAGAGCTTGAGGTCTCTGCAGGTGCGAGCCGGGTTCTTCTTAGAGCCCTCGGGACTTCGGATGTTCTCGATTTGGTTGTTGAGGGATTTGAGCGTGGCGTCCACCTCGGCGTCGTGCTGCCGCAAGTTTCCGGAGGCCTGGTCGGCTCTCATGTACCTGAGAGGGTCGGGAGACTTCTCCGTGTGACCCAAGCCGGCGAAGGCGGACATGTCGATGCCGGGGCCGGGGGGCCCGGGAGGACCGGGGGGCCCGGGGGTTCCTGGAGGACCCTGATAGATGAAGGAGGGTGTTCATATTGTCTGTCTTTCTAGTTTTTTTTCCATAGACAAATTCTAGCTCGAACTCACTGAAGGACCAGTTTCTCCACTGCGACCACGAGGTCCGGGCGGTCCGATGGGTCCGGGCATACCGTTTGAACCCTCCTTTCCACTGGGCCCGATCGGACCAGGTGGTCCCTGTTTTCAGAAAAAAAAAAAAGACATTTCCAACCATCGTCACGCAGGACGGCTGCAGCAAAGTGGAGACTGCGGAGGATAGGAACATGTCAATGTGAAAAGATTTTGTCTCCTCACTCTCTGTCCAGAAGGTCCAGCAGGTCCAGTAGCACCCTGGTCTCCAGATTGACCCTACAAAAAATGGACGAGTGTTTTTTTTTGTTTGTTTTTTCTTTTTAACCCGTGACTCAAAAAATATGGCATAAATAATAATAATAATATGGCAATCGTGGCTCCTTACTGGAGGTCCGGGCAGACCCTGCAGACCGGTGAACCCTCGGTGTCCCTTCTGTCCTCTCTCACCAGTCTCGCCGCCTTCACCCTTATCGCCGCGAGGTCCTTGGGGCCCCTGCAAAAAAATCATCATGAATCATAAATCATTTAAAATACTTATGATGAACCAAAAATACAGTTGAGTTGCTCTCGTAGGCTAGTTTCCCTGGTGTCTCGGGGGTGCGTTCTAGGAGAGGTCTGATTGTTTTGCACAAACACAGACTCCTCGTTAGAACTGTTCTATATTCCCTCCACCATGATATGGGCTGCAGATCCGACTGAAGAAAAACATCCCAAAAGCACGATTGCCATGTTTCACTGTCGCTATTGGCCTTGTTTGGCGATGAGCAGGGTTGTGTTTGCCAAAGGTGCAACCTCGGCTTGATCGGACCATAACAATGTCTCCCAAATGTGGGAAAATGACACTTAACCTGACTCGAATTTCAAATATGCACACTTTGTAATACAGTAATGGCGGAAATTCAACCACTGGACTATTATTTCTTGCTGGGAAATTTCATCGAACATCATTCCGGAACCAATTGTTCAAGTTCCAAGTTTCCTCTTGTACTTGAGATTGAATATTTTTTTAATTCAAGAGTTACATACGGGCATCCCTCGGGCACCAGCAGCTCCTGGAGGTCCGGCGGGTCCTTGTGCACCCTAAGGATGATGGGGAAAAAGGATAAAATTGCAGTGAACGAAAGTCAAGTCAGGAAGGTCGCATCACTGCCGACGGTTGCACTCACAGCCTCTCCCCTGTCTCCCTGTTTTCCAGTGGGACCGACTGGGCCCGTGGAACCGGGAGCGCCAGGCGCACCTGGAGCACCGGCGGGTCCGGTGTTACCGCGGTCACCCTGAAGTACAAAAAAAAGTTTCGACAAAGTCACGAACTCATTATATATATATATATATATATATATATATATATATATATATATATACACATACCAAATAATTTAGCGAGCAAAACTGGGCCCCAAAAAAAACCCCTCACCTTGATTCCTGGAGAACCGTCTCTACCAGGAGGCCCATCAGATCCAGCGTTGCCCTGTGACAGGAGAAACCTATTAATATTACTGTATTATGTATAACTGCAAAAAAGGGATTTCCACTTTTGTTAGATAACATTCTTCCAAAAATAATTATCTTCTCCCAAACAGATGCCTCGGAGCATAAAAAAACCCTAGACCATATATATATATATATATATATATATATATATATTATATATATATATAAAAGGTTGTTTTCATGAATCAATTTGTATTTATTTTTAAAAGTAACTCATTAATTTTATCTCATTTTGTGTTTTATTTCCATTCAAAACAAATAAATCACAATTTTTTTATTCTTAAAAATAATGTATTCTGTCCAATTCTTTTTTATTAAAAAAAAGTGAGTGTACTTTTGCATTTACATTTTTTTAATCAATGTATTTTTTAGGTCAAATGATAAGTTCTTGACAAAGTCAGATATTGTTGTAAAAATGACAGAAGTCATGTATTTCAAATTTTTCAAATGAATCAATTAATTTGGAATAAATTCAAAAATGTTTAAATATCCTTTGGAAGTGTCCTGGCTTGACATGCCTGTGTAACTTCGCGTGGATATCTGGCCCAGTGCCTTTGGATTGGCAGACCGGGGTGATGGTCCCCCTTTTTAAGAAGAGGGACTGGGGGGTGTGTTCTAACTACAGGAGAATCAGACTCCTCAGTTTCCCTTGTAAGGTCTGCAAGTCGAATCTCAGATTCAGGAGTAGCAATGTGGTTTTCGTCCTGGACGTGGAACAGTGGACCAGCTCTACACCCTCAGCAGAGTCTTCGAGGGACTTCGCCCAACCAGTCAACATGTATATGGTGGACTTGGAGAAAGCGTTCGACATTCTACCTCGCGGAGTCCAGTGAGAGGTCCTAGGGCGGTATGGTATATCGAACATCCCGATAGTGATTGTTAGCCCCTGTACGACCGTAGTCAAGAGTTTGCTCTGCATTGCTAGAAGTAATTCGGACTCGTTTCCGGTGAGAGTCTGACTCTGTCAGGGTTGCCCTTTGTCACCGATTGTGTTCAAAACTTTTATGCACAGAATTTCTAGGCTTAGCTGAGGCGTAGAAGGTGTCCGTCTTGGTGGCCCCAGAATCGCATCTCTGCTCTCTGCAGATCATGTGGTTCTTTTGACTTCATCAAGCTGTGATCTCCTTTAGAGATAAGGTGAGAGGCTCGGTCATCCTGGAGGGGCTCAGTGTCGAGCCGCTGCTCCTCCGCATCGAGAGGAGCCAGATGAGGTGGTAGGGGCATCTGATCCGGACGGCTTCAAGGAGAGGTGTTCTAGGCACGACCCACCGGAAAGAGACCCCGTGGATGAGCTAGGACACCCTGGAGAGACTGGCCTGGGAACGCTGCAGGATCCCCCCCAGAAGAGCTGGATGAAATGGCTGGGGAAAGGGAAGTCTGGGCATCCCTGCTAAAGCTACTGCCCCCGCGACCCGACCCCGGAAATGCGGTAGATGATGGAAGGATGAACATTTTTAAATAAAAACTAAACAACACATTTTCATGTCTTCTGGGACTGTCCAATCATTTTAAAATACTAGAAAGAAATAAAACAAAATATGGAGATAATTATGGAAGTCAGGATTCCTTTAAAAATGGAAACCTTATGCTTGGGATTAATGAATATATAGACAGTATTTTGTCACGAGCAAGCAAAAAAAGCTATCACAAGGAAATGGTTGATCAAGAATAATCCCACAGTTGAGAATTGGATTCAAGGATCTTTAAAATGGAGAAGTTAACTTTCATCTTGAGGCAAGAACAAGACAAGTTTGAGGGACATTGGGAAAACTGGACAAAATACGCCATACCATCAAAAGATGTTACTACATAATTATTCATTGGTTCCCACCACTTATGCCTTTTGTTATTATTATCTTTTTTTTCTTAGCATGTTGTGCAGTGGTCTTTTTTTCTTCTTCTTCTTTTTTTTTTTTTTTAACTCAAAAGTATTGCATCTTGTCTTGAACAGGTATCACCCCATGGGTTCTCATACCAAGAAAATTTGAAACCAAAATTTTTTTTTTACTTGAAGCCAATATGTAAATCATTGTACATTGTATTTGGAACGTTTGTTGTCAGGTGCTTTGAGGTGGTATCATTTTTCTTCTTTTTTCCACTACTGTGATTATTCTTGTTTTCCCTTTAAGGTTAATTTTTTTTGCTCACTTACGGGTATGAACTTGGTTGAGGACGACCTACTAGATCAGATAATTGGAGATGAGCGAAATCCTCCGATTCTGTCATTTATAAAGGTATTATTATCCCACTGTTAATGAATGTGAATTAATAGTGTTTTTTCTCTCCCCCTTTCTCTTTTCTTTCTTTCTCTGTATATAAAAATTTGGAAAAAAATTACAAAAAAAACTAGACAAAACCCTGATTGTATTAATTAATCACATTAAAAAAGGAAGGTCATTTTCATTTAAAAAAAGACTATTCTTGTAGAAACGGGTTGAAAAGAAACAAAAACAAGAAACATTTTTGATAGAAAGCGTGAATAAAAGTACCTGCTAAATATAAAACAGTATTAACATTCCCTTTTGTGGCATTAAAGTAAAAATCATTTGTTTATGCAAACATTTCCTCTGCCTAAAGCAGTAAACACATTCGTACTGCACCGTACATGTGTTTATGAGCTCTTTAATAGCCTCTGACCACCCTGCCGGGCGCTCGGCCTTTCTCTGACCTCTCTGCCAGGCTCTCCTGCTGGTCCGGTGAGTCCGGGCGGTCCGACGGGTCCGGGGGGTCCGCGGTCTCCGCTGCCGCCGGGTGCTCCTTGCTTTCCAGGTTCACCCTGAGAGAGGAGGAAGACGAGGAAGTGAGTCATCTATGTGTGTGTCGAGCTGATAAAGGCCCCTGCGGATGGAGATGCGAATCTTTTGAGTCACAACCGTGCGTAAAATGTCGCCGGCGTGACTCATCGACGGTGAAGGAATATGATTCGTATTTTGAGATGAGCGACTGCAGAAACAAGTGAGCTGCTGCTATTTTTAACAGGAAGGCTCAAAATGTACTTTTCGGAATTAATTGCAAATGGTCGAAATTCACAGGAGTGTTTCCATCGGCCAGTAGCGCGCAGATGATTCATCCTTCTTACTTATTTTGCTAAATTTGAATGACGTTCACGTACTTTAACGTCAGTTAACACAATGAAACTTTGACTGTGTTCATGATTTGAAGGAGTTAAACTACAATATGGCCTTTTTAAGCCCTTCGAATGACAGATCAAATGATTAAAAGAAATGTTTAATTTTTCTTAAAAATCTACAGACACATACGGAATGTACGTATTTTTACTCGTAAATGAAGTAGTAGTATTAGTATTTTTATGATGAAAAAAGTCATGCAGGAAAGCATCCCCGGCATACAAACGATGCCTTCATCCGGTCGAACACTACACGGGGGCCCCCGCTGATCGCCATGACAACCTGCATTCGCGACTCGAGGACTGACGGATGCGGACGGCGTCAGATAGTGTCATAGGTTCTGGAAATATATAAAAATACGTATATGCATGGGCATAGACGTATATAAGACGCTTTCAACCAAAGCTATGAAGTGTTGCTTTCAAGGGCATGAAAGCGAAATCGCGCACTAGTGGACGACGAATGTACTCATTAGTAAAAGCGCAGATAAGTCAAATAATCCTTCAAAGGGGGATATGAAATTTGGTACATACACTCTCCAACTATATACCCATACAAACGTATGCTCTCACAAAAAATACTGCTGGCCACGTACAATTCCAACTTCACATCATCGAATGTCTTTACAATTGATTATTCAACCAACTAGTCCACTGATTTATTGAATACTCACACAAGTATTTATTTTGCATTGAAGTTCTTTTTTTCCCATTTACTGTTTGTTTATTTGGCATTTTAAAAAATGATTTAAGAAAATCAAATAAACAACAAGTAACAGTCACTGTGATTTGACGGCGTGACAGTCGAGCACAAAAAATCATGCGCATAAAATATGTTACTAGTAGAAATACATAGATATTGAAAGACATCACTTATTTTGTGTAGTCTTGCAATTGCAGTTTTTTTTTTTTTTTTTTTTTGGACATGGAAAGAGACGGTCTTCGAGCTGCTGATCAACCTACTTCTACTTCCTAGTTTGCCTGACACTGCCCCCCTACGCTCTTAAAGGGGTATACTCATAATTACAAACAGAACACACCCCCGCAACTTTATATCTGCGGGCATGACTGACCACACCCGTACATTTTTATGAGTAATATGACATGAGAGAGTGATGTGAAATTGACCGACATACAGTATTTGAAACTGAGAGGTACTTCTTGGGTAGTGATTAATGCGAAGGGCTGCTAATTTGAAATACTGTACACTGCGGGCGTGTATACCCTGGACTTGTTGTCAGCCAGTCAGAGGCCGCAGGGATGGCTACGGGCAATTTGGACTCTTCAATGAAGTTACCACGCATGTTTTGGGGATATTGGAGGATACCGGGGTACCCGCGGGTCCGGGCATTCCGCTTGAACCCACGCAAACGAGGAGAAAATTTGCAAAGCCCGCACAGACGAGGCAGAGAAAGAGAGCGTGTGCTAACCAGCGTGCCACCTTAATCAATCAACGATTATCAAAACAATCGATTAAATTTTCATCTTCAATGGCATCTTTGATACAGGTAGATTTTTCGGGTTTAGGAATAAATATATGAAAATATGAAACCTCAAACAGTGTTGATTTGCATTGTCATAGCGCCGGAACTGTACCAGATGGAAACCACAATACCCGCAATACCCACGATTATATACAATTTCAATACATTTGAATCAAAATCAATACTTTCCAAATCATGATGGATAAAACATTTTTTTTTTGTCATCACATGTATCTCAAGAACTATAAAAGCTGAAGACGTGCTTTTGGTACTAAAATTGCATCCAAAAGAGCCTGAATTACATTCAACTTCAGTACATAATATCAATGAAAACAAAATATTTTTGAAGTTATGAATCAGAAACCCATTAGGATGGAATATAATGAAACATAAACACAGTACGAGCACATTGGAGTCCAAAGCAAACATGGTGAAGCAGCATTTGGCTATTCTGCTGCACATGAATGGAGTACGTTGGCAACAGAAGTGACGTTTGCGGGAACGTTTTTAAATCCAGGTTCAAAACTCTTCTTTTTTTCCTCCTTCTCGCACTATATGCTGTTTGAATTGTATTATGATGTTTAAAAGGTTTAGAAGCTGTTTTTTCCCTTTGTTTTGAAATGTTTTTAATCATGTAGAGCAAATGGAGTTCCCTTGTGTACAAAATGTGCAGTATGAGTAAATTAGCTTCTTGCTATACTTAACATTATCTCTTCTGGAATAGTTTTCTGTTTCTAGTTATGTAAATTTGACACGCCAAAGCTTTCGCTCACTGTGAAATGATTTTCTTTGTTGTGGGGAAGATTTGGGTACTTACAGAGGGTCCAGGCAGGCCGGGGAAACCTCTCTCACCGCGCTGTCCGGGCAGACCCACGATACCGCGCTGGCCGGCCAAACCCTGAGGACCGGAGGGACCTAAGGCGCCCTGGACAGAGGCGACGGAGACAAGGAAGCCATTAAAACGGAAAATCACAGCCGTCAATGATGAGCATTGACATTTATTCGCTGTATATTTCAACACTGAAAATGTTGAGGTGGTTACTAATTTCCCACTTCTGTTATATTATGGCGCATTTAAGATTGTAGTCTAGTGAAAATGCAAAAGAACAGGAAAAAACAAGCAATTGTGTATTGTTTTTTTTATTTTAACGCCACCACACAGGGTTACCAGTGATGGCAACATGTGCAAAAGTGTGACAAACCCCAAGTCGGAAAATTCCATTAATCATTAATTTAGCTGGTTTTGCCTCAAAAACTGGCTAATCAAAATATTTTCATTTTAGTAAATAAATGTTAATTGATTTATTTAAAATGATTTAAAGAGCACATTACATATATGTTGGAATATTTGATTGTCTTTCTCATATAATTGGCTAATAAATTATAATTAAACTAATAAATCGTGTAGTGGTAATAATTGTCAATAATGGAATAACTTATTAATGAATAATTAATCAATTTTCAATTAAAAGTAAAACAATAAAATTAAACAATTAATGAAATGTAACATGGCGTAGGGCTTAATAAATTTGACTTTTTCCCACACCTTTTCAAACACAGCTCCTTGTGTCTTCTTTAATGTGTTTTTGTTGATCTAATTTTGTACCTGGTCTCTTAAATACACAACTTAACGATTTCATTCATTCCAATGAATAATCCAATGGAAAAGAGTTAAACTGAACTATTTTACATACTGTAGAGATTTTAAGTTGGCCGATGTGTCAGTTTTAAAATTCCCATATTCCCATCGTTGGGCGAAATGGGACAACTGTACGGACACACGATTGCCTTTAGTCATTGACGCGTGTGGCATTCCACCTTTAGCACGCACACTACATCAAACTGTTAGTTGTACTCCATGCAGTGATTTCTCCCAGAACACATGCGCTTTGTGAGCCAAAGGAATTGGGTGAGGTCCGGATGAAGATAACATGTACCGTATGGAGCACAGAGCAGGAGGCCATCATGTTGAGTATGCAATCATTTTTCTAATGTTATTTTCTGGACACACGATTGTGTGCGTGTGTTTCCCTGTCAGTAAGATGGAGGCGGTTGCCTCTGTACTACCCTGCTATTATATTACGTCCAAAGAATGGATGGCATTGTTTCTCTGCAGTCGGCCGTGCTGACAGCGCCACTTTCAACTTGAAATGTACCATACTAATAGTGACTAATGGCCGTCCTACAATGGCGCTGATGACACACTCACAGGGGGGCCGTCCTCTCCGGCGTCTCCCTTCTCTCCAGGAGTCCCGGCCGGACCGCGAAGTCCAGCGTCGCCCTGTCGGCCCGGAGGGCCGCCGTCTCCCCTCACGCCCTTGGGGCCGTCTTTGCCTGAAGGGCCGGCGGGACCGGCGGGTCCAGGATTGCCCTAGGAAGCATCCAATTCAGTAACAGAACAGGAATGAAGTAAAAGCAAAATTTCATTTTTTTTCCCTTCAAATAGTAACATTCATTATAGCCATCCATCCGTTTTCTTAGCTGCTTATCCTCACAAGGGTCATGGGAGTGCTGGAGCCTATCGCAACTGTCAACGGGCAGGAGGCGGGGTACACCCTGGACTGGTTGCCAGCCAATCGCAGGGCACATTGAGACAAACAGTCGCCCTCACAATCACACCTGAGGGTAATTTAGTCTCTCAAATTAATTTTGCATATTTGTGGAATGTGGGAGGAAAGCCAAGTGCCCGGAGAAAACCCACGCAGGCACGAGAAAACATGCAAACTCCACACAGGAGGGTCTGGGATTGAACCCGGGTCCTCGAAACTGTGAGGCCAATGCTTTCCAGCTGAGCCATCGTGCCGCCCATTCATTATATCATGTGAATATATGATATGAAGATATGAAGATACATGGTTTTCCTTTAGAATAATTACACCATATAATTGAGGGATGAAGAAAAACATGTATCTCTCTTTTTTTTAATGTTCATCTGAAAAAATTATTTTCGGTAGAAAATACTATAAATAATATATAAAAATTAACATAAACATTATAATTAAAACTAATATAAATTTAAAGATACATGCATTTTGTTTTAAAAGTATAACATTATCAAAAAATTTTAATTTTCACTGTAATAATCATTAGTAACAATTATTAACAAGAATAATGTGATAATTTAGATATGTTCTTGATGAGATGATTTTGCGCATTTCTGGAAAAAATATCAATATAAAGAGTCTCAATTCTTTCAAATAAAATTTTTATTTCTGGAATAAAAGATGAACACATTTTAACATTGATACTTACATTTGGACCGGGTGGTCCGACACGGCCAGCGGCTCCGGGGAAGCCGGTGGCGCCCTGAAAGAGAGTGATGGGATACAAATCTGTCCAATAGAAAATTATTAAACGTGATGGCGAGGCTGTAGGGTGTTGGCGGGTCGCTTACAGGAGGCCCCTGAGCGCCGCGTGCTCCTTTAGGTCCAGAAACTCCAGTCGGGCCCTGGAAAAGAAACAAACAACACGCTGCACCTTAGTGCTAAATTCATGGCGCGGGTTCTATTTGACCTCAGATGCTTCCGGATGACTATTCCACATAATTAGCCACGTTCTTAACATTTAACGGATTATTATGTGGATGTTAGATTTTATTCAGGTCACTCACAGCGGGTCCGGGTGCACCGGATGGTCCTTGTGGTCCTGGGGCGCCGGCGTCACCCTTCTGTCCGGACTCTCCCATCTCTCCCTTGAGTCCGGGTTGTCCGTCAGAGCCCTGGTGGGGAGACGGCAACAATTTCGGGTCATCTTGAAGACGTTGCATTAGCTTGTGGTGGCAAACGTGTGGATGGCGTTTGCGTTACTAGTACCATCATTTATTCTGTTTTGGAATGGTCATCAGTGTTCCTGATTTGTGAGGATATGAGTGAGGATATTTGAATGACTTAAATGTTAAAGGTCAAGTGTCATGCCTATAAACATTCGAAAATAGATATTGTATTGAAAAATACATTAACATAACATAAAATAACATTATTCGCTTCAATGTCCATGCAAAAAAATATATATGACCGGAGATCGCATCATCCATCCGCAAAGTTGCGGAAGTCTCATGCGACATTCAAGTGGTCGTCATATTTGCTGCATCTTCTGTCCGTGACATTACACCGCGACATTTGCCATTGAAAACATGCTGTGCCACCTACTATGGGACAAGGAAACTCTTTTCAAATAGGAGAACATCTCCCAATACTACCCTATCATTTTGAGCCATAGTTAGATGATATGCGGATCACAAAAGACTCACAAACAGTACGTATGAGCCAGCCCGGCCGAAGCCGTTTGCCTCGGACACAGTCGAGTGAAGTGACCGGGGCAATATTATCCTATTGTTTTGTTCCGTTTCGAGCCATATTTAGATGATATGCGGATCACTTCTAACTAACAATAGACTCAGAGATAGTATGTATGAGCCAGCCCAGCCAAAGCTGTGCTTGGCGCCGATGGGTATATGGACACATTTAGGACCCTGACTTACGTGCATGGATCTTTTGTTACTCTCTGAGAGGATTGCGCCCCCCCTCAATTTTTTTTTTTTTTTAAGTAGCTCTACACACACCTAACTGTCATTTGGAACCCACGAAGCTCTCGTCCTTTGCACCCGTGCAAACCATTTTTCATGACGAACCGGGTCTTTTTGAAAATTATGAAGACTCAATCTATCCTCCCGACTGTTCGAACAATATCAAGCAGTGCAACGAGCCGGCATTTTGGCTAACTCGAAGGAACAAAGAACTACCTTCCAGCAGGTAAAGCTAGTAGAAACATACGAGTCCGCTTGAGTGGGCGTCTGCGACTAACGGCATTTCCTTCTTCTTCTTGACAACAAATCCCTCGAGAGGATTTTCATGCCGGGAGTGACAAAAAGCCATATATGTTAAAATCATGTTGTGTGGTGAAAAAACAGACGGGTCCATTCCGGCTGCCTTTTTTTCCCCATTAATAACATACTAAAAATCATGCATTTCATGACAGTGGCACTTAAATAGTAAAACTGAGCTAAGTGAACCAAGTGCACCCTCATTTACAAGTAAAAATAACGGGAAGAATTCAGAAGTGTTTTTGTCACCGCTATCCATTTTGAGCGCGCGTGGTGATAAGCTGCGACAGCGACAAACAGATGTGCGGAAATGACGAGGACGACATCGTGCATCATCCTCACATATAGTATACTTGATAATGAACCGTGCAGATGTCATGCCTGTCAAGGTGTTACTTACAGGGGGTCCAGCAAATCCAGCAGGTCCAGGAGGTCCAGTCTCACCTCGATCACCCTTTAGGAGGACACGAGACATAGCGGATGAATGCACAATTGCGACATATTGCATTTGTCCGGGAGGAAAAACCTACGGGGGCGCCACGGGTACCAGGAGCTCCAGAAGGACCAGCAGGACCGGTTTCACCCTTAAATAAAACACAATTGGAAATAAATTACACCAGTATACGGTTTGAGATTCATTATGTACATGATGAAAAATATCAACCTTACCTTTTCACCGTTGGGACCGCCAGGACCAGGAGGGCCGATGGGACCAGTAAGACCCTGAAAAATTTTTTAAAATACATGAAATAACTGCAAAAACGTTTACAGTCGCCATGACTGACACCGGGCACCAGAAGTTGTCCGTTGTCTTGTTTTGATAGAATGATGGCTCAATTTGTTCAGAGTTGGATCTTCATTTTTTTTTGTTTTTTTGGGTTTCTTCAGCACTTTAAACTCACCCTGCCTCCATCTTTTCCGGGAGCACCTTCAGGTCCTTTCTCGCCAAGATCACCCTGCGAACGTGGAGAAAAAAAAAGGTAATTTCATATCAGCAATATTGCTTGTGCAGACGTAAACACGTAGGGAGACGTCCTTACTCTGTCTCCTTTGGGTCCGGGAATACCGGATCCTCCTCTCTCTCCGGGCATACCCTGCAGACCTGGGGGTCCCTGAGCTCCGCCACTTCCGGCGGGTCCAATAGCTCCCTGGACAGCGAGACCAAACGGCAGACATGATGAAGCGAGCCCAGACCAGTGGGAGCAACAGATTAGGAGAGTGGAAAATAACCGTAACGAAATCATTCCTATAATAAATTCTTGGATGAATCTCCTGGTGAATGTTAACTTCTTCACCATAACGTAAGTGTGTAGAACTTGGTGAAATGCTGCTGTTTAAAATCGGGAGGAAGTTAGGACGAGTGGGACCGGAGCAACCTTGTCTGTCTCAGGACATTCTATAGAGCTCAGGCACCAACGTCATAAAATCACGCGACTTTTTTTTTTTACCTTGCCATATTGCCGGTCAAGCTAAGCATTGCTCAATGCTAAGTCGGTTGGAGACGACACGGAAATATGTCTTGTAGAACGACGGCCAGAATACGCATTGTTCTCAAATGAGCCAATTTGGCATTATAAATACTTTTTGGTAATTTGAGATTGAGAAGAGTAATTCCTCCCTGAAATGAAGCGATCGCTATACTGTGATTGTGTGTATTTTGGTTGGTCATCATTTTTAAATGTTTTTTTTTTTTTTCCTGGTCTTTTTAGCTGGTATTCCATAGAATGATCTCTTTGAATATCTGTCTCGCCTGTTGTGACAACCAACAGCACCACAGGTCTCGGGTACTGTAAATATTCTCCTCTGGGAGTTCAATGTCTCCCACAATGTCGAACAGCTCATTTTGACCAGGCGCCGTGAAAATGGTGACGTCACGTGCACGAGCTCCATACAGCCTTCCTTGCGATTGCTCTGTAAAATTGCTCCTTAGTCTCAAGGAATAAACTAAAATAGACAACTGGTGTTTTTGGGGCCTAAAAGTCAAAACGTAATATACATATTTACACGTGAAGCTACATGGATCAGCGGTAAGAAAATGAATAAATGAATGGATGGCTACATAATACATATACACAAGGGTTTCCAACACAGGCGGGTCCCGTCGGTTCTTCAGTGTCTCTTGATATTTTGTCCTGACATAAACAGCTATTGTTAGATTGCGCAGGTGTACCAAATGGCCATCTGATAAATCCCAATTATGGCTGTAAGGGACCAATTGCAGGTTGTCTTTCAGTTGCTGCTGTCTGACATTTGACAATGATAAGGACATCGTTTCCGATCTCCCTGCGTGTGAAAATGCCAACTGCTTAAACCACGTCGCTGCGATTAAGCAGCTTAAATGTGCCGGTTGCTGGATTGGAAACACACGGCAGATTGCGCCTGTGTAAAGTCGATTTCTGCTTAAATAATCATTGCTTGCTGTTAAGTGAAAAGGAGTCTTATCAAAATGATTCCCTAATAAAGTTTCCTCTGCAGGGAAAAGCAGCAGAACAGAAAAAACAAACAAACAGCAGGCAGCTATTGATTTTGGTTCCAATTAATGGAGTGGCGCATTTGTGATTTATGACCCACCTTGGGGCCATCGGTTCCAGGAGTTCCGGGCAGGCCGCGGGGTCCC
The DNA here is from genome assembly GCF_019802595.1 of Syngnathoides biaculeatus. NCBI lineage: Eukaryota > Metazoa > Chordata > Actinopteri > Syngnathiformes > Syngnathidae > Syngnathoides > Syngnathoides biaculeatus. The sequence continues at coordinate 15,607,104 of NC_084649.1, read as the reverse complement.
TGCAGACCCTGAGAACCGGCGGCTCCTCTCTCTCCGGGGAAGCCTCGCTCTCCCTGCACATCAACACAAAGACAATCAATCAGTTCATGCACTTCTTCTCAACGTGTGGTACACACTCAAGTAACTCAATTATTAATAATTCAGTGTTCAAATTATGCAGAATGTTACACTGTGTTATCTTTTGGTAAGTACAGTTCAGTTGGATTTAGAACTTTTTGGGATTCTTTTCCGATTTTTTTTTTTTAAAGAAGACCCTCCTCCCCCGATCGTTACATGGCTACTGTATTTTAATGTTGGCCATTACGGTGGGACAAAATATTTTTCAAGGTGGTACTTGGTGTAAAAAATATTGACAAGCACTTAGTTAAGATTCACGGATCGTGTCAACGTACCCTGGGCCCGGTGGCACCGGCAGCTCCGCCTTCTCCTGGGACACCCTGGCACACGGGAGAAACAGAGAGAGGAAGTGACACGTCATGAAAGAGAATGTGGGTCTCGGAAAGTTCATGAATTTTATTACTTGATTTGAATCATGAATATTACGCAGCTGGGATGCAAACAGATGCGCCCCAAAAGGGGAGAAGTGCGTAATTCTTTGTGTTAAGTATGATGTATCCCAAAGTGAAAACACAAACATATATGAAATAAAATAAATAATAATCACCAGAGATGTTGAAGGAACTTGCAATTCAATAATACTAAAATATAATGCAATAATTAATCAAATGAATAAATGTGAAACGAGAGGCTGAAGAAAAATATTTTTCAATAATACATTAAAAAACTAAAAACTTGTGGAGTTTGATACTAATACTAATGATAGTAATAACAATATATAAACATCATCATCAATGAAGGAATTCAGTATGATGAAGGGTATTACTTTGATCTGGGAAATAAATCCTGATCGAGTTGACATACTCACAGAATACACAAAAATATTTGGTAATCAAAACAACACCTGAGCTGAGCTACTTTAGCCTTCTCGTCCCAGATGACAAAACAAATATCCTTTCTTCTTTTTTTTTTTTACCCATAGGAGAAAAACAAATGTACTGCATAATATCTAAATTGTATTCCCTATTCAAGTCAATGTTAGCGGCGCTTTCAAAAGTGCTAAATTATCCGAAGTGAGTCACACACACCCGGAGGGAAGGAAGTTTGACGTAGTGCAAAAACAAAGTCATTTGCTCAACCTTTGCCGGGTTCCTTGAGGACTAAATCTGATTGTCGTCTAGCTTCCGAGCGGCGATTCGACACGATTGGAGGACTGCTCGGTGTGCACGTACCTGATCTCCAGGCTTGCCACCCTCACCGGGGGGGCCGGGGGGACCGGGCAGACCCTGTGCAGACACACAACATAAGCATCACCAGATGGGCGAGCAGACGTTTGCACTTGTGTATCAATAACGTACTTCTTAGGTATATAGTTATCATAATTATGTTGCTATACATTATACAAAAATACTACCTAGGGATGAATGGACAAGAGGTTGCAATAAAGGTTATTTTTAATATCCATCCATTTTCTTTTGCCGCTTATCCTCACAAGGGTCGCGGGGAGTGCTTGGAGCCTATCTCAGCTGTCAACGGGCAGGAGGCGGGGTACACACTGAACTGTTTGCCAGCCAATTGTAGGGCACATTGAGATAAACAGACGAACTCACAATCACACCTAGGGACAATTTAGAGTATCCAACAAATGTTGCATGTTTTGGGGAAGTGGGAGGAAACCGGAGTGGCTGGAGAAAACCCACACAGAATGGGAAAAACATGCAAACTCCACACAGCCAGGGCCGGGATTGAACCTGGGTCCTCAGAACTGTGAGGCCAACGCTTTACCAGCTGGTCCACCGTGCCGCCTGTATGTCCAACAATTGATTTTCTTTATGACATTTTATTTTGGATTCCACACTCCATACTGCATGAATATAATTCCTGATATGTTTTTTTGTATAAATAATTAGTATGTTCCATTTGCAGCAGCTACTTTTTGCTATCTTTTTACCATATGTATATTTTTATTTATTCATTGTCAGATTCAAATTTTTGTTTTATTTTGTCTAAGTAGCTTTTTCAGACATGTTTGAAATACAATAATATAAATGAAATAAATGGGAAATATGGGAAACAAATTCCCTTGTTTTTAAAGAACATGGGATTTTTTTAGGATATGGAAGAAACAGGTTCGTTTCAAAATACGTATTTATTTACTTAATAATTTTGAAAATATTAACATTTTAGTTGTGGACAGAAGTGCAATTGCATTTTTATGGATTTCTTTTTTGACATGAAGGTTGTTACTGTTTGTGTCCAATGAAAAGTATTTTGTTCTTAAAAATAGAATGAAGGAAAAAACAAGCTACATTTGGAACTATATCTTTTTTCCATTTTCATTTCATTTCCATCAACAATTTAACATATATATATAAATAATTATACATATAATAAGTTACATATATATCTATAATAAGTTAATTTTGAATATTGTTTTTTACCTTTTTTTAGAAATCAAATTTTAGTATTTGAACAGGAAATGTTTCTAATTTTTTATTTTATTTTAAAAAATATATATTCTTTTATGTTTTCCTCTTTTGGCATCTACCGTTCACTGCCCATGGAAAAAAAATGATTTGTTTCTGAAAAATTTTAATGAATTTTAAACTGAAATACAACAGCAAAAACAATTTTGTCATACATGCTTTTCATTTTGCAGGTGTCATACATGCTTTTCATTTTGCAGGTATGCAAACTAGTTTTCAAGTGTGAGAGTTTGACCTGGAAACCAGAAGGACCGGGTTGACCCTGCTCTCCTCTCTCGCCGGCGGGGCCCTAAAGACAAAAGTAACAAAATTACTATGACATTTGTCATAATACACATTTTGGAAAAATGCTTGATGTCCTAGAATAGAAGCCGTCCATAGCATTTTTTTAGGGGTGATATAGATACGTACAGCAGGGCCCGGGGGTCCAGCGGCACCAGTTTCTCCATCTTTGCCAGGCAGACCCTGAGTACAGAGAAAGAAATCCAAAGTTGATGTGTGGATTTTGTGTTTTAATATTTTTGTTTGTTTTGTTGTTGATTCCTTCACACTTACTCTCAGACCATGAGCTCCCACCAATCCCTTCTCTCCGGATTTCCCAGGCTCGCCCTAAAAACACACAACAGAGACAGAATGCAGAAGTGAGAGCTGATCCATTTCAGATGAGTAAAGTGGTCTTTGCCCCAATCATATCGCTGTGTCCTTTCTGTGCCGTGTAGGGCAGTAGAATGCTGCGGCCCCAAATCAAGAAACGAGCACATGCCAGTTTTATTTCAAGAATGGGGACACAACTGACCGTCTCAGTAACTTTGCAAGTGCATCTGAGTACCCTAATTATCCGGGTAAGTCGCCTGAGTGAGTGCTGCCCCAAGAATTGAAATATACATCATCCCAGACGTAGATTAAATAAGTCGCATGGTGTTAAGTTTAGGTTAACGTTGTGATAGCTCGCTTACAGTGGCTCCTTTAGGGCCAGGGAATCCCATGACGCCGGGCTGGCCACGGGCGCCCTGGGGGCCGGGAGGTCCCGGTCGGCCGTCTTCACCCGGAGCTCCCTGTGTGGTCACAAAAAGACAACTTGAAGCGACACAGTAAAACTAGCGGGCCGCAAAGTCATGACTGGATTCGTCAATGAAAGCGGATTGCTCAGTTACTAAAAAAGCGTCTCTGTAGCTGCGAAGACGCAAAATCACAGAACAGCCCCCGAAGCAGGAGATGGGGTCTTTTTTTTTTTGTTAGCAGTCACACAATTGTATGGAATACACTTACAGAAGGTCCCACTTTGCCTTGGGGGCCGGCGTCACCGGGGCGTCCGGTAAGACCCTGTCGGTATACACAGACACACAATCAACAATCGTAAAGATCATTTGCATCGAGACAAGATGCACGTTACCATTTTAGTTATTGAATCTTCTGCTAGATTGCATAACAAAATGGTTACTAATGCAAGACATGGGGAAAAAATAACTTACAGTAAATGTTGGTGGAACTTGTCCCCATGGGGGGTTTGGAACAATTTATGCTTTATTGATAAAACATGATAACATTTCACACTCTTTAGTAAATATTTATAATACCATAATTAGTATCTTTGATAACAGTGAATTTAGGATTATTTTGGAATATATTTTTAATATTTTCTGTTGTGTTTCTAATATGTTTACATTTTCGTTTAATATTTTGTCTTGTTTCCTTCAACACATTTTTCTTCAAATGGTTTTGAAATGTTTTTATAATTTTTGTATGTTGTATAACACTATTTTCATTTCAAATATTACATCTTTAATTTTCTTTTCGATTGTTTTAATCTTTACACATGTTTTTGTCTAGTATAAATGTAATATTTGGTATTATTTCTTCTTTCTTCTAATATTTGGTATTATTTTCTCTCTAAACTATTTGTTTTCTTTTCTCAGATTCTTTAAATACTTTATCAGATATTTTTTAAGTTAAAAAAATGATTGTATTTTTTTCAGAATTTCTTGATGGAAATTTGTATTTTTTTTTATATTTTACGTTTTTTCATCCAATGTATTATTATATTTGTGTCATTCATTTTCTACTATTTCTACTGATTTACGGTAGTACTGATAATCTTGGTCATTTTGCAAACTATAATGATGATATGATATTTTCATACCATATAACTGCAGGACTAAAAGCAAAGGATGATTCTCAAGCATGATCCGAAACTATCTCATGAATCCATTTCCTTCATGAGAACTTACTCTGGCGCCGGGAAGACCGGACTCTCCGGGACGGCCGGGGTCACCATTAGCACCCTTGGGACCACTGGCGCCGGAGGGTCCACGCTCACCGGGGGCACCCTAAACAGAGACCGAGAGCATGAAAAACAGGCCTTTCATTGCGCCCGCCCAACACCCCCACCCACTAAAAGACAAAAGGAGGAGAGGAACTTTTCTTTTGGATGGTGTAAAGATTTTCATTGACCTGCTGAAGATGAGCAGATTAAATTCTGGCAGGTTCATTTGAGTGTAAATGAGATTTGCGTGTGGGGAGATGACGTTAAATGAGATTCTGCTGCTGACACATGAGACATTTGGGTCACTGGTGCAGTGACGGATTCCGAGCGATGCTGCCATCTGGTGGCAAAAAGATGGAATGACATACCTCATGGCAAGTCTCAGCAGGGTTATTACTAAAAGTAATAGAACAGCCCCGCACTTAAAAAAAAAAGCTTCACTCCCCTCCCCTTTAACAGCCAGACTGTTTGTGCACCCCCTGGTAACAAAAACAGGCATTATAGTTAACCATACAAACAAAAAAAAAAAAAAGATACGAATACAACCTCATATCTCAATTATAAAGGACACAAACATCAACCTGCCCTTTTTTTCTGCAGCCCTGGTGTGTATAAAACAATATTTTTGGAATATGGTGGCAAAAATGAAATTACATGCCTCGATTGAATGCTATTGTCAGTAAGAGTGTAACTACAGTATCAGAGAGCTGTAACACACCTGGAGATGCCCACAACACAGAAAATGGCAAAAATAAGGAATTACATGCCTCAATGCAAGTTCCAATCTCTGCCAGTTAGCATTTACATGTGAAAATAAAGAACAGTCCTTCCCCACAATTTTTCTTTTTTTAGTCACACACCACCTTCAACATTCTAACAATGTTGGTGCACCCCGTCTGTCGTGCACCCGCCGTTGATTTATTATTATTAATTTAAAATTTTGACAGAATTTTGGTTGTAAATGCATAATTGTGGCGCCGTTACACTTTTAATCTCACACACACAAGGATATGTGCACAACACAGTTTGGGAATCCTGTGGCCCCAAAATGGAATTAGATGTTCCAATGGAAAACTAACCATATTCACAATTTTCACATGAAAGTACAGAATAGTATTTCCTCGATATTCTTAAAGCCGCACATGCTCTTCAACATCCCAACAGGGTTGGAGCACCCCTACCCCCTCCACCAAGAGTTCAGGCTTTAAATAATTGATTGCCCCATCCATCTTTTTTTACCTCTGGAGGTGGACGCACGACAGTTTGGGAAACGAGTGGCAATAAGATCGGTATTATTTGCAGTGAAAGATTGAACAACTTTTCTCAAACTTTTTCAACCCATGCACCCCTTTAATTTTCCATCAGAGTTGGCACACCCCCACACTTACCAGTCATTGAAAACAAAGTAAGAAATAGTACTGTAATACTTTGTTTGGGCTGTAAATATGTATTTATCAGACACAATAGTTGTTTGATCTTACTTTATAGAAATGCTCAGGAAGTGCAAGTGAGCCGTTCACTCTTTGGAAACACCCACAACATGCATAATTAAACAAATCATTAGTGTCTTTTTTTGAAAGCAGTTTATGAAAAATGCTAAAAGGTGCAAAATATCCTTGCGAAATCACACAAACAATACAATGGAACAAAATGTGCGATTGTGAGTTTGGCAAAAAAGCGTCTTGCCTTGACGCTGTAATAAATGCGTCAGCAAAAATGGGAAGTACTTTTTTCGGTGTCTGTGTGTGGGGGGGGGGCGGGGGGGTTCGATTTGAAGGTTAAGGTGTCGATAGGATTAAAATTGAATTATAGTCCTGTCGTAGGAGATAACATTGACTCTTAAATTACATTTTGCGAGCATGATAGCAAAAAGTTGCAATGGCAAACTGCAAGTTGACAAGAATGGATTCTCTCGCTAATGCATTTTAAAAAAGGGCATAGTTCCATTTTGCGCTGCAATTATCATCACAAAAACTTGTGGAAATCAGGACATGACTCACCTTGGGACCAGCAAGACCATCTTGACCTGGGAAACCGCGGTTACCGGGAGATCCCTAGGAAACAAAATGGGGTTACTATTACGAAGAAACAACTTACTCATTGGGCTTCGCCATTAAATGTATGATAACGAAAAAAAATATTCAGACAAATTAGAATTCCCATTTACTGATTGTGAGTAATTGCCACCCATACAAAAAGCTTTGCGATTACCTATAGATTCCCAATAGATGGCGGCAAAGCAATTTCTATTAGACAAAACTATGGCCTGACTCATGCAACAAAAGTACTGGGCACTCAGATGGCACCGGATCATGCTAAAGAAATATTTCTACTTGTACACACTATACAAATGGGCAAATTAGTGACTACCAGTCTGCAAATATGTGAGGGAACACTTTACAGTACTTAAATGTGAACAGTTAAAAAGGATTCTTATTTGTTTGTATGTCAAAAGGTTCACAAGTCAAGAACTTTAAGGAAAGGGAAGAAGTTCTTCCTTGATGGAACCCATTATGATAAACAAATTTCATCTTAATAAATAAAACTAGCTTCAGGGGTTGAGTTGAAAAAAAACCAAACACTCCTCACACTTACAGAACCTTCATATTGCTATGCGGGATATATTTTAGAGTACTCACTCTCTCTCCGTGAGGTCCAATTGGTCCAGCAGCACCGGGTTCACCTCTGGGTCCTCTCTTGCCTTCTTCTCCTTGTGGGCCGGGGGCTCCCTGAAGACCAGCTGGTCCCTGCACATCGCAGCTGTTATTAGCACTTAATGTCAAGTACAGGAGATTAACAAAATGGGTGCATTGTTCTCAAATTATCGATCCATCCATCCATTTTTTATGAGGGTCGCACGAGCGCTGGAGCCAATCCCAGCTATCATCAGCCAGGAGGCAGGGTACACCCCGAAAAGGTTGCCAGCCAATTGCAGGGCATTGAAATATTTAAATCAATGATATTTTTCTTCAAAGTCAGAAGTAATGATATGATGGATGCTACGTTCACGATTTTTCTACTAGTGCATGTATTTCCCCTCACACGGGTGCACTTAACAATTGTTAATTTCCAGGCAACCTAAACAGTGAGTGCCCATCAGTCCACTTTCGAGAGCGCTTGTCCACGTTACGTTGCAGCAAAGCTGGAAAGCCTCCCAGTTGCCGTTTGGGAAGAGGAGCACCCTTGACTTGCCGCCAACCAATCGCAAGGCACTTGTAGAAAACCGACCAGTCACGGCCACGTTCACATCTGTTGACGATTGAGAATCTATATTTCACCTAAAAAGTATGTTTTGGGGGGAGGAAGCTGCGACAGAATATAAAAAGCCTCACAGAGATTTGAACCCACATATCCTGACTGCAAGGCAGAGGCGATGACCACTGTCCCGCTACAAAATGACTGCAGCTGGCAATTTGTGGGAACATAGACGATGATTTGCTTGACACTTTTCCTTTAAATTGTCTATGGATGTGACCGTGAAGGTGAAAATTTGCTTGTCTAAATATGCCACCCTATTGGCTGGCTAGCGACCAATCAAGGGTTTATGCCACTCCTTTCGCCAAATGTCTGCTGGGATGAGCTAGAAAATGGATGGATGGAAATGCGCTCGGTTTGACTTTTCTTAAAGTGGGCCGTGACTAAAGGACTCAGGGGAAACGTGTCTCCCGGGGTAAATGCAAAGAAATAAATATGAAATGACACTTACAAGCTCTCCTTTCGGTCCTGCCTCGCCCTTGAAGCCTGTGATACCTGGATCGCCCTGAAGTTAAAAAAAAAAAAAAAAAAGACAGAAAAAAACAGACCTTCTTCATCTTCAACTACTTCTGAAGTGGAAATCCTCGTATTTTCCAGATGAAAGCCACTATCTCTGCTGGCTGTACTATGCGATGATCACGTACAGATGTTCCTTTTGGCCCGAGAGGTCCGGTCGCTCCCTGAGGCCCGGGAGGCCCGCGAGGTCCAGGGAAACCGGGAGCACCTGCGATACCGGGAGCCCCCTTCAAAGTAAAAAAAAACAAACAAAAACAAACAAACAATAAAAAAAAAAAACAACTCTCCGTTAAGACTTCATTTCCTGTTTTATGATAATATAACATAAAGCGGATCATAAACGGATCCCACTAAAGTGTTTTTCTACTTACAGATGATCCTTTGGCTCCGGGGATGCCATCAGTACCGGGATTTCCCTTTAAAGAACAAAACAGTGAAGTAAGCCTCCCTACAATAGTCCAAAGTCCATATTTGCAATAAATCATAAGGACCAAGTATTTCATGTCAAATCACTTACAGAAGCGCCCGAAGGTCCAGATGATCCGGGCGTGCCGGACTCTCCGCGGGGCCCTTGCGCACCCTCGGGTCCACGAGCACCGGTGGGCCCGGCTTCTCCCTGATGGACAACACAAGACGTTTTTGTTCAGCGTGGGTTCCCTCTGGTACTAAAACCAAGAACTTTTATGATTGCATTTCATCTGTATTAACGTTTGAAAAATTAAATTCTGTTTAGTGTGTCTCACGCTCAACATTTTGAAGCGTTCTCTATCTTTCACTATTAGCACAAAAGCCCCCCTTGCACCCCCAAGCACTTTAATGGCCACGTGCCAGATAGCCCAACATACTTCCTGGGATTACAGGCATTGAACTGAATTCCTTTCCTATAGGACTCTGGAGTATGACATAACTGGGGGTGGGGGGGATATAACTAGAATGTATCTGTTGGGGAGGGGTCTGGGGCTGAGAAGTGGATGGGTAGGATTCCTCTGCTCACATGGCAGACCAACCGATGCTATTTCACTTAGTGGCCGTCAATCTTGCCAAAAAGGGGAAGTTCCAGACAAAAGCCGTCACTCGTTTTCAGGTCACGAAGAGGTTTGAGGTGGATATTTTTAGCTTTCGTTTATTCAGCTGAGGTCCTAATTATGCTTTTTTTTCCCCCCTCTCTCGGGTCCTTTTAGCGCTTAAATGTGCTGCGTCAAATACCGAACGGGCTCATTTAGCTGCACTTCGGTTACAGCCTCTGAAGTCTTAGGAAGACAAATTTTAGAGCTCACATTCCTGAAATGTGGCCACGGGGAGAAGGGGATACAGGCGCAATAGCATATCACAATATTTTTTAAAAATATGGGATATCACATCACACTTTCCCGCCAAACTCCACCCACAAGTAATCCCGAAAACTCAAATGTTGTGAACTTTAGCATAGGCTGTGGTTGTCTAGTAAACTCACTAGTAGCCCAATAGCATCGGTGCCTTCGCCTAGCCATATTTGCGCATTTTTGGAAAGTAAGAAAAGACAAATATTTAGGAAGCCCATTGGGATTATTTTTTTATGAATTTGGTGACAGTAAGTTCAAACTGGCCCTTGACTAACGAGATGAAGTTCAGTGGATAGAAAAAACAAAGATGACTTTGCCTTTGCGTCAATTGTTCAAAGTGACCCTAAAATATACTAATATTCAACATTCGTCCATTTTCTTAGCTGCTTATCCTCATGAGGGTCGCAGGGGTGCTGGAGCCTATCCCAGCTATCGTCGGGCAGGAGGCGGGGTACACCCTGAACTGGTTGCCAGCCAATCGCAGGGCACATGGAGACAAACAGCAGTCAGACTCACAATCACACCTAGGGGCAATTTAGAGTGTCCAATTAATGTTGCGTGTTTTTGGGATGTGGGAGGAAACCGGAGTGCCCGGAGAAAACCCACACAGGCACGTGGACAACATGCAAACTCCACACAGGCGGGGCCAGGATCAAACCTTGGACCTCAGGACTGGGAGGCCAACACTAACCATGTGCGGCACTGTGCCCCCATGATCAGCAAGCCTGCTAAATTTCATGAAGGTAAATGAATTTGCTTTGGGGGGTGGATTTTCCCCCAAATTGTGGGGGGCTGCTAATGGGACAACCATTGAAAATGACGGGGCTTTTGGAGGACGGAATATCCTTCAAAACGACGATTTATTCTACAAATGTCAGTCGGCAAGCTGGCAGGTGCTTGCTAGTTGCCATTATACAAAATATGAAAAAAAGATGCATTACATTAAGACCTCTGAGCAGCAGTTTCAAGAATAAAGGGTCACGTTTAAGGATAATTCAGGCCTTCATTTTGGAAATTGTAATTAAGGACGTCCTGAGGATCGGCGAGTATTCTTTATTAGAATTTTAACAGATTGTAAAATCGAGCTACGCAAAAGATGGCAGACATCAAACTGGCTCCACGACTGCCAGATTTTCCAAAGAGATCTTCCATTTGTGAATTCCCAAAAGAACGAAAAGGAGGCAGAGAATCAATAACGAGGCCACGGAAGCAGATCGGGCTCGCCGAGACTGTCTGCACATTCCGGATGAATAAATCAGATTTGGGGAAGGGGGGTGGGGTGAGGGGTTGGGGGGGGGGGGGGGAATGAGACCCTCAGTCCAAGTTTCCACACAGGCGGCTGCTTTTAAAGCACTTTTCAATGCAGCGCAGCTTTGTCTCATTTCAAAAGTTGACCACTTGGTTCTAACGTAATCTCTCGCCGATCGGAACGCTCTGACTCGGTATAAAGAGACACCAATTGTTACAATTTGTCTCTATATTAACCTGCAAATGCATACAAAAATAGAACAACTTCAAATGAAAAGAATACGCTCCTTTGAGTATTTGATGCAAACAGATTGCGGGTTACGTGTTGAAAATGCAGTAAGAGAATGTTCCCTTCTCCATTAACTATTGTAGACCATTTTGAGGTTTCCCAACATGAAATCTACTTGTGGCTCATTTCCATCCAATAAATGTCCCTTGGGTGCCACTATTTTTACAGGCCCCAACTTAATAATATCTAAAAGGAAAAAAATGTAATTTACAGTATTTGTAATAATTTTATTTAATGTGGTTTAATATGATTCAGTTGGATTTCATTTATTTGTTTGATTTAGATTAATTTAGTTTATTGCAATTAATACAATTTTGTAACATTGCATTTATTTTTTATTCTACATTTGATTTGCTCTCACATGATTTGATTGTGTAGTGGTATAACATCTTATTTTATTGGCTTTAATTATATTTAATATATTTGCCTTAATATTGTTTGATTTTATTTGAAGAAATTTCAGTTTAATTTAATTTGAAGAACTTTATTCTATTTAATAAATTGTATTTTAAGAGAACATTTGAATGATTTTATTGTATGTAATACATTTTATTTAATAAAAAATATTTAATAGACTTTAATTCAATTTAATTGGATTTAATTGAGCTTAATTTCGATATTTTAATTTTATCTGATTTAATTAGATCAAAATCAACCATTTGGTTTTATTGTTCAACTTAATACATTTGATACAATCCTATTACATTTAATAATTAATTTTCTATATGAACTATTTGTTGAAACATTTTAATTTAATTCAACTTATTTGTATTAGTTTATTTCATTCAATGCTGTTGTAAATTATTTGATCTGATTTGATGACTTAAATCCATTTTATTTAACTGTAATGAATTTGATACTTTATTTAAATTTTTTTTTTACTGTGATATTTGTCATTTAATGCTATTCATTAGTGTATCAACATGATGTTCAAAATTTTAGTAGCTGGCTAAAATGTTCCTGTGGCAATTGGCCCTTCAACAAACAGGAAATTGTTCACCTAACACTGAGACTGACCTTTGAACCAGGAGAACCAGGGAAGCCGGGAGCTCCAGAAGGACCGACTGGGCCCTACCAAGGAACAACAACAACAACAACAAAAAAAAAACAAGTTAGCAGATTTCCATGCAAAAAATATTCACCTTAATTCTGAACATGTTACTTTGATGCTTTCCTATGAAAATCAGGCATCACATTGAGGAAATGTTTTGCTATTACACTGTTGATTCCCGTGTAAAGTTTCCAACTTTAAAAACTAAGACTAAGGATGAACAATGTTTTTTTTTTTAACATTGGCTACCTACCGGGGGACCAGCAGGACCGGGCAAACCATCATTACCACGGGCACCCTAGAATAACCAAAATAAACCACAAAGTCAGCACGTTTGATGAGATATTGTTGTCTGAATGAAGCTTAATTATTTAGGCACTCACAGCAACGCCGCTGGGCCCAGGACGACCCCTCTCCCCGGGCAGACCTCGAGGTCCCTGTGGCGGTCATAATGGTGTCAGTAACACTGGACGCATTCAGATTTGATATATTGCACAGTTGTGCCTTGACGTACGAGTTTAAATTTGCTCCGTGATCACGCTCATATCTGAAAACACTTGAATCTCAAATAGTTTTTCCCACTGACCCTAGTGAGGATAAGCGGTAGAGAAAACGGATGGATGATGTCACGCTTTAACTCAATGAGCCTTCTGATGTGCTCTCCTTGGCCACCAGAGGGCAGGATAATAAATATGTACAATGGAGGATAAAGAATATATCCCTGTGAGTATTGTTGGATGCTGTGAATGCAGGTTTTCTACTGCTTGTGTTCAAATATAAATTGCATTCGGCTTCATAATGACCTCAACACTGATGATATATTTTTTCTTTGGCCTGTCTATGGTATTTTCAACTATGTGTTAGCATTAGCCTAGCGAATTTTCGTAAGAGAGCTTCTGTGCTCGGTTAAATACAAGTTGGTAACGGGCTCTGGTTTATGCTTCGTTGGAAAATAAAGTTCACCTGGACGTGTCAAAAAAGGGGCTCGAAGAAAGCATTTGCGCTCTTGAAAGAATTGCCAAATTCATCTGAGGGATAGCTTGGATATCGGAAAAGGGAATAACATACATACCATTGGTCCGGGAGCGCCGCTCTCTCCAGGAGCACCAGACTCGCCCTGCACACGGGAAGTGATCATCATCATCATCACTTTTTCATAATTTGAATTTTATAGTTATAAAGTGAAACGAATCCCCCAGCGCCCCCCCCCAATAATATTTTTTAGATAATGTATGACATTCTTCGAGATGAAATCAAAGATTTTTTTATGGAACATTGTAATATTACAAAAATAAAACCAATCATCTAATCAATGAAAGTTTTGTATTGACAAGAAAAGTAGCATCTTCTAAAATAAAAGTTTTTTCAAAATACATCTTCATGTTTGAATTTTTTTTCAGAAAAAAACATACTTTTGAAAAGAAAAAAAAACGTTATAATAGAATGAAATTTTTTAAAAAATCAAATACTCTGGAAATTGAAAAAATCATTTTGCAGGAAAGTCGCATTTTATTCTCCCCCCACAAAAAACATATTTATAAAATCTGCATATTTCTTTCTGAAAATAAGTCATCATTTCACCAAAATAATTTTACCTTTCCAATTTTTTGATAAAGTAATTAATATTTGATTATTCTTTCTCTCTCTCTCTCTCTTTTTTTTTTTTTTTTTTAGAAAAAAATAACACTTTTTGAGATGACTTTTCTAACAAAAACAAAATCAGAATAAAAACCTTAATAATTCAATATAAAGTTTGGATTTTAGATTTATATTTTTTTTGATAAAAAGTACTTTTTTTCAGAGAAGAACTCGTAATGCTATTTTATTTACAATTTACTTCCAGAAAAAAAGTCAGACGAACAAGAAAAATAATGTATTTCTTTAAAAGGATGTATGTCTTCCGTTTTTTTTTTTTTTTTGCAAGAAAATCTTGATAAAAATAACTTTATTCTGAGAAAGAACATTGACTTTCTTAAGGCATTATTTAGGACGTGTGTCCCACCCCCACCAGATCGGTTTTAATACTCCTTCATAAAATATTGTGGGGTCATCAAGATTCGCCAAGTGTAAGAGATCCTACCTTTGACCCAAGAGCACCGGTCTCTCCCTTAGCACCATCAACACCGGAGTATCCCTAGATCAACAGACAGAAGAAAACATCATTAATGAACAATTAAAAAAAATGTCAGAAAAGATGAAGAAGAAGACCAAGCGCACTCACTCGATGCCCCTTGATGCCGGGCAGGCCGGGCGTTCCGGGGAATCCGCGAGCTCCCTGAAAAGCAGACAACGTGAAATTATTCACCAACATATTTACTCTGGGCCTGAATACAAAGCTGTTATTTGCTCCTCTGAAATTGGCAGTAGGAGGATACGCAGGTTTATTTTATTTTTTTTTTTTTACTTTCTGCCATTGTCTGGAAGTGACCAACACTCCACACCGTAGCTATTTTAGCAATCAATAAATAGTCATTTTTAGGTATTGTAAAGTGACACTCACCTGCGGTCCAGAAGGTCCACGCTCGCCTGATTTTCCAGGTTTGCCACTCTCACCCTAAATCATAGAAAAAAAAAATGTAAAACAGAAGAAATTAGAAATACTACACATTTTGTGAGCCTTTGTACAGTCCTGCTTCTTATAATTAGTGGAATTATTGGGCAAGTCCAGTAGTACGCCTAGACCAGTGATTCCCAAACAGTGTGCCGGGGTACATTAGTGTGCCGTGAGCGCTCTTCAGGTGTGCCGTGGGAAGTTATCAATTTTATGTAATTGCTAAAAAAAACATTTATTCCAATAAATAATGCATCTTTATTCATCTATTTATGCCAGTGAGGCACAATGACAGACAACAAAAAAAAAAAATCCTCTTCTATTAGATGGCAGGAAGTACATACATTAATTAATCGATCCATTTTTTGTGACATTTACTTTTGTTGGTGTGCCGTGGGATTTTTCAATTGTAAAATATGTGCCTTGGCTCTATAAAAGTTGGATATCACTCTCCTTGAGCGTATACAGTTATATCAAATGTTTGCTGCCATCCAGTGGCTGAATAGAACATTACACCCATATGTTGACGCATCAGTCATGAACAGGAACCGAAATTGTATATAGAGTGTGGAAAATGCCCAATTGAAAAAATTACCGAGTCAAAACTGGTAAAAAAAATATATATTAATGAATAAATAATAATAATAATAATAATTCAGTTAAGCCGAAAGAAAAAGAAGATAAAAATAAATGAATTAAAATAATTGAAATCTAAAATCAAATTACAAAAATAAAAATACATTTCAGAACTAAAAAACCACTTTTACAGATTTTTATATATTTTAGGCAATTTGAAGGTTTTTTTCCAAACAATGTACATTTGGAGGTTCAATGAGTTTTCTGACTGTGACAAAATTTTCAAAAGTTCTAAATACATAAAATAACAACTGAACAGAAATTAAAATGATGAAAAGTAAAATTTAAAAAATAGAGAATCAAAACAAAACTAATGAAATAAAAAGTGATTCTTGTATTCCTCAACATATTATGAAAATATTCATATTACCATACAAATATTATCTAATTAATTTCCCAAATCAAATATATGTAAAAAGGAATTTTGAAAATACACAAGATATTAAAAACATGTAAAATAATTTTAAAATAATTACAAAAATATTAAAATAAAAAGTGCTGCTTTTATTTCTCATAACATTTTAGGGAAGTCTGATATTCATGTATAATAAAAATATATGAATAATTAAAGACAACTTTACATGACCAAAAACTTAAAAAGTATGACATTAAATCAAATATTGAAAAAAAAATTAATCAAAACATTATTTGACTCCTGATAATCTTGCAGGACATTTTAATAATCAAGAATAATAACCATAAAGAAAAACATATAAACAGAAAACAACTCAACATTTCCCATAATATTCTAGGTCATTTTAAAACTTTTATAGAGTAAAAGTAACCAATTGCAGGGACTTCATGCTGAAACTAAGAACATTTGTCGGACCATTGTGCGTTTGGACTGGTGGAACTAGGGTCTAAATTAAGTTCAAAGCAATTAGTTGGACTCAGAATAAAAGACTTTACTTTCGGGTGCAGGGGTTTGCAACTCGGAGCCTGATTGAACCATTTTCATTCCTGGAACTACAAAAACCAAGAGCTCAAAGTTCCTGGAACGCTGAGTGGAAATGTGACTAAAGTAAGTATCAGCATATCGCTCCGGATCTGAATTAAAGCGAGCCAAAATGTTTGAACTTTCATGAGTAACTTTTGCACACTCACGTCATCTCCAGGTTTTCCAGAGGGTCCAGGGGGGCCGCGGGGTCCCAAGGCACCCTGTAAATGACGAGGAAACGAACACAGGTATACCATCATCATTGCGTCTTTGGTACACAAGCGCACGGTCCGCAAGAGTCGCCTCAGCGCGCCCACCGAGCTTTTCCCGGTTGGCGATCGTTTTAATCGCACATAATGATGCGCTGTCAAGGGGGAAACGCAAGATAATCCCGAACTCCGCAGGAGAGGAATTAGCACAGCCCCCAGGTTCAGTCTACCTGCTGAGGGACGGGGACTGGGCAGGGTTCTGTGATTTCTGGAAGCTTCATTAGGGGTGAATAAAAGAAAGGAGGAAGCAGGAAGTGGGCTCAAACGACAGGGAGCCTTTTGTCTACATGAATAAATCCATAAAAGAGAAACAGATGTTATTACAATCTGCACGTGGACACTTGTGCACACCATCAGGAGCTCAGCTTTGACTCATAAGTGGAGCAAAATGTTCTAATTTGTTCTTAGAAAATGCCGTAGTCGGGTGGGGATGGGGGTGAGGGACAGCAAATAAGTGGACGAATAGAATGAAGGAACATTTGATGTTCATAGCGATGAAATATATCGTGAGATGATGTACTGTACTGATAGATTTGGCAAAATATGTGCAGATAGGGGAAGGACACTCACAGATTGTCCGGGTTCTCCAGCCTCTCCGGGGCTGCCTTGGAATCCTTGAGGGCCCTAAACAAGGGAAGGAGGGCAAGACGTTCAAAATGTTCTTGTCCTCATGAAATCAATTACAGAATCAAAATTAAACGTACTACATAATCTTATAAAAATTAGAAGATCCCAATGCTTTGACTTATTTCAATCAAATCACAATTAAAGAAACAATCAATAAATGCCACAAGTAAAAATGCAAATGCATGGAAATGAAAAAGAATTAAAGAGCTAAAATTCACTCATTCGAACTTGGTTGGTAATAATTTGGTAAAATAAATCAAAAGGAAGCAATGAGTACAAATGAAAATTAAGAAGATAAAGATTACTCATCTAATGTGTTCTCTAACTATAATAAAAAAATAAATACAAGTAAAAGTAAAGAAACAATATAAAAAAAATAATAAAATGTAGTTCATCACTCCATCATTCTTGAATTAAAAGAAATTAATACATAAAAACAAAACATGATAAATACATATTAAAATAATACAAGTAAAATGGAATGTACTAAAAATAATGTGTGATAAAGTCAAATGAAAAAAAAGCAGCTAAATAGTACTGATCGCTATGAATGTGTTCTTTAGTATTGTAAAAAAAATGTAAAAAGTAAAAATAGAAATAAAAGTAAATGTGTAATAGACGCTAGAGTACTGTGCTAATATATTCGCTAATAAAGTCATGATACTAATAATACAACAAAAAAAATACAACAAGAAGGACAAGAATATATTATTTATCCTCAAAGCATCTTATTGAGTCACTTACAGAAGTCCAAGAAGCACAACACTTCTCAGTTTGTTTGCATGTGTGTGTTATACTGCCTCTCAGTGGCCAAGTTGGGCACACCAGAAGGAGCAACACAATGAAATGGACTGCGGCATTAAATGTCGATGAACACACAAATTAATTTGTACCCGTACAATATGATATTATTATATTATATTGCATCTCAAGCCACGACTGTATAAGGTATTTGGTTGATATTTTACATAAGCAGGTTCAGTGAATCAATCTTCAAAATTTGGAAGATGTGGTTTGAACAGTACTGAGGTCCGTCCTCGTTTCAAATCCAAAAGAATTTGGTGAATTGCACGACGAATAATGAAATACTGTTGTTGAAATCCACTAATAATGCAAAATGTCATCTACACACGATGTTTTTCCCTCCCCCTGGAAGCGCGTAGTGTATATTAGCAAGTAGAGACCCGTCGGCGGACATCGCATGTTTAGTTTCCTTTCCTTCTACGGGCTAGGAGGAAGCTGCGAGGCCTACAGATGAGGAGGAGCAGGTGAAGAAGACAAGGGCGGGGGCGCGAGACATAAATTGTCAGGTGTTTTGGGGGGGGAAGTGAAAACACCCGGGGGAGCTTGCAGCTGGCAGTATTCCTCACATATGCTGCTTTCTAAATATGTAGTCTGTCCAGGTTATGTTCTTGCTGTGAATTATTGTTTGTGTGAGACCGAGAGAGACAGAGAGAGAGGGAGAGGGACAGGAAGTGGACCGCAAAGTGGACTACTTACAGGAGATCCAGTGGGGCCAGGTGGTCCTCGGGGACCCATTGGGCCCTAGAAAGACAGGAACAACACAATCAGTAATTAGCATCTCCCAGCAAAACAATACACCAGCTCAGATCCAAAATGCCTTTAATAAACTAATTGAGGTATTTCTTCAACAGTACTAAATTTGTGGTGGTGGTTCTGTTCTATCAATGTGTTTACATTTAATATTATGCACACTCACACATGATAAAATAATGCCACAATTGAGCACTTTTGTCTTTTTCTTTTTCGTGGCATGCTTTGTCAATATAATGAAAGAGAAAATTTTGAGTTTTCAAAAACAACAACTTTGTGTCATATTTATTCAAACTATCCCAATCACCTGACAGGACTACATTCATAAAAGGATGTGTGGAAAAATTCGGCCCTTTCTGGCCCCATCTTGTACCGTGAACTACATTTTTAAGGAAAATCAACCAGTCATTTGTCATGTACTCAAAGGCGCACGCAACACCTTGTGCCGACCTGTCACCTTGGGCTTCAGGAGCTTTGCTGATAAAAATGCCAATCCGTTGTTTGCCAACAATCAGTCAATAGATGAGCAAAGAGAAGAAGCACAAACAGTCCTCGGGCAGCTTAGAGAACTCAGAAGCAACGCAAAAAGGACAACATTTCTACAAGATAGGTTTATCACCGCTTCATGATTTTTAATTATTTGTAAATTCTAAAAAATAAAACTTCAGCCCATTTAGTGTTATAATAAAACTAAGAAAGAATGAATGAGTCATGCTAGCAACGGTGGTGTGTGCGACTGTGCTAATGCTAGGTGTTTTCTGTGACTACAGTATTTCTCGACTGAACACTTACATAATCGCACGCCATTTTGGGAGGCAATGTTTGAGAATCGTAATATTTTTAGCGCACATCTTTTTTTTTTTTTTTTTTACACAAGTTTTCGTGCTTCTACTTACTGAGCAGCACGTTTACCATCTCCGAGAGCGAGAGTACAACCCAATATTTGGCGCTCACGAAAGGCTATAAATCACCTTGTCATTTTGGGCCTCAAGCTATACCACCTCCACATATAAAAAAAACAGCATTTGAAATTCAACAGTGTCACGCACCCTGGTCGTGTACTTCCACGGTTGACAGTTCAGCGGCATGTTTGAACTCTGCGTGACTTTTAGGCGGCAACACGGAAGGCAAAAACAAGACCAACGTGGGTCTAATTGTTCCCCTCAGCAGCAGGTGAGATTCCTGCGACTCATTTCTTTTCGACTCAACCTCAATTTCACCCCCCCCTCCCAAACCCCCACGCCTGAACACTTAACAACAGAAAATCACATTCTGTGAAGGTGATGAGGCAAACACTCACTTTGGGGGAAAAATGTGGGGAATTCAGCGTTAACAAGTTCTTTAAATGGCTGCGATTGCGGGAAATGTATGCCTGCCTCACAATTCTGAGGTTCTGGGATTGAATCTCAGCTCCAGCATTTTTGCATGTCGTCACCGTCCTTGTGTGGGTTTTCAATTCTGACTTTGTTTCCACATTTGAAAACTGAAGACAACGATGAGGGAGCAACGATTCTAAATTGTCCATAGCTGTGATCCAAAGAGTGAATGATTATTAGTCTACCAGTGCCTTGGATTTGTGTCAACCAGTCCAGGGTGTACCCACTTTTCTCGGCAAATGTCAGCTAGGAAAAACCACGGCCCTGCTTCCTTTGCCCAAAGTTAACTGGGGCATTCAGTCCATGTCTTACCCCCTCTCCCCCCCTGCAAAAAGTCAACTGGGATTGGCAACAGTTTACTTGTGGCTGTTACAGTATACAGGAAAGGCACTATAGGAATCGATGGAAGTTCTTCAAATATTTTGAGTTAAACATATTCCCCCAATAAACGTGCCTTTCGGGATCTTGGCTTAAAATAATCACTCCCACCCCAAAAAATAAATCAAATAAATGTGGCACAGTGGTCCTCAGATGTGAATGAAAGTCACCTTTGAGTGGGATCGGGAAGCCTTGACCGCTGGAGCGCAAGGATTATCAATGGAGCTCTGTAACGTCCTAAATTCTGGATATGCTGTATGAATGCATTTAAGAGGGTCTCAGTAGCAGTGTTGTTCCACAGTGGGGTAGGAGGCGGGGTCCGGCGTGTATGTTTTTTGATTAAATGTTACTCTTCCAGACTTGACTGGCAGCCAAAATAAAGCCTCTTTATTCCGTCTTCCAAAAACCTTTCCGGGCGGAATAAGCTTCTTTAGTTGAAAACCTTCCTCTTTCCTCTCTCTCCTTGATCATTTTAAATCCCCGTCACGATGACGATGTATCCGTCTCGTGGAGCTCTTCTGGTCCCGCAGATTAGTACCCCGATTTCTTTGTGCTCTCTTTTAAATTCGCTTGCGAAAGGGAAGAAGGTGAAGAAAAAGAAGAGGGGGAAGTGGATGGCTCACCATGGGCCCTTGCATCACACCCATCTGAGCGCCGCCGCCGGCCTTCTCGTCGAAGCCGCCTGCCATCTGAGCAGCAAAATTCTGAAAAACAAAGGACAAGATGCTGGGTTTAGGTTCCAGACCCACTTAAGAGAGGTCAAAATCTGCGATATAGAAAACATATTTGAACACACCAGAAAAATGATAGAAAAAGGCAGTAGTTATTGTAGTGCTTGCGTCTACCGATGTGCCTTTAAGAGGCAGTGGGGGTCTGGTGGGGTGGCGTGTGAGCTGTGGCTGACAGCAGCACACATGTCTTCATTGTGTTTATGCTTTTTAGTCTTTTCCCACCGTTCAATAAATGGTAAAAAAAATAATAAAAAGCATATCGGTAACTGTGGCTGTCCTTTTCCACATGCGAGGGCATCACGGATTTCAGCTTTAGACAAATAGATAAGTTTTACTCAAAAGTTTGTTATGTAACAGCATTGTAGTACATGAACCGCGATAGAGCTGGGAACATTGTACATACACCTGCACAAGCTAAAATTTATTTTCACATCCTTGATGTTAGCACTCCGGCTTTGTCCACGAGATGGCACTACTTTTTGCCATTCAAAGCATGCAGCAGGATTTCACATGAAGTTAAATAATGTCTTCTTTCTTCTTCCTTTCCTTTCGGCTTATCCCGTTAGGGGTCGCCACAGCGTGTCATCTTTTTCCATCTAAGCCTACCTAGTGCATCTTCCTGTCCTCATGTCCTCCCTCGCAACATCCATCAAGCTTTTCTTTGGTCTTCCTCTCGCTCTTTTGCCTGGCAGCTCCATCCTCAGCACCCTTCTAAGAATATACTCACTCTCTCGCCTCTGAACATGTCCAAACCATCAAAGTCGGCTCTCTCTTGTCTCCAAAACATCCAACTTTGGCTGTCCCTCAACTGAGCTTGTTTGTAATCCTATCCAACCTGTTCACACCGAGCGAGAACCTCAGCATCTTCATTTCTGCTCCCTCCAGTTCTGCTTCCTGTTGTTTCTTCAGAGCAACCCTCTGTGTCGGTTTAATATCATTGCTGTTGGCTAACAGCCTTGGTTTACAACACAGTTCCGTTCCTATGGCAGCGATGTAACCCAATTTTGTCGACGGTCCATCACTGATACAAAAAACTTTGTTGTATGTTTTTGGTTCAAAATAGGACCGGATTGCCCCCTAGCCCTGGTGAATAGCTGGAGGTTAACTTTACAGAAAATGTTTCTATGTAAAACCCTTCTCGGTCATAAAAACAAAACAATTCAATGAAAAACAGTAAAATGAGCATTGTTCTTGTAACACCCCTATCGTAACCTCAAAATCTCATACGTTCGAGTCACGGAAAAAGGAGGACCGTCTGTATTATCTTTGCAAATGCAGATTCATTATTAGTTAGTGCAAGTGGTGTCTATCTTCACTGTATACTTTATGGCTTACTAGGCTTACTGGGGTCTGAGTCCAGGGTTTCACAGAGAGCCATAAAATTGGGTGGTCGCGTCTATGATAACACGAAAAAGCCTCGAGGAGCCGTCCTCGGAATTTAATCCTAATTCATCCCTTTTGGTCCGAAGCCGTCCTTTTGGGTGAATCCAATTGTTGAGTGAAGAAGTGCTGTAAAATCTTCAAATCTGTTCCGGTTTCGGAGATTTTTTTTCAACGGTGTGTGGTCAAGGGCCGTCGGGGTAGCCAATGGGGACCGCAGCGACCCCGCCCCCGGCTCCATCTCCTCTTCACAAAGTCTCTCCTGTCCCCCCCACCCCCAAATAAGCAACATCCCCGCCCTTTTGGAACTTCCCCGACTGCCTTCAACATCCTTCTTTTCTCCTCCAAATAATGACAAAAATGATCTATTAATCTTTTTTTTTTCTGTCTACCGTCCCTGAGCATCGTGGGATACTTACTCCACCGAGCCCAGGGGGTCCATTAGGTCCCGGTGGTCCAGGGGGGCCGGGGTTTCCGGGGGTGCCAGGCTCGCCATCTCTGCCACGTGGACCGGGTGTTCCCTGCAATCAATATGAATGTAATTTACTATATTATACATAAAAAAAACTGACATTGATCACATAATTAAAGGTATGAGAAGTTGGTTTATTCCTATTTATTGATTGTTTGGTGGAAAAAGAATCACATTGTAATATTTTTAGTCGACTTATTGCCTTGCAAAGTGATCTGAATGACTTTTGTACCAGATCTGGTTAAGTTGTATAAAATATTGTGGCTCACGAGTACATAAGCATTGGTACCTTTTAGTTATACATTGTTGTTCCAGTTTGTACTATACATTAATAAATTGATATCACTATGTTTTTCAAACGTTCCCATTTCACCCCCCAAAAGTTAAGATTTTAGTATGTACCTGTTACGCCATTACAAACGCATATTTAGCAGACGCCTGCACTTGTTTTTAAATTAACAGAATGTTAATGTTGAGACCGACAGCATCCAACTACACAAATTATATGATTAAGATTAGTGTCAGTATTTGGTCTACAGCTATCCACCGTGTCAGCCTTTGTTGAAGAAGGGTTAGAAATTTAGAAAATTCTGGTTTTAACATCACTGAAAATGTCAAAGGGTTTCTTAAAGGGCTAGTAACCCATCGTTGGGCCAGATTGTAGTTACAGTTTCCCTGAGAGTGCCGTGAGGACTGTGAAACCATAAAACTTAAAACCAAAATTTATGAACCAGTTCTGGAACCAATAATCAAGGGTAATGGGCTTTTCCAAATATTGTTCATGTTTAGTAACAACAAGTGCTTGCAATATCTCAACATTATCAATGATGATACATGACAATTTGAAATTTTCTTATAGATTGTCACAAGAATCATGGAAGTTGACACACTAGATTTCCCTTCATGGGGCACATAAAATCATGTGGCAGGCCGGATCTGGCCCAGAAGTCTGGAGTTTGACACCAGTGCCTTAAAGGCAGAGTGGACAGCAATTTCAGGGACACGTAAAATATTATATACGTGTAAATATATATGAATATACATGATCAAAATGATTCATTTTTATCAAATAACAAATAATCACTTATTACACACTGTAATTAGCAAAGCAGTGGTACATACACACAATCCATTTTTAAGTAATAAGATATAAAATGAAGGAAAAAGATTTTTTGACACATATTGTGCTTGTGTGTGCCGAAGTGTTTCATCATTTTTAATAAGACCTCAGAGTTCTGCTCGATTTTCATGATGGCCCAAAGATTTTGATGACTTCACAGTGACATTGATGCTCATGTTAAAATTGCTGTTCTATTCCGAAATATGTTGAAAATAGTTTTTTGTGCATATTTATGTCATACCGTACCAAAAATATAGTGTTTATTACAAGTCAAATGACACGCCTAATAGCTTTATTAGTGCAATATTTTTTGCTTAAAGTGTGTCCCTGCTGTTAATGACATTTTGGACCTTGGATGTACATTTGTGTATATATTTTCACTAGAGTACTCCATTTTGGTAGACATACATAGGTTTGTAATATGTCACTATTCTACTTCTTATTGTTGCAGAACAACGCTGATAAATTCCTATTCTGTTCTGTTCTGAGTGTTTCTTCATTGGATGTTATGTGACCTTGCGAACGCTTCACTCCTGCTGCTGCTGGGGGGCCAACAATTAGTCAAGCCCCAACTTCGACTTTGCAGCAGAATGGGTGTAAATATTCCCCTTGAGGACATGTTAAGGAGGCAGACGATGCGTGCATTAACAAATCGCAAGAATGTGCTGAGAGGCGGCCGGCCATGTGTAAAATCTGAATGCCAACACAGAATCGTGTACTGTAAAAGATGCCGATGTAAGGTTGCGTGGATTGCTGCGTGCCCACGATGGGAGGCCCAAGTTTTACATCAAGTGTCCCCAACAGGCCCGCTTGAGTCCCGGCTTAATGTAAATAACACGAGACTCTGTGAAAAGCCATTTTCTCTGTATACTCCAACCTCTCCTTACTGTACTACCTTAAAAGTGACATATCTTGAGGCTGTAGGAGACTGACCTTCTCTCCCTTTTCTCCTCTTGGTCCTCGCTGTCCCTGCTCTCCTGGTGGGCCCTGAGGGAGCACGTCATGTTAGATCCAAGGTTTACTCCTTTACATGCGGCGAATGGAAAAAGTAAGAAGTGAGAACGGACCATTGGGCCGGGTGGTCCTCTTGGTCCTATGACCTGTTTTTGGGGACAGGAAAGGAAATACAGTACATCAGTTAGTAATTAGAGAATCCATCCATCCATCCATCCATCCATCCATCCAAGCTGCTTATCCTCACAAGGGTCGTTTTCTGTCAAAAGTGTGGGTGAACTAGAAAGCACAAACTTTTTTCAAATAAAATAAAATGAGGGGAAAATCTTTAATGTGTGCGTCATTTAATTGACGCAATTACATCATTAAAGAATAGCCATTATTTTTAGATCGATGCAATGGCCTGGCATGCCCTCCAATCATATTGCAGAGGGGCGTGTCTTGCCTTGAACTCGAGGGGGATTCAAAATAACACGAGAGAGACCATCGGAAGCCACCACTGGTCTCTAACGCTCCATGTCGCATAAAACCGACAACATGGAGTTGCAACTCCTATTAATAATGTTGTCTTGACCTGAATGGAAGACTTCAGCAGTTAAAATTAACATTTCGAGTGAACTTAATTTATGAGCTGAGCTCATTTACATATCATTGTCATTAGTATATAATAATCACTCCCCCATATGAATTATGAAACGTCTCAGTTTATGTGGATTTAACTATGCCACATATACAACTATGTAATCAGTTGAGTTTTTATAAACATTTATAGACTCACAAATCTACCTATACTTCTGATTAAAAATTAATTTCAATAGTACAAAAACCAACAATAATTAATTATCATGCTGTGTACATACTTTGCATTTTAACTTAACTACACAAAACAATTGAATTTCCCAAGAGTCAACGTGTACTAACCCAAACCAAAACCAGAGGCCAATAAAACAAATATTTATGAACCGCACCGTGGATAATGTGAAATGTTCCACCCCAAGCATACAAGAGATCCAAAATTGCGTCACTACCTTGACGTTAAATGGTTTGAAGCAATCAAAGAATGTGGAAAAATGGGGGCTATTATAAGATGATTCATTCATTTATACATCCATCTTCTTAGCCGCTTATCCTCACAAGGGCCGCGGAAGTGCTGGAGCCTATCCCAACTGTCAACGGGCAGGAGGCAGGGTACACCCTGAACTGGTTGCCAGCCAATCACAGGGCACATAGAAACAACCATTCACACTCACAAAAACACACCAAAGGGCAATTTAGAGGGTCCAATGAATGTTGCATGTTTTTGGGAAGTGGGAGGAAACCGGACTGCCCAGAGAAAACCCGTGCAGGCACGGAGAGAACATGCAAACTCCACACAGGCGGGTACAGGATTGAACCTGGGACCTCAGAACTCTGAGGCCAACGCTTTACCAGCTGAGCCACAGTGCCGCAATGTTGTGAGTCGTGTTACTGAAATATACTACATAATCCTACAAAAGTCGAGATTGTTCATCGTACTATTCATGGTAAAAGTCTACCAATCCCGATGCGTCCCTCAACGTTCTTCCGCAGAGCTTCAAAAGCTTTCCGCATTTTGGATGTCTTTCCAGTTTACAAAGGCGGGGAGCAAGGGATTAGTCCCATCCCCCACTCATCAGAGCAGACTCGTTAATGGCTAACCTTCAAACGGGAAAGCATTTCAACGAACGATAGGATAAACAATTCCGTTTTTGCAAGCCGAAAAGTACTGTACTGTGTACTCGGAGGGGCAAAGTGTTTCCAGGTGGTCCCTTGTAGGCCTTGGATAACAATGGGGCCTTTCGAGCTCACTGAGTACATATCAACAGCATTGGGGGGCAACTAATGACATGTAACGGGATGACAGAACTGAAGTACAAAATGTATTTAAGTGTAATTTTTGACTTGAGTGCGCATTTTTGTTTGTTTCTATGCGACCAGTTGAGGGTGAAGCCAACCCCTCGCCCAGAGTAAGCCATGGAAAATAGACTGATGGACAAAAATTGACATTACTGGGAGAAAATACAGCAGATCGCAATTTTAATATTACAGCATTTAATTTTTTTTCTTCTCCATATCTCTTCCTCCTTCTAAAGACCGTGATTGGCTGTCTCTGGTCAAGTGCCATTCTGTCGTCTTCTCAAAGATGACATAGTTTTCCAAATATGACCTTCAAGCACCACGTCGCGGTGCAATTTAGCTTTTTGTCTGAGATTTTAAAACGATTGACTTATAGTTACACTTTTGACCATTCTGGGCTTTTTTCTTTCTTTTGGAATCTTCACTTATGTGGGTGGTCATATCAAGCAATATTGTTTAAAATGTTCACATTTGTTGTTAGGTCAACATGGTATGGTATAGTGGTTTTCTACAGGAAACAGACATAATATGAATATATTTCATTGTTTTGTTTACCGTTTATTATTTGTGTAAAGAACAAATATGTGGTGAATTCCAAATGAATGATGGATACATTTAATCCACATTTTACCGGAAACATCCAAGAGTCGTGTTGATGCATTCATTAAGAAATGAAGACAAATAATTATAATCTAATCAAATGTAATTAGTTACATTATTTTGAGAATGTCATTGAAATGGTTACATTACTATTTCATTTTCAACTGAGTAACTTGTAATTGTAACTGACTGCATTTCCACAGTAACATCAACAACAACATTGTAAATTTACAATCTTATTCTTTAATAATTTGTGTGGTGACCGTTATGTGGCATTAACTTACATCGGTAATATCTCCTGGTTCACCTTTCTGGCCCTGTGAGAAAACAAAACAAAACAGAAAAACAGTTAATAACAGATGCTTTGCCCAACTATACGCTTCCACTTCAACAAATAAATGCCAAATCTCAAATACACACCTGCCACACAATTAAAACAACATGGAGTCGGAAAAGTGAAATATATACAGTATTATTTCAATGTATCACTACCACAATAGGCATCTTTACCATAGCAGATTTGTCATCCGTAAATCTGAACGTTACCATGGAGTCAGTGATGTAATTGATGATGGATAATAGTGCAATATGATTTTTTTAGACGATTTATTTGAGGAAAACGACCATAAAAGATATCCAATATCATCATAAATAGTAAATCCAGGGTATAACCTGAACTATATATATTAAAAAATATATATTAATTAACCCTAGGTGCCTAAAAATGCCCTGCTGCTACTGCACAAGGTAATATGGATTATGTTTTATGTCATTTGTGACAGTAAATCTTTGAATAACATTTTGGACATTTTTTGACTACTTTGAGGGAACATGGTAAAAGTACACAGCCAGACATGACTGAATTTAAGGCATTTTACAGGAAAGTCTCCTTTGTAGAATTAGCCAAGTAAGACATTGAAATAAAAATCTCCTGCAATCTCACTGAACCGAAGAACAGAACACATCAGAAGAAATTTCCATTGGTACCGCAATGGCTAAACATCTAAGAGCAACAGGCTATAAAATGAACACAGGACAGACGTTACACGTGCACACACACACAAAACTCACCTTAGCTCCAGGTGTTCCTGTGACGTGGCAGTAGATGATAAAAAAAAAAAAAGTTAGCACACAGGTTAATAAACAACACAAAAACACATTTTAAACATCTGTCCTGACACGCTGACACGCCTGTTTTGTCTACCGCTTTAAAAAAAAAAATAGTCCACTCTAAAGAGAACCCTGCAAAAATGTGATATCTTGGTACCTCCGAATTGCCCATTTGGATGTTGCTGAATCTCCATCTGGAGCATAAAAGTGTTAAAGCAAAAGGCAGATGCGTCTTAGCATCTGCCAGGCAGCAGGCGATGAAAGAGAGCACAATAAAATCCAGGGTGACCCTCAAAAATGTACTCACGTTTTGTTTCTATCCAGGTGTTTTTTGGCATATTTAAAAGTCAAATTAGTTGAAGTCAAGAGAATAACATTAATTTTGACCGGTTTCGGGGGTCCTCTGGCCCAAAGATAGGCTTCAGTATAATGCCAATGCTGGTGAGGATAAGCAGGACGGTAAATGGATGGAAGGGATGGTTACAGTAATTTGATGGCATTAACGAAGTAGTACGTAGACTCCCTCTAGCGGTGTGAAAAAGAATCAATTAATTGTTCAAGCTGTGCATGTTAAAGTTGTTTAAATTTTTTTATCCAGTACAGCACATTTTTTAAAAGACTAGTTCAGATGCATTTAAGTAATACTTTGTGGTAATTTTTTAGAACTGATTGTTTCCAATCACTGATCTAGGTAACATTTCTCTTTAGTTCTGATTAGTTAGATATTATTGTTATCATTAAGTACTATTTAAAAAAAAAAAAATTGTGTATCTAAGCGCAGTGTTGATGTACAAAATTTCCTTGCAGTTACAGTGACTAATAAAAATATTAAATATACTTTTTAAGGATGAAAATTCGACCTTATTCATGCTGAATATTAAATGTCCAGGCTAATGTCTATTACCTGTTGTATTTTAGTTTTACTCAGTATGGTGTTTCTAGAAGAGATGTATTTTTTGAGGTTTTACTTTGTGTGTGTTTGAGCCAATTTGAGACCTACTAGGACCAAACAAAAAATATACTCGGCAGTCAAGAGAGTACATTTTTAGATGCACTTTGTGTATTTGTAAAAAAAAAAAAAAAAAAAACATTATTACATCTATTAAGTAATTGTTGCTGTTGTTTGAAATCAACACTGAAATGTTTGATCTCCTAAAAATAGGGGAAATAACACATTCGCACTGTCCAATGGAAATCATCAAAAAGAACATCCATCCATCCATTTTCTTTGACGCTTATCCTCACGAGGGTTGGGGGAGTGCTGGAGCCTATCCCAGCTGTCAACGGGCAGGAGGCGGGGGACACCCTGAACTGGTTGCCAGCCAATTGTAGGGCACATGGAGACAGACAACAGTCGCACTCACAATCACACCTGGGGGCGATTTAGAGTGTCAAATTAATGTTGCACGTTTTTGGGATGTGGGAGGGAACCGTAGCTCCCGGAGAAAACCCACGCAGGCACGAGGAGAACATGCAAACTCCATACAGGCGGGGCCGGGAACGAACCCGGGTCTTCAGAAGTGTGTGAGGCCGACGCTTTACCAGCTGAACCACTGTGCCGTCTTCCAAAAGAACGTGTTTTTTTTTGGGGGGGGGGGGGGTTTGTCTTCAATACAAGTACAGTACTTGAAATTGTCCAAAAGTGCAAACATGAATGGCTGTTTGTCTATTTGTGCCGATTGGCAAGCGACCAGTCATGGGTGCGCCCCACCTGTCGTTCAAAGCCAGCTCAGCGGTGACTTTGATGAGGATAAATGATCTATAGTTGGAAAATGTGTGGAAAGATAGAATTGGACAGTTTTCATTGGACAGTCACAATGTAAAAACATTTCCTCATGTTAACTTCAAAAATCCTACTGCTGGTCAAGAAAAACACAAAGTTGCGCAAATAGAAGTTCACATTTAAGAAATGTGGACTTCTAATGGGAAACTATGCAATTTAACACGTTTGTAGCATGTGAACGGACAGTGTTAAAGCATCTCATTCAATCAACAGCTGAGCACTCGGTTTCATTCATGCTTCCCCAGTGAGTTTTTTTCTTCTTTTTTTTTTTTTAATGTAAAACTCATTCATGAAGCCCTCGTACTTTTCTCACCACATCACTCACCAAAGTACTGAGAGAGTGAGGGATAAAAATGTGAAGTTGCCTCTCCTTGACTTAAGGTATTTCCTTGAATGAGTCACACATGGTTGTTGTTGTTTTTTTTTTAAACATCACGATAGTAAAAGACTATTCCAAGGTGAGCTTGTGGGGAAAAAAAAAAACTTTAGGGAAGCATTTCAATGAAATCAGGATTTTTAAAAATTTTTTTTCAAATCTTGTATTTAACTTTGAGGTGGCAAAAAGAAAAGAAAGTATTTTCTCCACCTACCCCAAAGTAAATAACAAGGTGTGGGTAATTTATTTATGAGAGGATTGAGATAAATAAATTACAACCAATGGGCGGCGGCGGGTCAGCGGCGCAGATGGGGCAACACTCTCCGAATGGGATTTCGGGCTTGGGGCAGTCTCTGAGCTCCTCGCAGACTATTTCGTCGCACAGGACGGTTCCGGTGTCGCACACGCAGATGCGACACGGCTCGGGCTTCCACACGTCCTTGTCGCTAAAGCGCTGGCCGTCCTGCAAGCAGCTAAGAGCATCGCCCTCTGCGCCAGCCACAGGGCATGCGGGGGGTGTAGGGGGTGGGGGTATGTCAGATAAGCACATAGTATGGATTTCATAGGTACAGGTGCATCTCAACAAATCAGAGTGTTATTGAAAAGTTCAAAGGGTATTTTTTCATTTTACAGTACTTCCCAGAAGACAAATTCATAGCTAATTTCTAGACTAAAAATCATTTTGATATGTTTTAACATACCGTAATATTCTAATTTCTTGATTTGGAGTTGTCAAAAGAGGGAAAATCACAAATTTCCATCTGTGATAGATTATAAAGAAGTCTTTTTGGGGGGAAATTAAGTTAAGCAACATCATGAGACAAAAGGAATGATTTTTTTTCAAGAAAAAAAGTTTTGATTTTTACAAGGAGAAACAGAATAAAGTTGTATTTTTATGAGATAAGCCCAAAATGTTATTCCATGTTTACGTTTGAAGAGGGAACAAAGTTGGATTTCAAACAAGTGAATCTGAATTGTATAATTTTATTCTCATCATTTTTTTTCTTTTTTATCTCCTATTACTCTCCACATAACCCAATTTCATTACGGCTGCGATTTCAGATTCATGCGCTACATCACAATTGTTTCAGAGCTTTTAATTGTCTCAAAACGAAGGCGAAAGAAAATTGTTTTAGAATTGATCCACAGCTCTGCTATGCAACATAAGTATTTATCGAAAATGATTTCTCCCCCTACTCTAACTTATTAAGATGCACCTATACTGTATATGTTGAAAATGGCAGGATGGAATACACTTACCGCTTAGTCCTCCTTATACAAACATAACTAAATCTGTAATTTGACCATGATAAGAGAGGCAAAAACATTTTCTGCAACTGTCAGTGTGATGCGGTGCAGTTTGACACTCGAATCAACAGTAAAATTGAGCAATATCTTCTTCGCAGAGTTGTGTGTTTCGTGCATATGCGCCAAATGCTGTGGCTGCTCACTCAGAACAAATGAAAATGTCGTACTAATTTGCACTCATTTCCGTTTGACACTGTTGAGTGAAGCCTGACGTTTACACGTAAACTCACAAAACATTTGTATGTGTGGTGCTTTCTGGAAATCTCACATGAAAGTGTCAAAACACTAAGAATTTCAAATAGTTCCTACATTGGGTTCCATTTCCAAAGGATGTTGCCAATTTAGTAGAATGAGCCAGGATAAGGGTGGGCAACCTACAGCCTGGGGCCCACAGATGGGCTGAAAGTGATTTTAAATCTCACCTGCTATTTTAAAATTATTTTTTTAAAAAAGAAATGAAACGCCCCCAGAAGAATCTTTGCAACAAATGCTTAAAATTTTTAGTGTGATATTTGCAACCATTTGTTCATAAAGGTAATAATGGCCTCGGATCAGTGAAAAACAAAACATTTCCCACCATTTACTGGATTGAAAAAGAACATGAAGATATTAAAAATGTAAAATGAATACCTCCTAACGTAACTTCTGATGATCATTTGTAAAACAAACATATCCACTCAAATTTATGAGAGTGATGAATTACGTTGGTTATTATACGAGCTGAGACGCTTTCATCCCAATCACAGTCAATATAAGACATGACCACGGGATGGCGCTCTAATATTGCAGCATGGAGCCTTGAAGGAAATCACAAGAACTGTAGACCATGTGCAAACAATGAAGTCAAATAAAATCATAGGGAATTCAATAAAATGAAATGGGGGAAAAAAAACATTCAACATAGCTCTGCTTTTCATTTATTGGAGAGGAGAGACCGAGTGGGGCTCTCAAAGCTGCTACTGTACATTAAAGCCCCCCCCCCCCTCCCAACAATGAGCTTGTTGCTAGCACTGGAGTTGATTTTTCCACTCACAGATGCTGCGACTGCTTGTGCAACTCATGCGAGGGAATCCAGAAAATCTCCCCCACCCTCCAAATTCAGTAGCCCTGTTTACATTCAGGTGGAGGTGACCTAGAGGCCCCCCGCGTGCCGTGAATGAATGAGGCCTTTCTGAAGGGGGGGACAGAGCGGGGAATTCATAAACTTTTTTTTTTGTTGTTGCGTAAACACAACATGGGGTTTTTGGGAGCCCACCTGGGTGCCGGGGGTTGGAAAAGTGTTCAGCGTTCATGTGCGGACCTTTTGATGGAGGCACATGTCTGCTTCAATTGGGGAGGTGGTGGGGTTGTTGCAAGGATGCAAATACGTCGTGCTGGCAACTTTTCCCTCCAGAAGAAAGGAGATGGGGGTACAAAAATGAAAAGCATTAAGTGCTCCCAGGTGCATCTTGAGGGGCTGTTTTCCATCTTATGCTGTCTGGTTGAAGTTTAGCAATCCAGGATCCCCCCCCCCCCTCCCGCCTTTCTCTTTTTACTGAAAAGGTCAAAAAAGTGACCTAAGACTCCTCATATAACTTTACTACCACTCTCCATCCTTTTTTTTTTTTTTGCCCAAGGTAACAGTGAGAAAAAGGGAAGGGGGCGCATTATAACAGAGGGGCCAGCGTTTTGGTGAGGGAAACCTGAGACCTGACTGGCTTTTACTTTGGCCCAACAATCCCACTTTTGTCCCAATTTCTAGGCTGAAAATACACCTTGATCATTTTCAAGAAGATAACAAAAGCCCGCATCTTCTATTTTCTCCCCCCCAACCCTCTCTTGCTTCCACGCAGGCGGACTGTCACATTTTATGGCTAATCTTTAAAGCAGATGGAAAACTTGCTTATGGAACGTGATTCCTAGAGCCCATCCCTCACTCTTAAACCTCTCGTGGGGACTCAGCTTCACTTCAGAGGGCCTCCATAGCCAATTTATTCAATTATTGATGAAGTGGCTAACATTTAAAATTGTCATGCAAATATTACTCAGTAGTGAACTTGAAAAAATGGAGGCAAGCAGAGATTTGCCTGGATTGCCCTCTGACGGCAATGGAATGTGAACGCTTTTCACCGAAGGCCCTTGAGCCTGACCACCTTTCAGCAGTTTTTGCTCAACCCTCCCTCCTCACCCTCAATATCAATGAACGTCAATGTGGTACAGGTGTGGAGGAAGCATTGAATTTGATGTTAAATTGTGCACTTTAAAAAAAAAAATCCAGTACAGTACATTTGTTACTCACCGTTTAGTTGTATTTAACTTTAAATTACAATACATTTACATTGAATCCTTATTAATGTGATTTTAAATGTTGCCAAATTCACGTGCAGTGTCAATGTTTAAACAATGAATACAGTAATGTTACAGTGGCTTACAATATTAG
The DNA here is from genome assembly GCF_019802595.1 of Syngnathoides biaculeatus. Lineage (NCBI taxonomy): Eukaryota > Metazoa > Chordata > Actinopteri > Syngnathiformes > Syngnathidae > Syngnathoides > Syngnathoides biaculeatus. Next base: position 15,572,161 of record NC_084649.1, on the reverse strand, counting down.
AATTTTTGTAGAAATAACTTTTTTTTAATGAACAAGCTACTGTATTTTAATGTTGGTTAAGTGGTACTTGGAGAGCCTTCATCTTTTTTTTTTTTTTTAAAGTGTAAAAGCTTCAGGAGCCTCTGCTTCAGATTAAGTGAATCTACAGTTAAAAGGTGAGCCTGGCAACACTCATAAAACACCCACAAGGTTGTTCATCTTAGCAGCAGCAGAAGGAGGAGGAGGGAGAGTAAGGAAGATGGGAACCCAAACTTTGGAGATTTTGACTCTAGCTTTTGTGTGAGTTATCTCGTTTTTCACTTTTACTCGTCTAAGTCATGTTTTATGCCACCAGGGAAGGCAGTGGACACAGGCAACCATCCCACTTATTCGCCAGAAGGTCCACATAACTATTAGTCACACACACACACCTCCTCTTCTAAACCAGCCAACTGCTTCCAACTTGTCTGTAAAAGCATCGCACCATGCGCAAAAACGACCACTTGGACGCACGAGGATGTGAAGAAGTAGTCAGACAAGCAAAAGGGGACTTACGGTTATCGTCCTGACACCTGACAACGGCTAATAGGCACACTTGTGCGGCTGCAAGTAGCAGTAGAGTCCTTGAATCCAGGAAGCTGACCATGTCTAAATATTAGACACGCAGTGGCCCTGGAGGGAAAAAGAAGTTTTTGCGCCAACGGAGTCTCTCAAGTGCGTGCGTCCTCCGGTGATTTCAAAGCCGCACCATTCAACAGAGAATCGCCCTTGACGGGGGGAGGAGCAGGGGTGGGGGGGGGCAGAAGAAATCCGGCAGGCAGGACTCGGACCTGCAAGAACAAGCTCAGCACCGACCGCTTTGCGGGCCACAAGCGGTAGTTTTATGTCCCCGTTGCCTTCAATGAATCTTCGTATATTCCCAAATATCAGCCCGGCCCCCTACCCCCAGTGAGGCTGAAATCTGAGCCCACTTTCCCTCCCATTCTGTCTTCCAGTCCCCCCCCATACCTCCTTCCATCAGTCCGAGACCACTCCTTTCCCCCCCCAGATGCTGCCACAGAAGCCCCCCTCTCCCCCAAAATAACTTTGCTTCCAAATTTTGCTTCCCTCCCCCTTTTCTTCATGTCAGGTTCATAGAAAGCTTTTCATGCAGCCTTTGTCTGCGTACGCGTGACCTCAATGCACTCCCAACAGGTGTCATACAAATCACATGTGAACGGAGCCCGACAAAAGGTTCTGAAAATGTCTAACGCATAGCAGATCACGAGAACCTCATATATCACCAAAATATGCCTCCTCGAAGAATATGACATAAAAAGCAAACTGGTCGCAGCCTGAGGCTGACTTGGAAATACCGAGTGCGTTTGCCTCGACAGGTTTGTTCAAAAGGCGCACATATTTTTGCGTTATTTGCGCCGGACTACAGTAATTAATGGGAATTTTGTTATGGCCCAGCAGCTCTTGGAATTACAAAACATGAATGTTGCTCGTTTATCACAAACGCTCAGCGAACCAACTGGAACAGAGTATAGATTAAAGAGGACATATTATAGAAATGTTGACGATTTAATGTCTTTAATGATGATTTAATGACATCTTTCAATCAAATAGAATAAATAAAATATAAATCTTATCAATTTTGGTGGATTGTAATGTAACACTGGGCCGAATTTACACCACACCAATTTTCTACAACCATAACTTGGCAGCTAGGCTCGGCGAAGATCTGTCATTTTCACGTCACACCTCCCCAGCACATAATCAAATCTTCGGATAAATTGTCTATGTGGGGATTGGGGTGTTTGTGCGCCACGTGCACGGCTATGCTAACTAATTGGCAAAGTATACTTTGGCAACTAGGTGATGAAGTGTTGCCCCCACTTGCAAAAATCCAAACCGTGCTTTGACTCCTTTTTTCCTCTTCAGAATCTAGGCTGTGTGAGAACAAGTAGCCAGCTAGCACTAGCTACTAGGGACAAATAGAAAACCACTCACAAACACATTTATGGACGCACATTTTAAGTCCTCAATGACTAACACGCGTATTTCTAAATGCACAGATGAAGGCTTGATCTGAGATTTAAACCAAGAACTTCGGAACTGTGAGACACACGTGTTAAACACTACTTCAGCACAACTACAATGATGTAAATGTTAACAAAGCACTCCACATTACATAAATGATATTTTCTTTCTGGAGTAAAGGAGCAAATGTTTGTAGCTTCAACTTGTTTCTATAAATAAATCACAGGGGATACAGTCTTGGGTGAGTCTTCTTTCTAAGGTCTTTCACCCCAGAGCAGCTTGTGACCTGTGGGATTTGACCTTTGAACAACTCGGCCACTTTATTGGCCACGGGGAGCAGCTGGTGCACCAGTGAATCTATTTTCTACTAACTGCCATGTAAGGGGGAAAAAAAAGAAAATGTGTTTGTTTGTGGGGGTCGTTAATTGAGTTCCTACTTAAGAGCGCCACATTATGATGATGGGGATATCCTGTCATTAACACCTTTAAAGCTCCACGGGCTCTACATTTGGCAAGCATGAGCGTACTACTGCCAAAAACAATTTAATTCATTTACACCTTTGCTAGAACCAAACAGAGTAAAAGTTGATTTAATCCTATATTAGCAGATGCCATTTTACATTCATTTTCACACATGACATGGGCGCTTCTCCTCCTTAGGATCGCAGGCCAGCTCGAGTCTATGACAGCTGACGTTTGACGGGGGAACGAGGGTCCACCCTTGACGGGTTGCCAGCAAATCACAGGACGCAAGTCCACAAACAACCATCCATTTTCTACAGCAATTATTCTCATTAGTGTCACGGGTGAAACGGAGTCTATCCCATCTGACATCTGACGAGAGAAACGGGGGTCCACCCCGGACTGGAACTAACATGCATGTTTTAGCAACATGAGAGGAACTCGGAGGAAACCCTCGCAAGAACAGGGAGAACATGCAGCTGAGATTCAAACCTGCACCCTCAGAACTGTGAAGCAGACATGCTAACCACTCGGCCTCTGCCTGACTATGTAACTGTAACTTATAATTGTTTCTTTTCTGCATCCAAAGTGGAAGTCCCATAAAGCCTGCAGCTTCACGATCAAAGTCACAGGATCCCTAGACTACCAATTACACATCCATAGGCTGCAGATCTAATATCAGCTTAGGAGGCGGTCTCCTCTACACTCTGGTTGACGGTTAGGAGCCTGTTTGGGCCGGCGTTCACACGTTCAAAACCCACGTTAGGCTCATTGGTGTGTTAAGAGGAATGAAACTGCTGGGGCACCAACCGCATACGCAGCATGTGGACCACATACCAGGAAAATTACTTTATCTTACTGGCTGATCTGTTAACTTTTAACTTGTAGTTTTTCTATTGCCGCGTACACAAACAGAAAGTCAACAGCAACTTGAAGCAATACAATAACTAGCTTTATATTTGCTGGTCACATCAAATTCCGATGTGGTCATTTGTTGTCTGGAACTGGAGAGAATTCATCGGATGTAATTTTTTTAAAAAATTGCATCATCATTCAAACTCACTATGCTGTTTCCTTGGTAACTGAGGGCAGAGAGCAAAGCTGCCATATAATGCAGAAAAGGGCAGCTTTACCAGCAGGAACACAGTCAGGTAAAAATAAAAAGCAATTACCGGTAGTTGTATGACATCCGACAGTCTCTGTTTTGTTTGTATTGAGAATTTTTTTTCTCAATCTGTGTGAAATAGTGGCCAGCATAATACCTTTATGAAATTTACAGGCAATGTCTCGACATTCAGAACTGGAATATAGGGAGTCCTCGGGTTAAGACGGTCTCGAACTAAGACGTTTCGACTTTACAACGCCCGTCCCCCATCCGCCATTTTGTCTGGCTAATGTTTGTCAGTGTTTGTACCCCGGGAGTATCTTTGCATTTTTCGCCCTCCTTTTTAGACATAATCGCCCCAAAGAAGAACGCTGTGTCTTTTAGCAATGTTTCTGCAGCAAAAAGAAAATCCATTACCATGGAAACGAAGCTCAAGATCATAAAAAGATTGGAGAAAGGAGCGACACCAACACCACCAAGACCTTAGTCGGTCGACCGTGGTGACAATTATCAAAGACAAAGCCCGTATTTTAGCGAATGTTCCGTTCCTATGTTGGATACAATGATCACAAAACAAGGTTATTTGATACTTCTTGAGAGCGAGAGAAGTGAGGACCAGATTCCTTCGCAGTAGCTAAGCACAGCCTCCCCTTCTTCTTCTTCTCCATCCACCTTCTCAGCAGTAATGCTAAGTAGATCATCTTGCTTATTTCATTGTATTTGTTTTTTTTATACAAAGTATTTTGATGTAAATTTTTACTTTCATGGTGGAATCCGACTAGAGTTGAAATTCGAGTTAAGTCGCTACTGTAGGAACGGATCTCCGTCGTAGAAAAAAAGAGTTAATTCCTTGAAGAATAACAAAAACAAAAAAAAAAAATGTTCCTTTTGCGCTGTTGTAGGGCTATTATAGGCTGCCCAATAGAGGGCACTATACGACCAATAAGACGAAAAAAAAATGAAAACCTAAAAATGAAATAATGAAATTTCAATATTTTGAAATGTGTCACTACTTTTACATATAGGACCGAATTATATATCAATAAAGATAATCGCTGTTTCATTAATCTGTGTTGTCTGATTTTGTGTTGTGTTTCTGGTTTTGGTGTCGCAAAATTGTCCCAAACACTCTCATTAAAAGTTGCATATGCGCAGTAACCTCTTTTTGAGACAGTCCCCCTTCTGAAGTTCTTTTGCTGTTGGATAGTTTCTCTACTTCAATGTTTACACTCTTCAAACAAATGTAAATATCAAACAAATATAACCCAGGTGAACTTGGACTATTTTTGGATAGTAATTTAATTTAAAAAAAAAAACCCAACAACAATAAATATTCATTTAGCTGGCCCTGTGTGAAAACGTATTTTGTTAACTGATCACACCCAAGTCTGATTACCTCCAGACCTGCTTAATCAAGAAACCACTTAAACAGAATCTGCTCTTACAAAATCAAATTAGACAAAAGGTGAAACAAATCTGTAACAAAATGACACGAACCAAATTCATTAACAGTTGAGAAAAGAATGAACATCCATCATTGTGAAAAGGGTTAAAAAAGGCATTTCTAGAGTTTTAGGATTCCAGTGAGCCATGAGAAGAGCCATTAATCCAACCGAAAAAAAAAAAAAAAAAACATGGAACAATCGTGAGCTTTCCTTTGGAGTGGCCGGCCTACAAAGATGACCCCAAGAGAACAACAATTAACTCATGCAGCAAGTCACAAAGGAACTCAGGACAACTTCTCAATAACTGAGGGCTTCCCTTCCCTCAGTGAAGGTCACAACAGCAAGAAAGAGACATGGGAAAAAAATGGAATCTATGGCAGAGTTCTAAGGCAAAAATCACTGGTGGTCCAAAAGAACATGAAGACTTGTCCTACATTTGCATTAAATAATGAAAAAAAAAAACCATTAACATTCCCTAAACATTTGGTAGAATGTTGTACGAACTGACGAGATAAAAAATGTAGCGTTTTGACAGGTGTGTGTGTCATTAGATGTGGTGTAAATATGGCACAGCTTTTCAGACAAAAAACTTTAAACCAACATTTGACATGTTAGTGGTAGAGTGATGGCCTTGAGCGGCTTTTCTCCTTCAGGACTTGGACACCTTGCTGGGACTGATGGAACCATAATTTCTGTTCTGAAAATCCTGAAGGAGAATGTTCAGACATCAGTCTGTGACCTCAACCTGAACCACACTTGGGTTCTTCGGAAGGATCTCGCTCAAAATACACCAGCGTGTCTTTGGAAACTGTCCATATATATATATCAAAATTTGAGAAGGGGGTTTATACGTTTTTATACCACTGTGTACAGGTAGGTGCATTTGGGATGCAAGAATCCTGCACAAGATCTAAATAGACTCTATGCACCAAGCTCTTCCCCGTCGGGTTCAGTGGCATATGAACTTCTTGTCGGCGCCGTCTGACAGAATTACCGAAAGTTCCAATTAATGACATATGAAGAGTTGTCTGAATCGTCCTGGAGCACAATTCCTCAGACTAAACTTGAACAGCTGTCAAGAGCTCATTGTACTTCTATACCTCCAACAGCCACCACAGGTTCTAGTCATGTATTCCCTTTTGACTGGTACACCGCTGTGGCGGCCTCACCAACACATTAAAGAAGCTGGCCAACTATAGTACATTGCTGAAGTCTTGCAGTATATGCTCGAGTTGACGATCTCCAACACTTTGTTAAATTTTATTTCAAAGTGTACTACTTCAGGAACATTTGTCTTAAAACTGATCCCCAATTTGGGTACAAAAACATTTTCTTCATGTGGTGGGGCATTTTTTTAACTCCACTGGTAAGAATAAATAAATCAAGAGTAAACTGGCTGTATATATAAATACATGAGTGAGTTAAGACACAGCTTTACTTCACATTGATAGTGATTACTCCTTAAAAGTCCAAAACGAATTTACCAAGATTTGTGGCTAATTGCTCCGGTGAAGCGTGCCAAGTATTGATCCATTTGTATAGCAAGGTAATACACAAGGTCAAGTAGGTGTATAAAGAATTCACACGCACTTTAAAGCAGGCAAAAATGTTGGGAACCATCTCTGTCACAAGCTGTTCAGGAATGAGGTCTGGAAAGATAATCATGAAGGGGGGGGGGTTATTGGAGAAAGAAAGAGGGAGGGGATTGGTGCAGTTGCAGGAATAAAAAAAGAGAGGTAAGGAGGGATGGAGGGGGGGGTGCAAGAGGAGGAGCAGGCGGGTGGGACGTCGACGGCGCACACAGCAAAGTTAGCATCGTAACCGAGGACATGTGACATCCTGGCCGGGATGACGAAAAACATTTCCAACGTGGGGCCAAACGGGGTTAGCGACTACCACAAAACGACAATTGCTTTGACTACTCCTTTACTGTATTTCAGTCAAACCAATGCCATGAACCATATTAGGTACAGTAACTCAGTGACACACACAGAAGGAATCTTTTGACTTGCAGAGCATTTTTTTAAAATCCTTCATAAGTCATTAATTTTTTTAGGGTAATATAGTAACACGTTAAATAAAGTATTTTGTGATTACAGTCGACATATTTCAGGTTTAAACTGTTAACAAAGGCATTTCCAAACATTTTTTGGTGTGCGTGCATTAATTCGCAAATTTTGTTAGAGGTACAACCAAAAATGGCCTCATTCCCTAACATCTGTATTTTGGACTGTTTTATTGCTGTTTCATCTCGGTCTTCTCCCCCTGTTCTCTGATCTGGGAGTGACGAGCAAAGCGAGGCTGTTGTTGTAGAGGATTCAGCATCGACCGATCTGGGCAAATCCTAAGAAGGACCACTTCCCTCGGAGGAGTTAGGGTGTAGACTGGGGATGTTGTGGATTTCTGTGAACCAGGAGACTGCGAAGCCATTTGAAACCCATTTCTGATTAAGGGTGAAACGAATAAACAGGACTTGACTTTCTTTTGGACACACCACTTCTATTTGAGGTGTACCTATTCCTTTGGCTGGCCCTTCAATTTTACAACCGACCCGAAGGAATGTCAGACATTTTTACATCTCAAATAACCCTAAAGTCACATCCGCCAGCAAATAACACCACTCGTCTTATGAACTGCAATGTTTATTGACGGAGTGTACAAAAAAGGGGTCTGGGAACCGGCACGCTAATGTGTTTCCAGCCTGGCTAAATAAACCAAAGAAATCACCCAAAAAAACAAATGATACTTTATTGATGTGGGGGACCGCCCTGGGAGCGAGACTGTCAAACAATTCGTAGGTTAATTGTACTTGTGAGCAGTAACAGTGTTGACGCTGCTGCATATTATACCCATTTTTGCACAGGATATGAAGATCCAGGTTATGTTTGTAAAGTATTCAGTACTGTCCATGTGATGATGTGTTGCACAGATGGATTTGCTTCCCATATGTACTCTTACAACAACCTTGATACTAGCCCGAGTACAGACACGTGTGTGTGTGTGTGTGTGTGTGTGTGTGTGTGTACGTGGGGATGTGTCAGAGAGGCCATCTTTGTGTACCTGCTGCAGACTCGAGACACACGCCTCTGTCTGGCTCGCAGCACGTGGGCAGAGTCAACAGGGGAGCCCCCGTCATCTTTGCAGAAGTCAGCGGGCGTCTCGCACAAAGCTCGCAGTATTCCGGGGAGCGGCTGCTGACGCCAAAGTGTCACTCCAGCTTCTTCCGTGATCACCTTTCAGAGATAACATGCTTGATGAGAGAGATAATTTTGGAGGGTTTTGTTCAAAAGGCAACACATTTGGAGGGCCCTTTTTTGTGTTTGTAGGTTTCTTTTGATGAATTATTAAAACAGTTTATCAAAATCAGTTTGACCTATTAATTATAACCAACAGATGTTTTATTCATATTTAGTTGGATATTGTAACAGCTTTGCATATAACTTGTTCAAATACTCAGCCATTTTTTTGCATCTTCAATTTCCTTTATCTTCAAGTATTTTTGTGCTTAAGTGCAGCATGCAGAAGTTCTATTAAATATTTAGTGGGATTTTTTACAAAAACTACTGTAAATTACTTTTGTCAGATTGTTGAGTTTTTTCTTGTATCTATAATACTTATCTACAAGAACATTTGTGCTTTACTCAATCATGCAGCTCATACAAATGAAATTTTAGATTTTATTAAGAAACGATGCTAAATGCTCATTATTACATTAATAATTTGCTTTCTGTAAAGTTACGCAGCAGGAAGTATGTTGTGTTTTTTTTATTTTTTAACAGAAAGTAATGCACCAGAGGTAGGAAATTATTGATGATTAATTGTATGATTCCACTGTGATTGGCTGGCAACCAGTTCAGGGTGTACCCCGCCTGCTGCCCGTTGACAGCTGGGATAGGCTCCAGCACTCCCCGCGACCCTCGTGAGGACAAGCGGCAAAGAAAATGGATGGATGATTCTTTTTGTCTAATTATTGAGACATTTCATAGAAAATAAATCTTCAGGCTGTCGAGGCATGGATAAGTTTGTCTCGAAACTGACTGAATGGTCCAACGATGTATTTGTGACTCCAATTTGAAAGTGTCAGAAAAATAATGATGAGAAGAAAGAAAGCAGTGGTGGAAATTTCATGTGTTCATGTTTGGTGACACGTAACTCAGGTGAGTAACATCAGATTTCACACTCAAATACTGTCTTTGTGTGACACATGGGATATGAACTAATGCAGACGCCTCCAAAAATCAACAGATAAAATGAAAGATGTGACCACCAATGAACAGTCACTGTGGTTTAATACAAAGACTTTCCTGTGAGTGGGAGCATGGAACCTGGGAAATCCAGACTACTAGAAAACCCAGGGAAGAAGAAAGAGCAGCAGAAGAAGGAATAAAGGAAAGGTTAAAAGCTGCATATATTTAAATATATTATTCAAGTCACAACTTTCTATTAATGACATAATTTGATTTGGTTCATTATCATAGTTTTTTTTTTGAAAGGAGACAATGTTCAGTGGTGGTGATGTGTTGCTACGGAAAGGAGGAAGCCAGACAGCCTGACTGAAAGAAATACCTTTCCAAGTCCCAAAAACTGGACCTGCTGCAGAGGTGGGATGGCAGATGGACAAGCTAATAGACAAACCAGATGTATTCAGAGTAGCAGAGCAAAGAGTCGAAAACTGCACACTTTAAAAGCTTCAAATGTCTCTTATTTTGCAGTATTTATGATTATCCCAAAATAACTTTGTTTCTTTATTATCATCTACGGTCCATAGTATCATCAAAAGATTCAGAGAATCTTGACAATCCCTGTATGTAAGCGGCAAGGCTGAAAACCAACACTGAATGCCCGTGACGTTCGATTCCTCAGGCAGCACTGCAATAAAAACCTACATCTTGGTGTAAAAGATCCTGCTATATCGACTCAGGAACACTTCAGAAAACCATTGTTGCCACATCTACAGATTCAAGTTAAATCTCTACCATGCAAAGCCATATACCCATAAACCCACACATCAACAATACCCAGAAATGTCACGGGCCTGATTTCATTCGAGACAAACTGACACAAAAGTGGAAAAGTGTGCTGTAGTCTGACAAGTTGACATTTGAAATTGTTTTGGGAAATAATGGAAAAGATGTAGACTGGGCCAAAGATGAAAAGGACCATCTGGATTATTACTATTGCAAAGTTCAAAAGCCAGGTTCTGTCCTGGTATAGGGGTATGTTCGTGTCCATGGCATGGGTAACTTTGCACATGTGTGAAGGCAGCGTTAATGCTGAGAGATACATACAGGTTTTGGAACATGTGCTGCCATCCAAGCAATCCTTTTTCAGGAACCTCTCTGCTTATGTCAGCAAGACAATCCCAAGCCACATTCTGCAAGGGTTACCACAGCCTGCCCTTGAAGTAAAAAAGTGAACGTACAAGACTGGCCTGCTAGCATTCCAGATCTGTCTCACATTGAAAATTTGTAGCGCATTATGAAGCGCAAAACCTGACAATGGAGACCTCGCGTTGCTGAACAAATGAATTTCACTTAGAAATCAACAATTATTGCCTGCAGTTCCCAAACACTGATTGAGAATCGCCAAAACGGAAAGGGATGGAAGAAAAGTGGTAAACATGCCCACATCACAGCTTTTTTTGGCACGTCACAGGCATCAAATTCAAAGTTAATTAATATTTGCAGTGAATAATTGCAAAAAAAAATTACAGTTTATCTGTTTGAACATTAATATTTGAAAATGTGTTTTCATTTGTTTTGCACAAATTCCGAACTACTTTGGAATTGAAATGTGCACGTTTGAAAGGAGTTGAGGGCTGGCTTGATAGAGCCGTGATCCTTACACAGGTTGAGCGTTATAGAGATTAGCTGGACGGTTGGACTTTGTAGCTGTCAATGGAATGTTCTACATAGCAGTTTGTATCAATCCTTGGATGCAAATCTAGTACACCCTAGGAGAGAAAATCTGGGGGCAAATGGGAACAAAACAAGGAAAGTAAAAACCCTTCTCTCACTCTCTTTCTCTCTCTCTTTAGATATTGTGGAAAACAGACAGCATGGAATCGGATTCTTTGCCTTAAGCGACACTGACCTGGCAAAAGAAGTGAGGCTACCTTGAGTGGTGATGAAAAACAGACATCATTTAGTGACTTTGGTCACATAGGATCTCCACAAAAAGGCAGCTGTCACGGTCATCCACTTTGAAGGATTTCCTCAACTCCAGCACCTCTTCAATGAACCATCTGGAAACACTCTCTTCAAACAAAACAAACTGGGGTAGGGGGGGTTAATAAAATGTAAAATTCACTTTTCAATTGTTTGGACACAAATAGTTGAGTCTTTGGAGTGCCCATAATTGATTACTCAGTGAAGTTGTGGATGAAGTAGCACTACATACACACGGTGTGGCGTGTGAGGTGCCACCACCACAAGTGAAAATGGCTTCATTGTCTTTATGGGTGTTCGCTTTTTCCCCCCCAATACTTTGGGCTCTACTTCTGTAAGTTTGAAATTTATTTAGTCAGCTCCGCCCTTGGCTGTTATGGTAATTGAAGCCGGACTTGCAATTGACCCAGGCCTGCTGTGTGTAGGTCAAAGAACAACTCTACTTAGCATGAAAGAGGGCAGGCCTCTCAAATATGCTTATTTGAGCAAGAATAAAAATAGGATGTTTAAAGTATCCTACAATTGTTGGTCCCTGATTTTTTTTTGGATGAACACATATCACAAATATGCCATTAAGACACCTGGGAATGGTTTTAAAATGAGGAAATCTGCATAAAATGTCCTTAAGGCAACAGCACATCAATTATGTATTTACATTATTATTCCATTTAGCTTTAAAAATGGAGGCAGTATTATAGAATTTCTTTGGATTAGATGAAAGACCATTATTTAATATTTGACATTTGTGCCCCTAAATTTTATTCAGGCATGATTGCACCGGGCTCCTTTCCCAGCTGAATCAATAAAATCCTGCACTGTCACTGTTGTGAGCTGCTCTCACTCACTCACTCACTCACTCACTCACTCACTCACTCTCACTCACTCACTCACTCACTCACTCACTCACTCACTCACTCACTCACTCACTCACTCACTCACTCACACTCACTCACTCACTCACTCACTCACTCACTCACTCACTCACTCACTCACTCTCACTCACTCACTCACTCACTCACACACACACACACAAACTGACAACATACAGGGTATGCTTAGTCACGCGGGCGGACACACTCACACGTACAAGACACCAGACTTCCCCAAATAGAGCATTCCTCACACCCAAACGAGATTCCTTGCTTCTTCCTCGGCTCTGCGCCCTTTTGGACGAGTCAGGTCGAGCAGCGTGCAAACTACGTGTTTCTTCAGAGGAGGGGGTGACATCACCATGTCTACCACCGCTGATGGATGTTTGGTCCTAGAAAGCGAACAGCTAGAACAGTGATTACAATCGGCCAAGCGTGCGCAATTGACGGCCGTCGCCGCAGGGCGCCATTGGGTTTTTGACTGCCTCTGAGCATCACTGACTTTTGAATCGCTGTGTACAAAAATCATTCTGTTCGAGTTCAAGGTTTGACAAACAAACATCGCTGATGAGCCAAAGCATCAAACAGGAAGTTGATCTCCGTCTTGCTGTGGCATTTGTAACACTGGAGATCATCCAAAATAAAAAAGGTTACTAAGGCGAGTGGGTGCCAACGTACATATTGTTAATGTGTGGTTGTAATTTTTATTGCAGACAATGAAGATGCATTTATGATGCCACAAAATGCTGCCAAAGCCCTGTCTGAATAGGAAAGTGTTACAGTAATTGATTCATGTGATACAAATTGAATGAGAGTCAAGCTTTGTATTTAACTGTACAGAACCCAAGACATCCAAATCCTCTTTTAAAATTTTATGCCCAAACTAAATTAATCAATAAGCATCAAAAGAACAGAAAAACATCACATTTGGGAAAATTTACTAATTTACCTTAATTCCCGGCTTACAGAGCGCACCTGTTTGTGGGCCTGACCCAGTACATTTGTAAAGGAAACACCATTTGGTACATACATATGCCGCAAGTGCCCACATTTAAACCCACATTGAAACACGAAAAATTTACAATGAAAGACGGTACACAGTCTTGGTCAATCGCAGGACGGCGTGCCCCAAAAAAAAAACAAAAAAAAAAAAGGTCAGCCAGTGTTCCCTCTAAACTGCGCGCGTGCGCAATTGTGCACCGCCGATGCAGTCTCTTCGCAGATTTTCTGCGTTACGTGCAAAAAAAAAAAAAAAAAAAAAATCCAATGCAAATTGAAATTATAACATACAGCTATTCAGTTTGTGGCATTATGCAATGTGATTCAATGAGTGAGGGATGAATGGTTGTGACATCCAATGGCCCAATTCACATAAGTACTGTAATAAATGAAAAGAAGAAGCCACTGGTTTCTTTTAGGCAGCACACAGAACTTTCTCTAACAACGACCACTGCTCCGCCACACTCTCTTTTCCTAGTTTACCTTACACCCGCCCCCGACCCCACCCTCACCCGCGCTCTTAATGACGTACACTCATAATTACAAATGTTACAGTTCTTAAGCAGCCCATCAATGTGTTTTATAATGGCAGCGTCCACAGTCTGGGCAACGTAGAGCAAAGACGAGCTAGACATACTGCTTATGTTTACTTTCGATAGTAATGGAGAAAGTTAAAAAAGAAATGCTATTGATTTAAGATGTATATATTATATGATGTATTATTGAATGTATTATTACAAGATGTATATAGATTAATATGTATATATATTTATATATAGTATAATATATCACATAACAATAATATAACATTGGGAGCATCATTGCCACCCCTCGTGATCGGTAGCTTGCGAGAGGCTGGCTGCTTGAAAAGTATATCTTGGGGTAAAAAAGTCTGGGCACCCCTGCTTAAACCCTAGCACCGTCGTGCTGACGTCGTGCTAATGGGGTCGGACTGGTAAAAGTCACTTCCTCGGCACATATATTCCACCAATCTCACTCTTACCTTTTCCACTTGAGTGCCCCTTGCAGCCGTTAGAAAAAAAAATGTACAAATTAGCCGCATCACCGCATAAACTGCAGGGTTGAAAGCGTGTGAAAAAAGTTGCGGCTTATAGGTTGGAAATGACGGTACTTCCGGTTTGGATAATGGGTCACATACGACCCAGTGGGCTTTAACTACCAAAAAAAAAAATACATTCAATGCAGACACATGTGGGACTTTGGGCTTTAAGGGTAAAAAGAGTAACTGTGGTGGGTTGTGTTTATACAGTGGGCCCTTAATTACACTGGGTCACAGTTTTTCGATATTTGCAAATGGGCTATGTGATTATTTTCCTAGTGGAACATCAATGTATTCAGAACTCTAGAACAGAAGACTATACTCTAAAACAGAAGTCATTGTAACAAAAACACCACAGGAGTCTTTTCTGGAAAGCGATTCATCCTACCCTCCAATAACTGTGGTTACATTGAATGGACTAATGGGGTTCAAAGCCATCCACATGGTCCTCTATCTGGTGAGGAGATCCCCGCAGTGTGGTTGCTCATTCTTTTCAGCCACAATCTAAGCCTCTCAGGAATGCCGAAGTGTGTGCGGAGACCGCATTGTGCAGTGAGGCGTTGTTTCAGCTCGCAGACATGTGTGTCAGATGTAATTAGTCTGTGATGAACACCAAAATGATAACATATAAATTATACTGCGCATCTCAGATGGGAGACTCCCTGCACTTGCCTTTCAGATGGCGACATTAAGCCTTCTCTGAGGAGGGAAACAATTGAGTTGTTCAAGGCCGTTTGTGGAATCTCTGAGACTTACAGAATTATGTTTCTCAATCGCAAGTGGTAATCTCTCAAATGCCTCCAATTGAACTCATTAGCCCGGAGGCTGAAAAAAAAAAATGGGTCAGCCTTTGCAGAGAATTATGTCTAACTTCTGATACGTCTTAGTTTATTACAGGTAATGACACAAATAGTAAAGTGCCAGAGAGGGAGTCCTCGGGTTAAGACGGTCTCCAACCAAGACGTTTCGGCTTTATAACACCCGTCCCACATCCGCCATTTTGTCTGGCTCGTGCTTGTCCGTGTTTGTGCGCCGGGAGTATCTTTTTAGACATTATCGCCCCAAAGAAGAAAGCTGTGTCTTTTAGCAATGCTTCTGCAGTAAAACAGAAATCCATTACCATAAAAACAAAGCTCAAGATCATTAAAAGATCCGAGAAAGGAGAGACACCAACACCACCAATGCTTCAGTCGGTCGACCGTGGTGACAATTATTCAAGACAAAGCCCATATTTTAGCGCATGTGAAAGGTTCCGTTCCTATGTTGGACACAATGATTACAAAACAAGGTTCTTTGATACTTGAGAAGGAGAGGATTCAGGACCGGGTTCCTTCCCAATTGCTAAGCACAGCCTCCCCTTCTTCTTCACCATCCACCTCTCAGCAGTAACGCTAAGTACATCATCTTTTTTATTTCAATGTATTTGCTTTTTATACAAGGTATTTTGTTGTAAATTCTTACTTTAATGCTGGAATCCGACTGAAGTCGAAATTCGAGTGAGGTCGCTACTGTAAGAATGGATGTCAGTCATAGACCGAGGACTCCCTGTATTACAATTAAAGATGATATTCCCCGCAATGCACAAGTGTTACAATAATCTTTAGTTCTTGGCACGTACGCATGTGGACAGAATCATCGGTATCCCTCTGATGAAACAAAACTAAACAGAGGTCACAGAAATAACTTCAATCTGACAAAAAGTAATAACTTCATGAAATCTAAATAATGAAAGCATCACAGGTGTCTTCAAAATTGTCTTGTTAAATTGTCAGTCTGTCAATTTAAAGAGTCAGCCATTATAATGGCGCTATTTGGTGGCATGACTACCACACTAAACATGGAACACAGGAAGCGAAGGAGAGAGTTGTCTCAGGAGATTAGTAAGAAAATTATAGACAACAAACACATTAAAGGTAAGCTCGCTTGATGGTCCTCTGACTACAGTTGGACATATTCAGAAATTTTAGATCCACAGGAGTGGAGCGAACGTCTCAGGATGTGGTCACAGGAGGATGACAAATTGAAGAGACAGATAATACGAATGGTAACGGTCACGATCCAATGGTACGGAAGCCGACCCAAATGCAGGACTCCAAGACGAGGACATGATGTTCAATGGGTTTTATTATAAACCAAAGTTGTGCATGACAACACAGTCCAAGAAGGCAGGATCCAAAAAACAAGAAACAATGTCCGATAACTATGAGACAACTAAAGAGGATAACAAAGCGTGACTGGACTATAATGGCGCAGTGGCGGAGTAACCCTAAATGTGTGAAAGCAAACGCAATGAACTGGCAAATGCTAGTGACAAAACTCCAACCTAAATACATGGTCTCATCACTGTGCCTCATGTGAAACAGCTGTGACCGACAACAGGAGACATAGATGAAGCCGTTCAGCATGGCCACGCCCTTCTTGGCTGTGGTCCAGCCTTGCACATGACAGGAACAAAAGAGCCCTGAACAACCTCCAAGGAAATTCAAGGAGAACTCCAAGGTCAAGGTACATCAGAGTACTCATAGAACTGTCATGGATGCCATAAAGGGCAGCTCTCATGCTGATGAACCACCAGTGTGGTCGCACCAAGGCGGAGTCATTCTCGCCCTGGCATCTCAGAGGTGGTAGACCTTCAAATAATCCTCCATGGCCCCATCATCCTTCCTTCCTTCCTTCCCTTCAGCTACGACCTCCTCCTCTTTGAAAACTCTTGAGGCTATCAATGGCCTTTTTGAGTTGAGATGTTTGGTTATAAACATAGCATTAAAAGATAAATAAAGAGGGTGGAGAGTGTTGATGGTGGCTTATGTCCAAAGGCAGTGGAACTGAAAGTGGAAGAAAAGGTGGGGTGACATGAAGATACAAAAAAATGGGTGGAAATTTATGGGTTCAGGTAGGCCTACGTTTTGAGGTGTAAAATCCCACTCATGGCCAATGGTAACGTTTGGTTAGAGTCGTGTCCTCAGGAAAGGGTGCGGGGTAGTGTTGCGGGGGGGGGGGGGGTGTAAATTGAGCTAGTGTGTATGAGTGTGCGGTGCCTTAAGGTGGAACTCCCTCCCCAGCCCAGCGACACAATGAAGCTCTGTGTGGTGAACCTAAGGAATGCCAGAGATGGCAGGCAAGGGAGGAGAAGCGAAGAGGGGGTTCATATGAGAAGAGTGACGCAGGGATGGAGGAGGGTGGACGGCCGTGTAATGAGAGGGTAATAGAAGGATGACATAGACCAAGATGAGAGAGATTAGCTAGCGGTAGAATGACCATACTTGAGCGTCATGTTCAACATCATCTCGTAAAACAAAAAATATACAGAGCCTGACTGGCAAGTGTATGAAGTGTGGCGTATAAAGTGCTGCCTGTATGTTCATGTGTAAAGGTAAGCAGTACTGCATTGACCATTTTAAAAGAGTTCCTCATACTGTGTTCCCTTTTTAATATATTGACTATTGTCATGTAAATGTGGATTTATTAATGTAAATGTGGATTCGTTCACCAGGAAATGCTTCGTTCTAACTTCTACTAAAACGCAGTAGACCATGAGTTAGTTTCACCGAAAACACAGGACTACGACCAAAAGTGGAGGAAATTACATAATGTTGCATTTTAATTCCTTATAACTAAGGTGACAACAAGAGAACCGTTGCCTAATCTTTATCTTTGACTCAAAAGCTGTCAAGATTTCAAATCCAAAGATATGCTACAGGAATATGTTAGCTCATACTGCAACTCACTCGCTCCATCCTCGGTCATGATGATAACGAAATCTGTACTTGCCATTGGCCCCGCAGTATATGGGGAGGGTGACCCCTGGCATACATTATAATGGGCTGTCCCGTCAAAATAGTCACATTTTAGCTGGTATGAAAAGTGCATTACAATTCTTGAACCATATTTTGATGAAAGCATGTTACAAACATGTAACTAAGACACCTAGAAACTTCAGTTGTGAAAGTAATATTCATTATTACTCATTGGTTCCCCTTCAGTGGTGAAAATATGGGACCATATTTTTGCTCCCAAAAAATGTCCCCAAACTCCAGCATATTTGGAGATGACGGGTGAGATGAAAGGTGTGGGTACCGAAAGGTAGCCGTGGGGCACGAGAGGGGGACACGGAAGAAAGAGGACAGTAAAGTCAGTGATTGCAAAGGTAGGGAGGAGGGAGAAGTGATGGCAGATTTGTTTACCGACTCCCCGACACTGAGCAGGCTCCTGGGGTCTTAAAGGAGAGTAGGACTGACCTGGAAACTCAGCTCGACTTTATACCTTGTGACTACTTTAGGGAAATGCCTATTCCACGCAGGGTATTACTCAACTCTGAAGTGACAACAAAGTGGCTTCCCCTGGTTAGTGGGAAACAAAATCCCATTGTAGGTGGCCATAAACAAATAAATTTCATGAGAAAGGGAAAAACTATACAAAGTATTTTTTTTTTTGTCAGAAAGAAAGACATAGATCGCATATACAGAAGACAAACAACCATTCTTACTTACATCCATGCAAGCATGGGGGGAACATGCACAGAGGAAAGCCAAAACTGACCTTCGAACCACAAATCTAAAAAATTGGAAGGCAGATATGAATCAATATAAATCTGTCGATGAGAAAGCAAATTGTGGAATCTCTCTCAAGGAAATGATATTGACTACAGTCAATGAATGGCCTAATGGCCTCAGAAATATCCCCACTCTTCTTTTATTTCTTGCCCATTTCATTCATTTATTAAATCAGTCTTTTTCCAAACCGCTTAACCTCACAAGGGTCACGGGGGTGCTGGAGCCCATGCCAGCTATCTTCAGGCGAGAGGCGGGGAAATGACTTGCAAACACATTGACATCCATCCATTTTCTTAGCTGCTTATCCTCACAAGGGTTGCGGAGGTTCTGGAGCTTATCCTAGGTGTCAACGGGAAAGAGGGGGGGTACAACCTGAATTGGTTGCCAGCCAATCGCAGGGCCAGGCATGTGATTTGACTGAATGAAAAAAAAGATCGAAAACTAGTTGGGGGTCTGGGGGCTGCAAGCATGATCAAAGGATGATCAAACCATGATCACCAATTTGAATGTGCAAGTTTTATAAATTGCATTACGAATGAAATATATCGAGTACATCAACAAATAAATCCTATTCTGTTTTCAAAATGTACACAATATGATCGTTCATTATTTTGGTGCATACCTTTACCCCAAAAAATTAACTACACTTACTACAAAAGTGAAACTAAATTTAATTCAGATTTGGATCATGGCATGCAAGTGTGCTTTCATTGCGTGTATATCGTATCCATTCAAAAACGTCTTTTCCTGTTTTTGTAAATGATTGAAACGCATGAATTTGACAACAATTATTAACGTCATGTTTCGTTATCAGTAAATAATACAAACATTTTTACAAGTAATTGCTTCTGAACTGTCACCTCGTTATTGACGACCCTGTCTGCAACTGGGGTCGGTTGTTCCGGTGGATCTTGCCTCTCAATACCGGGAGTAGTGGAGGTAAACAAGGGATGAAGTCCGTAAGGTTTGTTGGCCTGGGGTTGATATCCGAATGTACCAGCTATGGAAAAGTTTGTTTTCCTAGTTTCCGGTTGTTGACGTGTTTTTGTCATTTCGCGTGAACTTCCAATGCCTGTATCCTAACACCACGTGCACAATGCTTTACCAGGTCGATCGATTTTGCGAATGAAGTCGCTTAACAGAGTGGTAACTTCCTTCTTCCCAACGGTATCACGGATTTCTCGTTGCATTCACTCCCATCGAAACTTAGTTTTGACATGGAGAGAACATGCAAACTCCACAGAGGCGGGTCTGGGATTGAATACGGGACCTCAGAACTGTGAGGCCAATACTTTACAACTGATCCACCATGCCACCTTACAGACAATTTGTTTCCTTGCTTTGTTTTTTTTTTTTTTTAAGAAGCTGCAGTGGCCTCGGCTAAATTGCCTTTTCCTTGACAATCACAGCAGTTTATTTGCAGTTCATTAAAAAACAGTATAGTAGATAAGGTAGATAAGGTAAGATAAGTTCTGCAATTGTGTGTATCCATCCAGAAATTCAGGCTTGGTGACTCAATGGGGGGATATCATTAGAAAAAAAAATACTTTACCAGATTTATCCAAATTAGTAATCCAGTCCAACACTAGCAGGATTTCAAAGTGCTGAAAACAGGTCTCCGGGCCAATTGAGAACACTACCTGCACGGCTGGACAAAAGAGCAGTGTTCAGTTGGCGTCGATACGCAGCACACATGGTACAGATCTTTCTTAAATAGGTAAAAAGAAAACAAAACACATCCTGTCATATTTATCTTGCGGCTGGAGTTCATATGCGTTCATGAATATGAATCTTTGACAGACTTGTGTGTATGTGAAGGCTGGAAATAGTGAAAATTATATTTTGGTACACTGTAGGCTGGGGTTTGACTCCCCCTGTGTGTGCACAACTGAGAGAGCTCAATTCACGGTCCCCTAAAGAGACACTATGTGCGTGGTCGTGGTGGTGCTGGTGGTAAATGATGCTTGTGAAAGTGCATTTGTAAACAGAGAAGCTATTCACTTGTACAGTAGACTGTAAAGGTTTGACCTAGCCAAAAGAAGCCCCCTTGTGGTAGAAATGCACAGCGGCTTTGTCAGCAAAAGAGCAGCAATCCTCTAAGCTGATTATGGTGCGCCATTAAATAAAATGAATCAGGAATGAAAGAATCTTGCCAAACAAATCAGAGGGTGAGGAATGGCGGAGCCGGCATTATCATCTCTTTATAATGAGCTTATTACGGAATAATGGACCCAAACAAAACGGTTTTCCCAGTGTCCTAAAAAGGCGTAAAGCAGTGGGTAATTAGTGGGTACTAATTTGAGCACAACAGGAAATGTCATTCATTTTGGGCCAGCGCAATTACCTTTTAATTCGGAAAATGTTTTCTGCTCGCCAATCTTAAATGTGAGATGCCATGTTGTTTAGCACCTCGCTATCTCATATGTGTTGTCCAGCTAACCCTACATTAAGGTACATTTAGACTGGATTTGAAAATACAAGGGTTGAATGTCAATATGGGGAACAAAAAAAAAAAAAATAAAAAAAAAGAATTCAGTCTACTATGTACAAGCACCAAGATTAGGCATTGAAAACCCTAAAGTATAAATCTAAAAAAAAAAATCAATAGAAAATCCAAATATTAAACATTAACAGAGTGTAGTGGGAATGAGCTTACACTCTTTAGTGTGCACAACAATTCCACTCATTAGTAAATGAGAAAAAAAAGTTTTGTCTGCCTGTGAATCAAAACAAAACGTTCGGGCAATCATCATAAATCATCCCAGCCCTAGTTACGTTAGTTAGCTGTTCTGAAATCTTCAATCAATGTTTATTTTTTTGTTGTCCTAGCCTATAAAACGTAATGTTTGACCAGCGAGCTAAACTGTTAAATTAGCTTACCAGTCTGTGAGTTTTGTAGTGATGAAGTATGCCATCATTTATTGTTGTGTGATTATTGTGCGTTGCAAACCATACACGGAGCAATCCTCTTTATCAAAACTACATAAACAAAATAATCTGTGGATTGTGTCACGATTGGAGCTTCTTCCATCATTGTTCATGCAGGCGGCTCCCACAAACTGCTAAGGTTGGCACAAATGACAACCCTGAAAAGTTTCTCTTTTTTAAATTAAAATGCAGATTTCCAAAATCTAAACAAGATGACTTGTCAATTGATGCACTTCAACTCACACTCTTGGCTACCAAGTGGCAAGTCATAAAACTGGCAATTCGAGTCGCCTCGGCTCAAATGACTCGAGTCTTTTTTGTCTTTTTTTTTACCCATAATGACTGTCAAGTTTAGAAAAGCTTGCACTCGGTCAACCACTTTAAATTTAGCTATTTTCAGGCTCGAAACACACTATTGTAAATGAAAATCATAAAGAAATTAAGCCCTCATTATTTTCACCTTTGGTTATCTGTTGTAGAATAGACCAGACATCCGCATTAATATGGCTTACCATTTTCATGTTGCTGAGAAGACGAATCTTAATGCGATTGCCAGAAAACATGTTTATAGGTCTTGATTTTCCAAACATTTCACCCTATGCGCAATAATCTACCTTTGAAAGAGTCATGTCAGAGCTGAAGTTATTTTGTGTACAAGGGTCTTGCATGTCCTCACATAGCGGTAATTGACAGGAGAGATGACGTATACGTCTTCCATGTGTTTTGCTTTGGATCAGAGTGAAGGAACTACATGACAGATGAGTCCAACAACCACTTAATCCATCCATGCTTAGTGCAGATATTTGACTTTACATATTTCACACTCCAAACCAATAGGGGCAGTATATACATTTTTTTTATGTATTTGATGCTAGTATTGCATGGTTTGTACTCCTTTCAGGTTAGGTTCTGAAGATGCCATCAGTTATCTCGTTTGATTGTCAATCAATAGACTCCAAAAAACTTGAAATTATAGTATGTAAAATGAGGACTCATGTCCTGCTTTTACCAATTCATTATAATACATTCACCATATCTAGCAATTAATTTGGGACATGCTTGGTGAGAACCTAATCTACAAACCCAATACCCAAACTCGGGTATCCCATCTAGGCCCTCCGAGACGAGTGTAAAAGAACATGTAATGTCTGAAAAGATTTTGGAGCAAATGAAACAAGATGATTAATGGAACAGGCAGTCTGTGTGAATCCTTTGTCTAAGAGTACAAATGATATTCCGGTCTGGATCTCATCTTACTGCAACATCAGAAGAGCATTTTTGTTGACGAGTACCTTGAATCAAGTACTGAAGTCGCCATTGAAATGTCTAAGGTTTGCTTATTCTTACAGTATGTCATGTACATCATTTCCTCTGAAAATACTTTCAGCCTTGTGTACATTTTCTCCACAGAGAGACTTCTATACATGCCGCTTGAGGAATCCTTTGGTCGTAGAGGAGGAATGACGCTGTGCCCAGGTAGCTCAGTGTGTGGATTGTGACTACACACAGGGAGAGCTTTTCAAGGAGCAGAGAACAGGGCTGTGTCAATACTGGATAGCTGCCTGGGACAAGGTCCTGATTTATCCAACGGTGCGACGTGCAAGATTTAGCTGTATGACCACTTTCCAATGCTGGATGAAATGCCTACTTTTTCTCAAATGAATTACAGCGCTGAGAAACCAGGTGCGGTGTGAATTTTTTTCTTGGTAAAGTAAGTGAAGAGAAATGATTGAGAATACAGGGAATAGGAAACGAGTCAAAGCTCAGGTACTTCAGCTTATGCAGTGAACTGTTCCTCCACTAAGTAATCACTGATACCCTAAATTACAGCAAGATAAATTTACTGATTTAATGTTCATCTGTATTGTCTGTTTATATGTAATTGAGTTTTCCATCCATCCATCCATTTTCTACCGCTTTTCCAGATCGGGTCGCTGGAGAAGTAGCTTCAGCAGGGATACCCAGACTACCCTTTCCCCCGCCACTTCTTCCAGCACTTCCGGAGGGATCGCTAGGCGTTCCCAGGCCAACCGAGAGATGTTATCTCTCCAGCGTGTCCTGGGTCGTCCCCGGGGTCTCTTTCCGGTGGGACATGCCCAGAAAACCTCACCAGGGAGGCGTCCGGGAGGCATCTGGATCAGGTGCCCCAGCCACCTAATCTGGCTCCTCTCTCAATGCAGAGGAGCAGCGGCTCGACACTGAGCCCCTCTCTGATGACCGAGCTTCTCACCCTATTTCTCAGGGAAAGCCCTGACACCCTGCAGAGGAAACTCATTTCGGCTGCGTGTATCCGGGATCTTGTTCTTTCGGTCATGACGAGTTTTAAGCTTCACAATTATTGGAAAAGATGGAGTCTATATCATGGGGATTCAGAAAGAAATTTGGACAACACCATGTACTAGTTGCAGAGCAATTGTTAAAGGCACGAAGTTTAGGAATGGACCTGTGCGGGCTGCTACACTGCCAACTCGTCTCAATGCAAAAATCACAAAAAACTGTGGAATGATTCAAATTTCTTGTAAACAAACACTATCTTGTAGTATCGAGACTTCTAAATCTTATGGCAAGTGTCATTCGGACATCTCGTAGTTTACTGGACCATTTCCAATTATTAATCAACCCGCCGCTAAAAGGAATGTTGGCATTCTTGGCCAAGGCATCAGACGTTCAGAGAAAACAAAACACTTTTGTTTCTCTTAGAGGCCAAATGAAAGACCTAAAGTTTTACAGAGGAAACAAATTCCCCTGGATCTGCTGCTTTTCAATCATAACTAAACTCGATCTTGATCTCAGTGCTGACTTTGGACACCCAACAGAACAGTTGTTACGCAGGCTTTTTACACCAGACATGACTTATAAACCCAGACAGAGGGGTATCACAAATTTGTGATAATTTCACCAGAATTCTTTTTTACGGAACTGTCGAGACAATATCAGTCAAACCACAAAATCAAATAATACTGTCAAAAAAACTCATCTTTTTCTAGCAAGTTGCTTTGTAGATTTTCATCTTGGGTTCCACCAGTCCAACATTCATCTGAAGTATTGTTGAGTACTACATGAGCAACATCCATGGATTGGGAGGATTTCCATTTATGTTGTATCAGCAAATATCTCTCTCTTGAGAAAATGCAACCCAGTATACATTTCTCTTCCCTCCTTTTGTGGGGCTTGTGAGACTCAAAGACAATAAACAGCAGCCCCCCTCTGAACGTCCACAACAAAAGCAAATAACCTCAGCCTGGCTATAGCTTTATTAGTGGTCAGCTGGTTCCCATTAGAAGGGATTTGTGAATTGCTATCGCCTCTCAAGAATCCCAAACAAACTGACCCTGGGCTCTATTTGTCTCCTTCGAACCTCTCACCAAATCAGCAGTGCCTCTCTAAGAAATATCCTTGGATACTGCTGCCGTCCCTCAAAGACGGGGAGGTCCCAATGAACTTTCTGGTCATTGATGTTGTTCCAGGGCCACTTGGATCGATGTGATGTTGAATTAACGATTTGTTTGAAATTGCACAGACATTTTTAAAGGGGGCTTGGTAATGAAACCTGTAGCTAATTGTTTTGTGACACTTGTAATCATGATGTTCTAGAGACAGTCAAACAACCTCTGTCACTCTGACCGCTCAGTGGGGAAAAATACATCTCGCTACAAATCAGTAACAGATAAATACAAAAAAAAAAAAAATGCTGTGATCACATTTACTTAACTCCTACATTATTCATCCTAATAATGAAAGCCTAAAAGATTTAGAAATTTTAGGACAGAATGTTATTCATTTTGGTTGTGTATTTTAAGTCTGGTATCATTTGGAACACTGCATATTTGCAATGGATTTATGTTTAATCTCGGCAACAGTAAAGTAACATCAGTCTGAGTGTGTAAAGAATGTGCTGAAGTTGGTATGTGGCAGATGAAAAAACAGATACTTTCCTTCGTCAGACTAAATAAGCTTGGTCAGGCCTGAAGGACTGAGCAACCTTTGTAGCCCCTGGGTCCTCTTTGTGTTCCCACATGGTCTTATTCCGATCAAAGTTTTCCTGTACTTATTTCTTGTGATGACAATAAATATCAGAGGATATAACAATCCTCAAGGAAGAAAAATTGAGTATTGCTTGTAGTGAGAAAGGAAGAGGAATGGCATAGAAGGTTTTAGGGGTATACTGTTGGTGGTCCGGAGGGCCACTTGAGGTTCTGGCAAAAACTAACATGGAGCCCAACCAACAAAGCTACCATTCATATTACTTCCCGGTAATGGAAAACCTTTCTCCACTGGTGCTGAAAACAGAACGAGGGGCAAATGTGCTAGGACAACACACAGGGAGAGGTTTCCTTGACCGTGGATTAGGATCTGCTCGCTGTGAGTCACATTTAGAGCTGCATGGACGTGAAAGGAACCCAAACATCTGCACTGTGGACTGCAGGAAAGGCTCTTCCATGGGTGGGAGGGATCATATGGCCTTGGAAGCCTGGGGGACCAGTTCTGGATCCAGTGTTTGCACAGATTCCACTTGATGATGCCATATGGTATGATTGGGATGCTGATTTTCTGAAACTCATAGTTATATATTTGAAACTTTGAAAACTTAACAGTATGTGTGCTTTTTAAAAGCTAAATGTGGATAGACATGCAGGTTAAACAAAACCCTTGGATACTAGGTCTATGTGGAACATCACGCTAAAGAACAACAGAGACGTGCAAGAATCAGGCTGATGATTAAGTCTGATAAGCACCGGCATGCTTTTCATCAAAGCGCCATCCCTCCTTGTCTTTATATGTTTCGGGAAAATGTGTTTAACTTGGAATCAACTCTGCCTCTCAGATGATATCAGGATGTAGCGGGGATTAAAATGGGTAAACTATTTTGGGTGGCCACTGACTGAGCTTCTGATTGCCTCACACTGCGTTTTGGAAACATTGCATTTCGTTTGAGGGCACTTGTCGTAGTCAGGACATCCTGTTCTGTGAGGGGAGGATATTCTTGTCAGTTGGTCCTGGGGCGCTACCGACAGCGCTGGAGGAAGATGAAGGGCTTGAATGTTGATATTTTTCCTAAAAGGTTGTGACTGGATATGAGATTAAAGAGTCTTGGAAAAAGGAAGTCATTATGTTCATATTGACTTACTGGGCACAACGTTAAGACACAGTGACCACGATGTATTAAGATGCAATATACAGTAGATAACATAATGATAGATAGTAAACAGCAATGATAAGATTACAGCAAAATGGTGATTTTGATGATTTTCACTTTCTGGACATAATAGCTTAGTCAGTAAATCAGTGGATAGATAGCCAGTGGATCGTTAAATGTATTTAACGATCCACTAAGCCTTAATGAATACTTAAAGACATACAGCCCCTGCTACATTGCGGCTCACCTCTCTCTCCTCATTATAACCGGGACTTTTATTTAATTGATTTGTTCTGTGTTTTTCAGCATACAGGCAAATCTGATTTTAAGAGTTGTACCACTTAATGCCACAAAATGCCAAAGGCCTTAAGGTCTACTGGAAGACTTGCCAAGTAATAGAAGAGCGAGAAGACAAAGCAGAAGAGCCAGATGAGGGCTATTCTACTCTGTATGATTTTTTCAGTCGTCATCTTGTTTCACAAATATAGGACATTGGATAAAGAAACAAGATATTCAATTCATTTTTGCAGTTTACAAAGCACCAGCCTGGTTTTGGGGACTGCTTGTGTAGGCCATCTAATTCATGATCTGTTCTGTAAAAAGCCTTTGGACTGAAACGAGACACCAAGCCTTATAATACCATGTACTCTCGTCGTGGCGACCCCTAACGGGACAAGCCGAAAGAAACATATAGACTTTGTACTGAACATACGTGATTGTTACAATTGTCCGTGTCTGGTATGCACCATTTACCAAGGTGTCGAAGGCTCTGTAGAGTAGATCTGTCAGTTTGAGAGACTATTTGGTCAGTCATCACCTTCCTCCATGTATAGCCTCATTAGTCTCTCAACTTGTCCAATGACAGCCGAATTCACACCTTTCCTGACCTTGGTCTCATTCACCAGTGTGTCACCAATAAGCGTATTGCCAATAGATCACATTGCCTACTAAATACAATGCAAACAATTGTAGGTTTGACATTATTTTAGAGTACAGGAGAGCGTGAAGGTGAGAAGTTTAGTGTAATTAGGCCAGAAACTGCATGTGAGTTGTTGAGGAGGAATAGGGTATGAAGAGAGGGGTTCGTCAGGGGGGAGAAGCTCCTGTTCAGATTCAGTTCGACATGAACAGTGGGCGCTCTGTGGCCTGCTGAGGTGATGCTATCTTTACCTCACTGATACAATGGTCTCATAGACAGCTGACATTGGGATAGGAGAGCCCAGTGAGTCTCAGTGATGGTGAATTCCAGGAAAAGTACGCCACCTACAGGTACAAGACAGGGAGCCTCAAGAAGTCGAGATGAACACAGTCGGAGTCAACACCGGTTTGTCATTGCTACAGTGCCTTGTAATAGCGGGTAGATTGTAGTCATGAAATACATTATTCAGATTTAGATGTTATGTGCAGCGACACGGTGGTCGAGAGCACAGGTGCCTTGCAGTTCTGGGGACTCAGCTTTAAATCCAGCCATGTTTCACACATGGGAAATGCCTCAAAATATCTCTTGCCTTAAAGTTTGCACGATCATTTTCAGCAAATAACTAAAGCAAAACTAATGATTATAATTAGAGTCATTTCCTGTGTTAAAACCAGACTACATATTGGTAAGCGAGAAAGAGGACAACTAAACCAGACGGGGAAAATAGTATTTCATAACACTTCTTGCTTGCTTTAAAATACATAATGATAGCATGGTGGAAGCTTAAAAAGAAGTCTCTAAGGTCATATTAGGCACAAATTAAACATCCAGAAAAAAAAATGCCTCTGAGGCATGATTATTTCACAAAACCTCAGTTCAATGAGACATAAAGAAACATTGAAAACTGAAGGAACTATTAAACTGCATTCCTGTAGACTGCGGATGATCTGAAGAAACAATCAAAGTGCCATCTTTTGAACAGTAACTGTCAGCTACTGAATGTAAACCTGCATGAAACCGCAACGCAGCTACTGCTGGACGCAAGCCTGCAAGAGACTTCTTTCCCTCTGGCATTCCATAATTCTCCTCTCATGACGAGACCCATGGGCAGGTGGGAGAACACTTAAGACTCATTGGAAGCTTTTTTTGTGGGGGTTTGGCGTACCTACATGAACACATCCCAGGCGCTGAAAATTAGTACACAAAAGCAGAAACAGGAACATAAATTTCAACAATGCATTGTAGGCAATGTGTTGTGTGTCACTTGCGACATTCTGGATTTCAAAGCGTTTACACAGGACGGAAACCTCACATCAGTGAAAGAATGTCTTTCCCACTCCCCTCACCTCCTTCCATTAAGCGCTGCCTCCTCACCTAGTTTCCCCTCTTTTTCCCACCGTCTTCGCCATCGTGACATTCCTCCAATCCCGAGCTCCTCCCGCCTCAATTCCCCTGCCAGATGTCAGCTGATTGACAAAAACGCCACTTTCCAAAAGAGAGGACCTGCCAGCACTGTGTAATAGTGGATAATCAATTGTTATCCACTCCTCGTGCACTGCTGACCTCTTTATCATTCTGTGCCAGAATGTCTGTGAGCAATTAGCATTCTTTTAACAGAACCTATAGAGATTTCCACATTGTACAAGAGAACAGTTATGTGAATGGAGCCATCCATCCATTTATTATCCGAGTCGCCTATCCTCACAAGGCTAACACCAGCTAACTTTGTGCAGAAGGTTAGGTACACCCTGAACTGAGCGGCAGCCAATCGCAGGGCACATGGGCATTTTGGTTCTTCAATTAACGTAGCATGCATTTTTTTTTTGATGTAGGAAGAAACCAGAGTGCCTGTAGAAAACCCACGCACAGGGAGAATGTACAACCTACACACAAGCAGGGCTGGGATTTGAACCAAGGTCCTCAAAAATGTGAGGCAGATGCTCTAACCTGTTGTGTCACCATGCTCCCATCTATAACCAGTGGATATAAAAAGTTGATTAAGTTTTGGCTTTAAAGTAAATATGTAATCAAATGGCATCCACCTTCTACCGCTTTTCCACGTCGGGTCCCGGGGGCAGTAGCTTTAGCCCGGATGCCCAGACTTCCCTTTCCCTAGCCTCTTCATCCAGCTCTTCTGGGGGGATCATGAGGTGTTCCCAGTGCAGCAGAGAGAGATAGACCCTCCAGCTTGTCCTGGGTTGTCCCCGGGGTCTCTTTCCAGTGGGACGCCCCCGGCACACCTCACAAGGGAGCCGTCCAGGAAGCATCCGGATCAGATACCCCAGCTACCTCATCTGGTTCCTCTCAATGCAGAGGAGCAGTGGCTCGACTCTGAGCCCCTCCCGGATGTCCCATATCTATAAGGAAGAGCCTGGACGCTCTGCAGAGGAAACTCATTTTGACCACTTGTATCTGGGATCTTGTTCTTGATCTTCGACCCACATCTCGTGGCCATACATGAGGGTAGGAACGAAGATCGACTGGTAAATTAAAAGGTTGTCCTTCAAATTTAGCTCCCTCCTTACCACAACGGATTGATACAAAGTCCGCATCACTGCAGATGCTGCACCAATCCACCTATCGATCTCCTGCTCCATTCTTCCCTTCCTCATTCGTCGTGAACAAGACCCCAAGATACTTAAACTCCTCCACTTTGGGCAGCATATTATCCCTGACCCGGAGAGGGCACACCACTCTTTTCCGACTGAGGACCATAGTCTCAGCTTTCGAGGTGCTGATTCTCGTCCCAGCCACTTCACACTCAGCTGCGAACTGCTCCAGTGAGCGTTGGAGATCATGGCTTGATGAAGCCAACAGAGCCACATCATCTGCAAAGAACAGAGATGCAATACTGAGTCCCTCAAACCAGGAATTGTTAGCTGCTCAGGGAATTGTGAGCAGGCGCGGTGTCATTGTGAAGCAGCCACAACTCTCAGCTCCTCTCGCACACTTGACTGAAGCAAACACACTTCAGGAACATTTTGTAGTCATTCTTGTTGATCATCTGGTCAACACTTAAAGGGAAAACTCATAGTTTATAGTTTGGCTTTAAAATATATCTTTTGTGACATCAGCCCTGGAACGTTTCTGATACCTCAGTGATTTGAAACAGTATGACATGAAGATTTTAAGTTCACGTTTTTTAAAAATTCTTTGTGTATGATGACTAAAATATATTTGAGAGCTTTCATTAGGACACCAGGCAACTGTTTCCTCCCCCCCCAAAAAAACCTGCATAAAATGTCTTTTACGAGCCTCTTGGGTTCACATTTTTGTGTCTCTGACAAAGCAGGAAGCTTCAAGAGAAAAGCAATGCAAAGCGACACTCTGACAAACATCGAAATGAGCCCTGACAGGTTCTCATAATGTGGGAAAACAAAGAGCGAGAATGGAAGGAATATATAAATATTTATAGTATGAATTCTGGTTGATTACTGTCACTCAGACAGAGGTATGTGAGTCCAATAGAGTCTCTCTGTACGGAATACCTTCACGATTATCAAATGCTGCGATATTAAATAGCTGAGTTTCTTTTTTTTTTTCTTCTGTATTTTGGAAAAATTCAGTGAATGAGTGGGTTGATGGCTTCTCCATCTGTTGAGGAAGCAGACCTGCACATTTCACAGCTTATTTCGTCAATATGTTCCAGCTATCAGCTCGACTTGACACCCGGCGTGATTTCGCCGCCTGAACTTCCTCCGTTGACCAGACTTTACGGGTCACCTTTCCACCCAGACAGAGTTTCTAACACGCAGTTGGCAAGGCTGAAGTTGCCGCCAGGTCGGGGGGATTACTGTCTGACTGAATCCTTCAAAAAGATGCCACAACGGTTCCCCACGCCTCCCTCCCCCCTGACCTCCATTTTCACCTCTGGAGCTCTGTTTATCTACTGTGTGAAGCCAAGCCAGGTAATGGGATTTACAAAGCTGTAAGTACCAAATGGAAGGGCATTCATTCATTCATTGACTCAATGATTGGTGTTTGCTTGCATATCATGTGGTGGCCATAAAAGTGGGGGCCTCAGATTATGACGGTCCCGACATTCCGATGTTACATAAGTCATCTTATGCATTTGAGGTTTAATGGTTTTACACCGTTGTCATTTTCACCACAAAATATCAAAAGTATCTTCACTGAAAAAAACATGCAATGTAATTTTTAATAACATTTCAGATTCAAAACAATTTGAAAATTGTGCTAAGGTACTTACTAATGGGCAACATTAGGACCACGTAATTAGGCCAAAACTGTTATGGCAAGAAGGTACCCAATCTGTAAAATAAATACATATTTTGTGCCTTTAAAAATAGAATGATACACTTGTACTAAGAAAAATTTGTTTATCAAAACAATATGTCAGTTGTACAGTTGGAAAACAAAACGTTGTGTTTTTTTTTTTTTTTTCCAAATGTTTCATCACTTTTGAGACAAGGTTCCCTTTTTACTTCGTGGTCTTAAATTGGTAAATTACCCCACCTGGTGGTAGAAAAAAGTTTTAAAAAACATTATTGTTTCTGTTTCTGAACCATTAATCCAAGGGCGTTTTGGCAAGCATGCAAATGTTAAAAGTTGGAAATAATCATAATTTATAAAAGTTATTCTGATTTGATTCTAATCTAAGTGTCATGTTATTTTTTTCCCACTCTATTTTATTTTATTAGTATTTTGTTATTTTTGCATTTTAGTGGGGCAGCACAACTGGATAGCACGTATCCCTCACCATTCAGAAGTCGCGGGCTCAAATCCAAGCTCAAACTGTCCTGTGTGGAATGCTGCGTTTATTTTTCGATTTCCTCCCAATTTCCAAAAACAACTAAGCCAAATTAATTGTATATTAGATGCAAAATTATATGTGCATAAAAAAAATCAAATTTGTCCGGAATCGTATCTCAGATGAAAACGCAATTACAAATCAGAATGATGTAAAATGTATAAAAAAAAGAAAATTATTGACTGATATCATTCTGTAAAAGGATCATAAAATATCCACAGTATTACCTTCTCATTTCACAATTTGCATTATAGTACTATCACTGGACAGACATAGTAAATCTAGGAGTAATGACAAGGAAACTGATGGTATATGTTCCAAATATTTCTAATATCTGCTTGTTGGCATATGCTGTGACTGTACGGACAATTGTCACAACTCACTCCAACAAGTCCAAACTCCACCCACAACTACAAGGCCCATGTGACAAAGCCCCAGAGGCAGGGGCGACATCTCGGGTGTGTATGCTTGTTTCCGAGAGGCTGTGCGTAGGCCGAGGCTCATCCGGAGTTAACGAAGAAGCTGGCCCAGGACAATGGAGAATCATCAGAAACTGGCGGAAAAGCTCACCATCCTGAATGAGAGGGGGGATGGGGTGCTGATACGCATGAACCACATCAAGAAGGTGAGCACAGAAGTCAGTCAGAACCAAGGACCGGAAATAAGGAAGTTGAGCCGCCTTCAGAATCGATTCAGACTGGCACGTTAAATCATCCATTTATGATCTGATTTAAGCATTACAGTATTTACATTTTCCACAACAGGTGATGAAAAATTAAATCTTGAGTATATAAGTTGAAATTGTAAATTGTAGAATTTACGGGGCAGATAAAAATAGATCATTTCTTAAGTCAAGCATCGTCTTATTATGCCCGACGACAGTTTTTAAGGTCATTGTAACTGAACCTAAACAAAAGTGTCTGCCACTTATTATTTTTAGCGCAGTTCCTGTCTTCCCCCGCTGCCTTCAACCAAAGAGGAAGTGTAACAAGGAAGTGGGCCCATGTTGTCCCTCATCACCCGCTTCATCTAGTTTGAAACTGTTAATTCAATGTAAAATAACCTAATGAGAATCCACCCATTGGAGAGGGCTCGCCCTTATTCGGGTCACGGGTGACTTGGAGGCTGTCCCAACTTCCTTTTGGTGAGGGATGCTGCATTGCACCCTGGACGAGTCGCAGAGTAAACAAATAACCAGTCACACTCACATGCACACCTATGGATAATTTCCAGTCTTCAATGCCATTTGAACTTTGAAGAGAGAAACAGAGTCCACCCTGGACTGGTCGCTAGTCAATTGCACTGGACACACTCACTCACACTCACACCTGTGGTCAATCGAGTTCTCAGTGAAATGATTTTGGATTCTAGGAGAAAGATTGAATACCTGTGAGAAGTTTGCATGTTCACCCAGTTTTGGGTTTTTTTTTTCTTCCTCTGGGTACTCCACTTTCTCCCTCATTCTAAAAATATGGATTTTCATGTCACGGTAAACTTAAAACTGTCCTCAGGTGTGAATGCGTGTCTGTTGGCAAAATGCACGAATCCAGCAGTCAAAGGGGCAAACAATCGCAAGCGCAGCTTCGCAAAATGTCAGGAACCTCCGGTGCGGGGGCGGACCCAAATGCAGGACTTCGAGGCAGAGGCACAATATTCAATGTGGTTTATTCTGGAAACTGGGTCATACACGGTGTAACAGTCCGACAAGGCAGAGGCACAGAAATGCTAGGCTAGGCGGGATCCAAAAGACATAGAGCAAGAGTTCGATGACTCTGAAGCAAATTAACAAACTCAACCGGACAGGATCAAATAAAAGGGCACAGAATTGTTGTGACTAGGGTTAATCTCACGTACACATGGAAGTGGAGAGTCCCACAAGTAGTGAATGCAACTCACTAAAGCAAGGCAACGAACTGGCAAATGCTACTGACATGAACTTTAACTGAAATGCCTGTCTAATTACAGTCTGGATGTGAAACAGCTGTGACCGGTGACAGGTCTCACCACCCAGAGCAGTGGGTGGTGAGACCACCCAGGACACACAGGACAGTATATTAAGTCAAATTCACCTTTTTTTTGTTCCATCTCTGCTGCAGATTTGTGCAGATGTGAAGCTGCGCCCACCCATCCTTACAGACAAGATCATGGAGCCTGCCATAAAATATATCACTAAGAAATTCCCCAATATCGACTTTCGGGGAAACATTGTAAGCATTTTGTTGCCATCTTTTCTGATTATGAAGCTATGTTATTGAGCTCAAAAGAAATGATCATTTTCTGATCATAGCAAAGTCTGACCAGCATCCAGCGGCAAAAGTCTGAAGTGATGGAAGCCACAACAAGCTACTACGACTCCTTTTTGGACGTCATAGAGTTCAGGGTATTTATAACTTAAACTCTCAAAATTACCCACATCTATATTTAAAATTACATTGACCAAAGCATTACTTTCGTAGTTTCTCTCTGGTTCCTCCCATCTAATATTTGTGGGTGATTACATTTGCATATAGAGTGGTTTAGTTTGACAGAAAATTGTTGATTTTCACATTTGTTGGGTTTCAGCAAGGTGCAGTTTGTGACACTCCTATGAGCGTTTGCATGATGGAGGTTGAGGCCTCATGGGATTTATGATGATAACTCAGTGACAAATTCATGCAATTTCATTTTGGTGATGAAATCATCTGCAAGGCCGGTGACGTGCATAAAATATGACTGACAACTGATGTGCGGGTTATTGCTTTGTTGACATCCCCATTCGGTTTTAATCAAATTCTTCTTCAATTTTTGTCTGAGACAGGACCACGTCTATGAGCTACTGAACACCATCGACGCCAGCCAGTGTTTCTTCAATATTGTAAGTATGATTGCCGGATGTGAGCATTGTCCGAGGAGATCGGGGAGGAAAATTCAATCTTCACACATCCTACGGTGACATGTATTGGTGCATGCAACCATTATTAACGTCATTAAATAATCTTTGTGACAAAATTATTACATCATTTGAATTATGGAAGTGATTTCTATACCCTTTAAATTCACTCCTTCTAAGGCTAATACAATGTTTAAAGTAAGCACACAAACATTTAGAGCAAAAAAAAAAAAAAAAAAAAAGATAGCTACAACAGAAAACACTGACTTGCAAAAATTCACAAGTCATGAAAGTTCTAGGGGATTCCGGGATGTGGTGTCGGCCAGGTTGGGGCGCTGGAATGTTCCCCTCAACCTTGCTCCTCCTGTCTATTGCATTGAAAAGGAGCTACTGCGGATTACGCACTTCATCCATCAATAAATGTATGCTCATTTATCCTCATTATCTAAAAATAGATACAGTATATACAGTAGATACGTAGTAATAGTATGTATCTACTGTAATGTAGTAATAATACTAATACTGTAAAAGATACATACATTACAGTAGTAATAGATACAGTATATACAGATACAGTATGCACAGTATGCATTTTTTAATACATCAATAATACTGTACAGTATTTCGGTTATAAAAGGAAAGTAATGGGTGACAACCTTGCAGAGGGGGGTGGTGCCCTATATCCATCCTTCAGTGACCAGCTGCTGTTAAGTGAAGCTTAAAAAAAGGTTTAATTGCCGTCCGTATGACCACAGGGTAATGTTTTTTTTTTTTTTTTTTTACTTAAATATATGAGATAATCAGGCTCTCGGTGACTTAGACTGTGAAGGAGCGAAAATGCTCGAATTCACCTCCTTTACTGTTGTGTGTGTGTGTCCCCAGCTTTAGAGTGACTAATGTGCTGAAATGTGTAATTTATAGGCCATAAATTTTGACTTCACCAAGAACTACTTGGACCTAATAGTCACATACACGTCGGTTATCATCACACTGGCGCGCATTGACGAGAAGAAGGCTCTGGTGGGTATGTTCAACTGCGCCCATGAGATGAGCAAAGGAAGCAGGTGAGACATATTTACAATGAGACCTCATCATAACACCTCAGCCACTTTGTTTTCTTCTCCCGTGTCTCGTTGCATCTCACAGTGACCCCTCATACCCACGGCTCAGTCAGATGTTTGTGGAGTATGAACATCCCTGGAAGAAGCTCACTGAGGAGTTTGGCCCTCACACAAAGGTTTCATTCACTGTTTTTGTGTCCTGTCTAATATGATAGCGTTTCTTTGGCGCCCTCTTGTGGGATTATGATGCACGCTCCTTGGTCTGGGGTTCTAGTTGGTGACAGCTGCTCTGCTGTCTCTGAGGATGATCTACCCGCGGAGAAACCTGCCAGTGGAGCAGTGGCGGAGCGCCCAGCTGCTCAGCCTGCTCAATGCTTCGGCCACTATGTTGGACCCGGCCTGCTGTGACACTGTAAGTCTGGTGTCTAGCAATTTCTATTTGATGAATCATGTACATTTTCATTTGCTGCTTATCCTCACGAGGGTCACAGAGAATGCTGGAGCCTATCCCAGCTGTCAACGGGCAGGAGGCAGAGTACAGTCTGAAATGGTTGCCATCCAATCACAGGGCACAGACACAAACAGCCGCACTCACAAGCACACCTCGG
The DNA here is from genome assembly GCF_019802595.1 of Syngnathoides biaculeatus. Classification (NCBI taxonomy): domain Eukaryota; kingdom Metazoa; phylum Chordata; class Actinopteri; order Syngnathiformes; family Syngnathidae; genus Syngnathoides; species Syngnathoides biaculeatus. The sequence continues at coordinate 15,535,204 of NC_084649.1, read as the reverse complement.
GGCAATTTAGAGTGTCCAATTAATGTTGCATGTTTTTGAAATGTGGGAGGAAACCGGAGTGCCTGGAGAAAACCCATGCAGACACGGGGAGAGCATGCAAACTCCACACAGGCGGGGCCGGGATTGAACTGTGAGGCCAACGCTTTACCAGCTGATCAACCGTGCTGTCTCATGTATAATATCATAAATAATTAGAAAATAAGTAGCATACCAAATAAAACTTGCTTGAGGGAATGTTTGGGTTCTCCTTTTTTTGCCCCAAAGGTGAGGAAAAAAAACCGTAAAAGGATTCTTTTTCCGTTACTGCGCTTTTAACACACTCTCCACCATAAATCACTCCAGCCCATTCCTAAAACTGTCCACGCCAAATCCATCTGTGACTGCGGGCATGTCTCATCCTTTACACCTCATTGAATCTCATTTTTCAGTTACTGTCATTTTTAGATAATGTTTCGCTCCCTGCAGGTCCGGAGCTCTCTCACTTAAGAACTACTTGTCTGCAGAGACCTCCAGGCAGCTCTTTATCTTGAGATAAAATAAAACAAGACACAACCAAAAATATCTGTGTGCAAAGATTGCTTTTGGAGTTGAACTACTACAAACTGAACTGCATGGAAAAATGGCACACTGCTCCTGGATAAGCTGTCTTGTACTTTTCTTTTGATTGCATGTTACTATTTGTAATCCATCATGGTTGACTGTTAATATCGCCGATGCCAATTAACCCCTGTACCCTCCGCTTCAGATGGCATGTGAATATCTGTCTCTGGAAGTCATGGAGCGCTGGATCATCAGTAAGTGCTCAACCCACTTGAGAACAACCACAATTTGTGCTATTCTTCAAAGGTCAACTGTCATAAAATGGATGATTTTTAGTATATTCATGAAAAAAACGGCAGCCGGTATGGACCCATTCTTTTTGTCACCACAAAACATGATTTTGAGGTATATGGCTTTTTGTAACTCCCGCCATGAAAATCCTCTCGAGGGATTTGTTTTCGAGAAGAAGCAGGAAGTGACATACATGGCAGGACTGCCCTCAAGTGGACTCGTTTGTTTCTATTAGTTTTACCTGTGGGAAAGTAGCTCGTTGTTCCTTCACGTTAGCTAAAATGCCGGCTTGTTACATTGCTGAATATTGCTCGACACTCGGGAGGATGGATTTACGCCTCATAGGTTTCCAAGAGACCCGGTTTGCCGTGAAAAATTAATTGCACCGGAGCAAAGGACGAGAGCTTCATGGGTTCCAAATGACAGGTAGGTGTGTATGCAGCTACTAAAAAAAAAATAATAGTTTGGGTGGTCCACCCCAAACTATTATTTTGGGGCCGAAGTCGTGACCAGCGGATGCGACTTCGGCTGGGGTAGCTCATTTTTGGCGCCAAGCCGGGTCGCTTTACATCGTTGTCGTCGCACGTGGCTGAATGCGCCATTGCCGGCAGCGTTGTTCATAGCTGCAGCCGTCCGCGATGGATGATGATGGAACTCAGCTGCGAGTGATGACAACGCCATAAAGCGGCCCAGCTCGGTGTGGCGACGAGCCCAGCTCCGTGGCACCCCGGCCGAAGCCGTGATCGGCTCATCGCGCGCGGGCCGCGGCGTTGTGATCGCTGGCGGCTGACTACGCAACATACTGACGGGGAGTCTGTTGTTAGTTAGAAGTGATCCGCATAGCATCTAAATACGGCTCAAGACAATGGGGTAATATTTCCTCGGTCACTTCACTCGGTTGTGAGATGTTCTCTTCTTCGAAAAGAGCTTCTGTGTCAGAAGGGGCGCGTTCGTCTCCCACAGTAGGGTCCACAGCGTGTTTTCAATGGCGGATGTCCCAGTGTGACGGCCCAGACAGTAAATGCAGCCAATACGGCGACCACTTGGATGTCGAATGAGACTTCTGCAACTTTGCGCTCTCCGCTCATATTTATTTTTTCCTGTAGACATTGAAGTGAATAATGTTATACATATTTTTGATTTCAATATCTATTTTAGAATGTTTATAGGGATGACACTTGACCTTTAAGTGAATAGTAACAATTTGGGGCGGGGGGGGGATGCTAGTGTAACACTACAGTCTTTGTACCCGCAGTCGGCTTCCTCTTGTGCCACAGCAGCCTGAATAGCAACCAGTCCTCGCAGGAGCTGTGGAAAATGGCTCTGCGCAGCGGCTTGTACATCACGGTCACAAGGGACGAGCTGCTTAGCATCCACAAAGTCTCCGAGGACCTCTTTGACAGCATCAAAGGGTATGGACGCTTACCGGAGGCAATGCGCCGCAAGCAGCCGTACGCGCTTCTCTTTTACTCGCTGCTAGAAAATTAGAGTAAAATTAATTTTACACCTTCATGTGATTTAAATATATATTCTATTGGTTCAATGAATAAAGTCCTCAAAGATGAAGGGCCTCTTTATACCCAGCTCCCCCCACAAAGTAGGTACACTTGCCAAAGGACCACTCGAGCTCGATTTATAGACCCCAGAGCGTATTATTTTCCCAATGTTTTTTGAGCCAAGCTACATATTTTACCTCTCACGACACACGGAAATATAATGCAACAAAAAAGTCCTGTATGCTGTATGTGTTGACATTATTATGATCTCGTTGTCATTTTGCAAACAAATGTAGTTACTGTGAAATCTGGTCCTGTTTTGTTGGAAGAAAATATATTATTTTGTTGTATGACTGGCAATACATGAATACACAGGTTTATTATACCTTCTGGAAACTGGTGGAAGGGCTTTTAATTGTTTTTTCTGGCACAATACATAGCTAGCATGGAGGCTGGAATGGATTAATGGCATTTTCATCCATTTCAGTGGAGAAAGATGGTTTGAGATGTGAATTTTGCAGAAATCAATTATTTTATCGTTTGAAGTGTTTACATCTTCATTAGATATGGCAAACGAGTTGCAGACATCAAGGAGTGCCGTGATCATGCCATAGCCCACAGGTACCACAAAAAATGGTGTTCATATAAAAATGTGTAGCGACGGTTACCTTACAGCTGTGTTATTGACAGTGGGGCTCTGCATCGGGAGAGAAGACACTTTCTCCGAGGAGCCTTGAAGGAGTTGGTAACAATTTTGGAGGATGAACCTGGACTGCTGGGACCTAAGGTAAGACATCTGAATAAAGGCTGGGTTTCTGGATGGACTTTTTTCCATCCATTCATCCAGAAGAATGTCTGCATTTACCCCACAGTTTATTTTGTTAATTCATCCTGAAGTTGTCATTTGTAGCTGCAGCTAAGTAGGTACAGTACTTGTTCCTGGGAGCTGAAAATGTGGGAGGGTGGGGCTAGTAGGTAGGGATGGATGCAGTAGAACTGAAAAAGGCTTTTGCCAAAATGTGCCTACAACATTGGAAGCATAGAACGGTCCAAAATGTTTACACCAGATGAAAATTGCAGAAATACCTTTCCTGACATTTGGCTGTCTTCTTTGTGGAATGGAATCCCTCAAGGCTCTGTTTGTCTTCATGGCCCTGTCCTTCTCCCGTGATGAGGTCCAGTGGCTCGTGCGACACTCTGAGAACATGCCCAAAATAAAACAACCCGAAGACTACATTGACAAGTAGGTCGCTTCAAACCGCTGCTCTCAGAACACCGTATAATTGTTTTCCAAAGACTTCATTTGTACAAACATCTTAAAAATCCAAGAAAATGTGTTTTTCTAGTCAGATGGCAGAGTTGCTTTTCCATATGGAGAAACTGAAAGGACTGATGAGGAAATACCACTATGTAGTGCAACGCTACCACATACAGTACCTGGCTCAGTTCGATGCTTTGGTTCTGAATGACACAATACAGGTAATTGAACATGCAGAGCATAAAATTTCTATTCAGTGCTACGTCTTGAACAGTCCCTGTCCTCCACAGAACATGCACGTGTGTCCAGAAGAAGAATCTGTTCTGCTGAGTTCTTTCGTTTCAACGCTTTCTGTGCTTTCAGTTAAACAAGGTAATTGGTCAGTGGCAAGACACCCCCCGACCCCAATTCGTAGCTTCCCACCACATGCACCCGCACGCGCTAATTATAATAATACAGCAACAGAAATGGAAAATTTATTTAAGGAAACAATCAGATTAACAAAATTGAAGGGATCTTTCTTGCAGTAATTTTTGCTTTCTGCTTGTCTGCTGGCTTTTTTTTAACTTTAAGCATTAGCTTGATAAATTATTTCAAATGTGCTAACTTCTGGTATGTTTTTAATTTTTTTTTTTAATATATCTGCTCCCCAAATGTGTGATTGATGCTCATAAACAATAAGGCCAGTTAAATGCTCCTGGACTCTACAAGGTGGGGGGGGTGGGGGGGTCCAAACTCCAATGATTTTAACGGGTTGTTTCTCAGCCCATGCAACACCTGCACAAATTTTAATGGGTGGACCTGCTTTGTGTTTTTCGCACGGGTTGCACTTTGAAACGTCCTGATTCTTTTTATTCATGTTTGCAGTGGAGAGTAAAGAGGAGTTTGATTTCAGGGCTGTGAGACTGGATTGGCTGAGATTGCAGGTATGCGCAGTCATAGTGTACGTTACTCTCAAAACAGGGTTAGGATTTTTTTTTTAGGACTTTTGAATGAAATTTCTTGAATGGACCAAAAATGCACAGCAAGCTTTAACGGGTGAACGGCATTTTACGTTCTCTCAATTTTGAATGGACTTAATCGACATTTCGACGTGTCAGTGCTTTTTGCACAACTTGCTTTTCTCTGCCAAGTCGCAGAACTGCTAATTTCACAGCGGGCGTTTGATCCACGAGTGCACCAATTAATTTCTTGGTTCAATTACAATTTGTGTAAATGCTCCACTTCATCATGCAGTTGCCGTTCTGACATTGAAAGACCAAGATGACACCTCACCATAGATCAATTTGAACTTGACTTTACGAGGCTTCAGCAGGTTACAACAGAAACACAAAGAGTCATAGAAGTGGGCGTCAACCCATCCATTTACTATCGCGCATCTGGATCAGGTAGCTTTAGCAGGTACCCCCAGACTTCCCTTCCCCGAGTCACATCCACCAGAACCCAAGCGAGGAGGAAGCAAGTCCGACTATATCTAGCCGGAACTTCTCCAACGCCCACAGCAGCTCCAGCTCCTTCCTTGCCAGAAAGGTGACGTTCCACGTCCCCAGGAGCCAGCTTCTGTTGCGGGGGTTCAGGATCGCCAAGGTACCTGCCTTTGGCCACCCCCCAGCTTGCACTGCACCCAACCCCTATGGCCCCCTCCCACAGATGGTGAACCCATGGGAAAGGGGGCCCACGTTACCCTTTCAGGTTGTGCACGGTTGGTAGCCATGGGTGCAGACCTGACCACCAGGCACTCGTCTTTGAGCCCCACCTCCAGGCCTGGCTCCAGAGGGGGGCCCCAGTTACCCGTGTCCAGGCAAGGGAAACCTCAGTCCATTTAAGTCTTTCATCATAGGAGCCGTGCTTTGTCTGGTCCCCCACCTAAGACCGCTTTCTCATGGGTAACCCGAGAAGGGGCGTGAAGCCCCCCGACAACTTAGCCCCATTGATCCAGGATCATTGGGACATACAAACCCAACAACCACGTTAAGGTGACGGCTTCCAGGAGGGCGCCCCAATTTATGGTCATCTCAAAATTCCATGTAAACTGGCATCACAGAACCGTGTGTATATGCTTTCGTGCTCTTTATGCCGAAGGCCTACACCAGCGTGAACAAGGCCCCCCTGCTGATCAAGGACTACCCAGACTTGGCCAAGGTGATGAACATGATCCAGTTCCACACAAAGATGGTGGACTCTACAGAGGAACTCCTGCAGGAGACATCAAATGTGTCAATTCTCTGGTAAGTTTTCCTCTTTTTTTTTTCCTCCTTCAATCATTTTATTTCTGTTCCACTCTGACTGTGTTTGTTGATCCTTTTGAATAGTTTCTACCCAAAAGTGTTCAAGAAGATGTTCTGCCAGAGCAGCGAAGAGATGATGATGAAAAGATACCTCATGGCTTTCCCTTCTGTCTGCTCCCATTTCCAGTGGTGTGGGCACCCTCTGTGCCCTGAAGAGGTCAGTGTTCACTTCTTCAACTGCGACCATTCGTGATGCTGATGCGTCACTTCTTCCGCTGTCTCGCCCTACTGCGTATACTCCTGTCTTTTTTGATTTTCTGTGCCACTTTTAGTATTTTAAACCATGTCCCGTAGGCCTGTGTCAGAGCAAAGCAAGGAGTTCTGCAGGGCTCTGTCCCAAGACCACTTTTATTCTTCAATTATTCAAAACTATAAGGACTAAAATTCGGTGTTATCTTGAAATATGAGTGACCGAAATGATGGGGTTTTCAAGACAAAACGGTTCTGGTGATTTTTAAATCAGTTTATTTTTTGCTTTAAATGTAAACAAGTAATTTTTTTTTAATGCTTCAAGGTGTTTATTGCCATTGTTTCACTTTACTCTCAAACTAAAATACAGAGGAATACGCGTCTAATTAAAACAACCACATATCTTTCCCGTAGTGCACTATTTTAAGGATAATTTTAATATTTAATCAATTCAGTTAAAACAACTTTTGATTTTGTAAATGTATTTCAACTAATACGCACACACACTTAGATACATACATACCTGTATCTATTCCTATTTGTAATTTAATCTCATCATATTTTGAATTATTGCATTTAAGTTTTTCGTACTTTTTGAAATAGGAAATTACAACTGTTTTCTGTATTTGTGTAATAATAATTTTTCAATCTCATAACACCGCGACTTTATTCCTGTAACATATCAACTCTTAACATTAATCTTTAAAAATCATGACCTATTTCATATTAGATCATGACTTTGTTTTAATATTTTGATCATCTCATATTTTGACTATAATTTATTCGATAGTATTACGTAAATTGAGATCTTTTTTAATCTAATTGTATTTTAACCTCAGAAAATGACCTTTTCCTCATACCGTGTGTGTACACACATGCACACGTATACATATGTACATACTGAAATTATGACTTTTTTTTATTACATATACTTCGTGCGACAAGGAGGAGGCGATCGAGAAGAGGACTCTCCGCTTGTGCGGGTCCTTCCTGGAGCAGATCGCCACTCAGACCAGCGCTACCATTTTGGAGATTTGCGCTGAGGAGTGCAATCTCAATGACAAGGTATAAAACCAGTACATGTGAAGAAGTATGTATATGACAAACTATGTCTAAAAATACCTTTGATTTTCTTCCCTGTCTCTAGCTGCTGCCCAAACACTGCGTTGAAGCTATCAGCGCAGCTCGCCACCGGAAGCAAAAGAAAGTCGTGCCCAAGAAAGGAGAAGTCCAGAAGGAAAAACCAGGAGCCGAAAGCCTGAGAAAGGACCGCACCATAACAACCAAGTGAGATTTCTATTCAAGAGATCCACTTTAGAAGAAAATGTGTACATTTAATGTTCACTTGTGATCACATTTTCCTAATAAAAAGGCACACGCAGGGCCGCTAATTGAGTGGCACCAACTTGCAAATTCTTCTGTAACAATTACTTTCAAAACCGTGAATCGTGATATATTTTTTTGACGTTATCAAAAGTCCCTCAAGAGCAGATGTTTTCACGCTTTAGTGTCCAGACTCCAAAACAATGTGACTTGCGCGAAGCCACCACTGGCTAAATTTAGTCAGAATCACAAATCAATTTTCATCTTTTTAATCTTCTCGCAAATCACAACACTTTTCTTGTAAGAATAACTTTCTTTTTGTAATCATTTCAACTTTTTGCCTGATATATGTCAGCTTTAATCCAGTCACATTTGGACTTTAATAATATGAATATTTATTTTAATTTTAAATGATGACATGAATTGTAGTTTATTTTCTGACGACCACATTTTCCCCGGTTAGTATTTTGACTTTTTTCCATGAAAATAATTACATTTCCCTTGCACTAATTTGATATGACTCAAAATATTTTTACCACAGTGTTGTATTTTTTAATACACATTGTAACTTTTCTCATCAATAGCTGTCAATTTTTACTTTTCCCTGCTAATATTTTTACTTCATTATCGTTTTTAAATTAAAAGATATTTTACTTCATCTTGTAATTATTTAAAATGATCATATTCTTGTTTTAATATAGTCATTTTAATGACTTAATTCTCATATACAGTATGTTGACGTTACCGTCACGATATTTCATTTCATTAAGATTTGTATTGGAAGTTGGTATTTTTAACATGTATTCTTATAATAGTTTTACTTTATTCTTGAGATGTCTGTTCCTTAGATGTCAAAAGCGTGACTTTTCTTATGCAATATATCAATTTTAGTTTTATTTCAACGATCGTGTCCATTTTTATTCTCATGATTGTATTGAAATGTTGTTTTTAGAAAACATTATATTTTTACTCTTAGTATTTTCATTTGAGTCTCATGGCTTGACTTCCCTTGAAATATTTTTAGTATTAATATTTGCGTTATCTTGTCACATTTTCTCATCGGATTTTTAGTTTATTTTTTTCTTGAGACTCAGGTTTGAATTTTCCCTCAGAATAATTTATTCTTAATATTCTAATAATACTCTATATTTACTTTCTTCTTGTAGAATTAAAAAATTCAATTTTTCCATTTTCCAAGCCGCTTATTCTCACAAGGGTCACAGGAGTGCCAGAGCCTTCTCATTCTAAAAATATTTTGACATTCCTACTCTATTTGTAATCTTTTCTTAACATCCCAAATTGATGCTATTGTTATCATTATTATGTAAATTGCTTCACTTTTCATGTAATCATCTTCTCTTCACTTTTAATGTAATCTTAATGTTTGTATTATATAGTAACTTTTTCTAATATTTGTAACTTTATTCTTGTGTCCTGCATTCTTCTCTCTGTCTCGTCTAGCATGGACAAGATGCATCTGATGCTGAGCGAGCTCTGCTCCTCCTACAGCCTTTGCAGCGACATGGTGCTCTACCAGCACGTCATCGTTCCCACCGAGTTCCTCACTTCTCATCTAGAAATACGCCTGTCTGAGTACGGCGAGTTGGGAAAGGGCTGTGGGGCAATATGTGCATGTCGCTTCGCTTCAAGGTTACAGTTTGCAGTTTTCAAACTGCTCGTAAGATTTGAATGGAGCTTCGCCTTCAATCTTTGCCACTCCCCCGACCACTCACATTTGTGTCCAAAGAAACACCTCTCGCTCACTAAATTAACTTCTACTGCGTCGTGTTCACCTAACCGCCTCAGAGTGTGCCAAAATCAGCCGCGAGCAAGCAAATTTACCTTGCACATCACCCGAAGAGTATTGCTAAACACAAAATGTTTCAGTTTTATTTTTGGGAGAAATGTAATGTAAATTGAAAATATAAGGAAGGAACTTACCTGACAACACACAGAAAATGGTGAGGTCGGCGCTGGTAGTTGCAGTTGTCAATGCAGCTGTCCTATGATGGCAAAAAAAAAAAAAAAAAAAAAAAGCAACTGTTAAAAGAATACATTTTATATATATATATAAATTCTTATTTAAAAAAAAAAAAACATCTCCAGGCAGCACGGTGGAGCAGCTGGAAAGCGTTGGCCTCACGGTTCTGAGGTCCCAGGCTCAATACCAGACCCACCTGTGTCACGTTTGCATGTTCTCTCCGTGCCTGCGTGGATTTTTTTCTGAGCACTCTGGTTTCCTCACACATCCCAAAAGCCTGCAACATTCATTGGACACTCTAAATTTCCCTTAGGTGTGATTGTGCGTGTGGCTGTTTGTCTCCATGTGGCCTGCGATTGGCTGGAAACCAGTTGAAAGCTGGGATAGGCTCCAGCACTCCTCGCAACCCTTGTGTGGATAAGCGGCTAAGAAAACAGATGGACGGATGGATTGGGTAGGAGAAAATTAATTTTCAGGGTGTCAAAGAGTGCATAAGGTTGCCTCAAAACTGACTGAATGGTCCGATATGTGTTTGTGACTCTCCGATTTGAAACCTTATCCACTCCTTGACACCCTGAAAATTAATTTTCTATGAAATGTCTCATTAAGTAGACAAAAGGAATCTTACAATTAATCATCAATAATCTCCTACCCAATCCATCCATCCATCCATCCATCCATTTTCTTAGCCGCTTATCGTCTCAAGGGTCATAGGAGTGCTGGAGCCCATCCCAGCTGTCCTCGGGCAGGAGGCGGGGTACACCCTGAACTGGTTGCCAGCCAATCACAGGGCACACAGAGACAGACAACACTCACAATCACACTAAGGGGTAATTTAGAGTGTCCAATTAATGATCCTTGATTAATGCATGTTTTGGGATGTGGGAGAAAACCCACACAGGCACGGGGAGAACATGCAAACTCCATACAGGCGGGGCCGGGATTTGAACCCCTGTCCTCAGAACTGTGAGGCCAATGCTCTACACTTGTGACACCATGCCGCTTTTATATAGTAAGTATATATTATTGAAAAAAAATGTTTTTGAAGAATATCGGTTTTCTTTTTCTGCGGCCCACTTAAGACATTTTGTACGTCCTCACCGGGTGATCAGCGATATGGAATGAACGTGTCTGTTCAGGATAATTATGAGAATGGCAAACTACAACCAGACTACCAAGGAGATCGCTCGGCCCAGCGAGGTACTGGCAGGGGTGAGGGCGTACGCCGCCAGCCTCCAGACGCTAACCAGCTACGTGAGCGTGGACGTGGCCCGGATGCTGAAGAACGTCCTGCTGCAGCAGACGCAGCCGCTCGACTCTAGAGGGGCGCCCACGCTCACCCACTTGTACACCAACTGGTACGTCCAAACGTGGCCCTTCGACCACGCTCTCACTCACAAGCTGTATATAAAGTCAACAGTACCTTTTAATTTTTAATTTACTAAAATTGCAGTTGGTTCCACCCAATGGAAACAGGGCTTTAGTTCCACCTAAATCTGAATTGCTCTTTATATGTGCCTTTATATGAGCATTTAACTGGCCTTATTGTTTATATGTGCGCAGGTACCTGGAGAGCCTGCTACGCCTGGCTAGCAATTCAGTGGTCGTGCATAGTCCCTCCATGCAGTGTTTTGTCAATCAAATATCCGACAACAATCCCGCCTTCAGAGCAGAAGAGTTCTCGGACATAACAGGTTGGCCTGCAATTCTATCATTATTAAACTAAATTAACACTCATTATTTGAAAAAAGAAGAAGATGGACCACATTGGTCATCTTCAAAGTGTTGACTGATTGAAGAAAAACTGCAATTATCCCATCAATGCTGAATAGAATTGCCTTGATAAATTTTAGGCAACACGCTGGTTTAGTTGTCATGGTTACAAGGACGTGGAAAGAGTGGTCAAAACCACCATCTGTCACAATCCTATTTTTGCCCACTAGAAGAAAGCATATTTTGCGCACCCCCCCCCCACACACACACACAATTTCAAACAGTTCCTAGCTATCCTCAATAAAAGGACTGTAACATTCTTTAGTCAAAGGATAACGAATTCGAGCTCACTTAATCTCCATTTATCACCTCATAGTTTCATTCACCACGTCTTGGGTGGGCACTCTGGTCTCATGCAGATGATTAAGACTTTTCCCTTGTAAACTGTAACGCCAAGAAAAAAATAAGTTGCAAGCATGACGCGTATGGGAGATAATTAATAGTTATGCAAAAAAAAATAACATATTACAGTTTAAGCCTTAGAGCAGTCAAAATCAAAACTTTTTAGAATTGATTATCCTACAGATGATGTACTTTGGCTGAGTACTTCAGTAATTAGTGCACGTCATTTTTACAAAAATATCTTTATTGGTGAGTTGTGACGTGACTGTGACCCCGAGATGATGATGTGAACAGAGCTGCGAGCGCTGGCCGAGCTGCTGGGCCCGTACGGCCTCAAGTTCCTGAGCGAGAACCTCACGTGGCACGTCACGTCGCAAGTCAGCGAGCTCAAGGTACCGCAGAGGAATCACAGTAACGCATATCGACTACAGAGGGCACCTGGCCATAAGCCTCACCCAGTACATTTGTCGAGGAAATATCATTTGGTACATACATACGCCTCAGCTGTGCAAAACCCGCAAGTGCCCACATTGAAACACGAGATATTTACAAAAAAAGACGGTACACAGAGAGTTTAAGGCTAGTGCCACCGCACTAGCGCTAATACTACAGCCGCTCTAAAGCTAGCCCCACGCTAATGCTACCGCCACGCGAACAGGCCCGGTTAAAAATACACATCCTGGTAAAAATCACTGAGACACGGCAGTAACACGCTAGCACAGCATATATTCCACCGGTGTCCCTCATACCTTTTCCGCTCGAGTGCCCCCTTGCGGCCATTAGAAAAATGCGATAATTAGCCGCATCACCGCATAAACCGCAGGGTTGAAAGCGTGTGAAAAAATTTGCATCTTATAGGCCGGAAATGACAATAACCATTTTATGCATCATAATTCAGTGGACATTGTGCTGCTCCTTTTGGTATGTGCATCTTGGCCACCGGGGGCAGTATAATACATACAGATGCGCATGTAAATTTGATGATGAAACACAAAACTTTGCGACAAGCACCAGTAACATTATTGTAATTTCTCATGTACAATAAATATTGTTCGAGTATATTAATAGTAGTTGGAAGTGGGGACAGCATTTTATTTTTCTTATTTCAATGACGTATGTATGGCGCGTTAATGTTAAGAAATGTTCTTATCACGATTAGAAACTGGTGGTGGAGAACATGGACGTCCTGGTGCAGATGAGGAACAACTTTGATAAGGCAGAAGAGATGGCCAATCTCAAGAGGAGGCTGACAGGTGAGTGATTTGGTGGGGTAAAAGTATTGGGACAACCTGCCATGATGACGCCACGAAGTTGATGTCGTTTTTTCAAGCCAAACGCATCTAAGCTTCTCTTTCTGCACTGGCATACAAGGACAATGTTAAAAATACACCAAAGTGCACTCGTACTAAACAAGTAGCCCTCTTGTGGTTACAAACATTTTTTACTTGGTACAAGAATAGCCACTTGTTCCAATTCCCCCAGGAGCAGAAAACCTGCTGAAGAGGATGACCATCATCGGAGTGATCCTGTCCTTCAGATGGATGGCCCAGGACTGCCTGAAAGAGGTGACGACAATATTCCAAACCATCACAGGTCAATGGAAGTGCAAAATATTGTCTGTACATCTGGGAAAACTTTCCCAGAAATACTGTATATTTCTTACAGTATTATATTTCAACACAGAAAAACATTTTTATTTAATCGTACTAATTGTTCCCCGTGACCCTCGTGAGGATAAGTGGCGAAGAAAATGGATGGATGGATTGTACTAATTGTGAAGTAATATATATGACATATGACAATATATATAATTTATTTAATGATATTTGTCTATATATTTTTTCAAAATAAAAAATAATTTTTATTTAATGAAAAATAAATCGTAATAGTAACACAATTAATTGATTTATTGTACTGTATTTTATCTATTTTTTAATAAACTAAGATGTATTATGCAGTTTTTTTCATTTAATTTCCTTTATTTTATTTGCTAGACTATAGGGTTGCTACTTGAGGACGACTCCCATTTTGCTCCCAATACGTTTAAAAAATTGTCTAGCACACTTCATACACGAGGTAACTCAGTGTGCTTTACAGAATTAAAAGTATTTGAAAACAAAGAGATAAAACATTTAAAATGGGATAAAAATAAAAATGACAACAAAATACATATATTTAACGAAAGAGTACAATTAAAGCCATGCACAGTGCAAGAAATATGATTAAAAGTGGAAATCCTCTGAAAAGCATGAGAAAAAAGAAGCATTTTCATCCTGGATTTAAATTGAAGTATTTTTTCAGCAATTTATACTACTAAATTAAATGTATTTTATTTTACCTTTTTAAAATTGTATTCAATAAAATAACATATTACTTTTTAAAATATCAAACATTTTATTTGACTGATAGACAATTGTTTTTGTTTATTGAAAGTAAAATGTTACCGTTTATTTCATCAGATTGTTTTTAAGGAATTAATGAAATTTTATTTTATCACAGTTTTTACCTAAATTCCTTTATGTAATAATATTTTGAAATCAAATGTTATTTTATTTTAACATGCTCATTTTACATCATTTTAATATTAAATTAAGTCATTTGTTTTACTGTATATTACTTATTTAAAATGGATTCAATACATTTTTTCATAAACTAATTTATATATATTTGAGACTCCAATTTGTATCAGAGAAATGAATTTAATTTTAATATCTTTAGTAACATTTTTAATTTTATTTCCAAATGGAACTGAATTTTATTTCACTAACTTTTGACACGCAACAGGTGCTGGAGAAGCACTGCCCGTTCCTGATGGGGCCGATCGAATCCCTGAAGGACTGCGTCTCTCCCGACACGGACATCAAGGTACAAACGCAGCATGCTGACAGTGTTACTTGTGTACATTAATACTGCGTCCATTATGTGAAGATTATTGTTGTTCGCCGGGGTATAAGGAACGTAACCCCTGCAAATAACGGGGGAACAATGTATCAGTAACTGTGATTTGACGGCATACGCGCCAGTGAGCTATCGCACTCGCAAATCAGCACAGTCGAGCACCAAAAATCGCGCGTAAAATCTTTTACGAGTAGAAATTCAAAGATATTGAAAGACGTGGCTTATTTTGTGTAGTCTTGACATTGATTTATGTGTTTATTTCATAAACGTTGGTAACAAAACAAGCCTGCTCCTAAGCAATCAGCATTCACCCAGAAACAGGAAATGCAAGTTGACCATACTGAGCATGTACGGAAGTTAGGCCGAAAGCACATGTTCTGAGCTGCTTCATGTACTCCGAGCATATTTAGGTCGAAACTCATCAATATCATGAGCCATGACAAAGGCAATTAAGTTGCACTGAAAACTTTTCTGAGATATAACACAGGTAATGGGTTCAGTATCTAACTATAATAAGTATGAGATTGTGATTTACTTTGACCTGATCTAAGTTCTAATGTTAGACTAGTCTGTCCATATAGCTATATTCATATCCATATAGCTATAGTCAGGTTTGAAATTTAATGTCAATTGACCTCTTTAAAAATGTCCGTTTCAGTCTGTGCAGTGTCATTAAATTATGATAAAGGTATTAGCTAACAACTGCATACTCGGGATAACAACTCAGTAAGTTATTTTAAGGTCTTGACGTTCCATCCCTAATCACACCCGCAACTTTATATCTGCGGGCATTACTGACCACACCTTTACATTTTTCAAATGTGAGTGACTGCTGTCTTCTGTATATTTATTGACATTAGAGGGGAATTTAGCTCAAATGTAAAAAAAAAAAAAAGTAAAAATAAAAACATTTGGTGTATTTGTTTGAATAAAAGGACAGTGAGGACATTGTGGAGGGGGAACAACAAATGTGTGCCCGCCATTACCCACCAAATTAAATTCTTTATCTCCCTGTGGAGCGCTCTGATGTGAACATGACACGCCGAGGCCCATGGCCCCCCCTTTTGCTTACGTCTGGCCCCTGAATGAGGCACGACAGCCGTGCCACAGCTCAGACCAGGATAACCCCAAAGACGTCAGCAGCCCCCCTCCCCACCTCCCCGCTGCGTCCCCGCCCCCCGGCCCTCCAACCGCCGTGAGAGAGAACACATCAGTGGAAACCTCATGTCAGTGCAAGTAGAGCAACTTCCAACGTTCACCCTTGAGTGCACTTTAAATCGAACACTTGCTTGGTTCCAACATGTTTAGGTTATTGTGAGAAAGTTCGGTTCCAATAATGAGATAAACGTCAAATATGTACACAAATAGTGTGTTTCTTTTCATGGAATTAAATCATTAAATACTTGCATTAGCCCAAAAAGCTGAAAAATGAGGGTTCCTGGATGTAGTTAATCTACCACCAGTTTCCCTGTCTGCTCCTAGGATGTAAAATTACACTTCATTTAAATAGACTGTTTATTGAACATAAAATGTTACTTGAATGCAGTTGTGCAGGAAGTACTGCAGAAGAAATTGTGTAAACAACAAACTGCAGATGCATTAAACTCAAAAGTTACATCACTAACTTAAAAGTCAAATACAACTGAACCGTACTTCTTTCGTGTACCACTAGTTGCAGCCCACGTACCACTAAGGGGCACCCGTGGCACACTTTAAAGGTCTAGTGTCATCCCTATAAACATTTTAAACTAGATATTTTAATGAAAAATACATATAACATTATTCACTTCAATGTTTATACGAAAAATAAATATGAGCGGAGAGCACGTCATCCATGCACAAAGTTGCAGAAGTCTCACTCAACATCCAAGTGGTCGCCATATTGGCTGTATTTGCTGTTTGTGATGTCACCGGACATTCGCCATTGAAAACACGCTGTGGCCACTACTGGGGGACACGCCCCTTCAGACACGGAAGCTCTTTTCAAAGAAAACATCTCACAACCGAGTGAAGTGTCTGGGGCAATATTACCCGAGGCATATTTAGATAACCTGCGGATCACGGCCAAACCACCCCCCCACTTATCCACCTCCGTGCGGCAGTGATAAACGCCCACTTCCGCGGAGGGCATGAGCGACCGTTGCGACGAGCCACCTCGGCAGACAAGGCCAGCGCCCAGCTCAGCCTTGACGACAAGGCCAGCGGCCAGCTCAGCCTTGACGACAAGGCCAGCGGCCAGCTCGGCCTTGACGACAAGGCCAGTAGCGATCCACAAGTCCTGCAGAAGCCGTCCTTCAGCGGCAGCTGCATGGATGCCTTCCGATGCGCACATCGACACATTTAGCAACCCTGATTTATGGATTACGCCCTACTCCCAACTATTGTTTTTTTAGTAGCTGTATACACACCTACCTGTCATTTGGAACCCACAAACCTCGCGTCCTTTGCAATCCATTTTTCACAACGAACTAGGTCTCTTGCAAACTTATGAAGGCTAAATCCATCCTCCCAAGTGTTCGAGCAATCTCCACCAATGCAACGAGCCGACATTTTGGCTAACACGAAGGAACAACGAGCTACCTTCCCGCAGGTAAAACTAATAGAAACAAACGAGTCCACTTGAGGGCAGTCCGGCCATGTATGTCACTTCCTGCTTCTTCTCGAAAACAAATCCCTCGAGAGGACTTTCATGGCGGGAGTTACAAAAAGCCATATACCTCAAAATCATGTTTTGTGGTGACAAAAAGAATGGGTCCATACCGGCTGACGTTTTTATCATCAATAACTAAATAACTAAAAATCATGCATTTCATGACAGTGGCCATGTATTAACGTGTTTCCAGGTGACGCTAAGTGTCTTCGAGTTGGCTTCGGCTGCGGGAATGAGTTGCGACGTAGACCCGGCGCTTGTCTCCGCTATCAGAAGCATGCAAACAGGTGATCAAAAAACTCTTAAGTGGTGGCTATCATGCTGCAGATTCGTTTTAGCTAATGAATGTTTCCTAAAACTAACCCCAAACTATTTTCAGATAACACATCCATAGACGCAGAGTACAAGCTGTCATGCTTGCTGCTGGTCTTCATCGCAGTGTCCCTGCCGAGCTTGGCCCTGGACCCAAACTCTTCCTACAGCCGAGAGCACGGCGGTGCGTATTTATTACATTCAATGGCAACACCGTGACAAGATCGAGTGTTCACACAGCCCTCAACCCGACTTTCATCAGTCATTGTGAATGAATACAGTCGACAAGTCCAGCGAGGGAACAGATGATGTCTTCATATACAGTGAAGAAAATAAGTATTCGAACACCCCTGCTATATAACAAGTTCTCCCACTTTGAAATCATGGAGGGGTCTGAAATTTTCATCGTAGGTGCATCTCCACTGTGAGAGAGATAATTTAAAAAGAAAAATCCAGAAATCACAAAGCATGTTTTTTTTTTATTATTTTTTTGTGTGATACAGCCGCAAATAAGTATTTGAACACCTGTCTGTCAGCTAGAATTTCACCTATGATGAAAATTTCAGACCTCTCCATGATTTCTAAGTGGGAGAACTTGCAATATAGCATGGTGTTCAAATACTTTTTTTCTTCACTGTAGTAGCTAGGATTTTACAGTAAATATCATCAAATTGTGGCTTTCAAGGTGTTGCGGTATGCTACATTATTTAACTACATAATAAGGGGAAAACGTTTTGCCACTTTCAAATGAACATTTAAAAAAAAAACAGCATAACACTGTTTAGTATCTTGTCACATAAAACTTTTCTCTAGACTTGAATCTTTACTTAGAACATTACAACTTTGCTCTTGCAATGAAACAATTATTTTATCTTACTACAACTTTAATTTAGTCACATGAACACTTGTTTCTAATAACATTCTGATTTATTATTGTTAAAACACAGCCACTTTTTCTCACAACACTATTTTCTTAAAATTACAAGTCATATGATATATATATATTATATTCACGACTACTTTTTCTCGTGATTTTTTTTTTGCTTAACACTATGAATTATATGTCTTAATATGACTGAATTGTAATTTGACTTTCTCATGGTTTACTTTTGTAAAAAGCAATTTTAACACAATGCATTTTTTTCCTTTGAAAGCCAAATCTCAGCTCCGACTTGATCATGCGAGTGTACCTAATATTGCGTCCAGAAGTGCCTGTGCAAACAAGGCACCCCACCCTTAGAACAGCATGCGTGTCATACTTTCCACTGTCAAGTACGTCTGCGCCTAATGAGAAACACATTTTTTTGGGGGGGGCGTTGAGACTTTTTGTTTACTGACGTGCATCGTTACAGTCACCGCCGCTGCCCGAGTGTGCTGACCCCAAACTATTTGGCACGGTACCCACGTTAATGGCTCAATCGAAGCGCGCAGTGTTATTTACTTTGCTTCCACTTTCCACTGGCGAGCTCCAAAAGCGATTGAGCCAGGAGGAAAGGTATCCAGCTTGCTTCCGCCGAAACTTTACGCATCATTAACGAAGCAGAGCTAATCGGCGGCCGCAAAAACATCCTTTTGGGTCCCGTTTACTGTACGTCACGCAGTCACACTCACAGATCTCAAACTCTCACCCTCACACCTGCCTCTCGCACGCATACCCTGATATCGTCACTTTTGTCCGTGTTATTCATTGCATTGGTGTTTCCGTCAGGCCACAACAATAACATCCACTGTTTGGCGCTGGCCATCAACCACGTGGCTGCCGCCATGTTGACGGTGCAGAACAAGAACATAGAGCAGCATCTCAAAGAGTTTCTCCTGGTCAGTACTCCATCCAGAAAACCTGTCTGTCTTTTTGTTCCCACCTGATATCAAGCTATCTGGCGGAAACTATCATAAATTATCAGGACGTAAAATCACTAAAACTGCAACTGATATATTGCTAACGGAAAAGGAAAGAATTGACCGTAATTGAAGAGGTCACAAATAATCACTGGCACTTTTCAGAAAATTGGTTTCAGATTAATTTACCATTTTTTTTTTTCCCAAAATCAAGAAACTTCTTGCTTTGATTCAAATTCAGTGGTAATCTTGCTTTTATAAAGCTACGATTCCACAAATAATCCTTGGTACTTTTCAGAGGATTATTGATTTATTTGAAAAAATAGATACTGGATAACCTGCTGTCATTTGTTTTGTCATCTTGCACCCGAATCTTGCTTGGAAAAGGCCATAAACAATTCCTCACACTTTTAAAATTGATTTGAAAAGGTGACAATTAGCTTGCCACCATTTGATTATAAACAGCCATTTCGTTGTTGTTCAAATATCAGTCCAGCTCTTGCTTTGGATCAAAATCAACAAGGATCTTGCTTGAACATGGTCACCACTGGTTCAGAATCAAGATTGGTACAAAATTGAATTTTTCAAATCTACTACTTTCTTTCGGCTTGTCCCATTAGGGGTCGCCACAGCGTATCATCTCCGATGAACGCTCATATTTGTTTTTACGCCAGATGCCCTTCCTGACGCAACCTCTCTCGGGTAGTGGGGGCCCAAGTGAGAAACGAACTCACAACCCCTTGTCTACCAAACCAATGCTCTAACCACGGAGCTCATCTTTTTCTCTCCATTTTTCAAATCAATGGGTAAATTAATAAACTTTCAGTCCTTTAATTTTTTTTTTTTTACTACCCTCATATAACACACACGCAGCTGGCATCATCCACTCTGCTTCAGCTTGGACAAAATGAGGAGAAAGCCGAGAGCAAAAACAGAGAGTCCATCTACCTGCTCCTGCACATGGTAAGCGCGCACAGTTTCCACGAAATGCTTCGCAACACCGTTTAGATGGCTAATTCCATGGCAATTTAAATTCCAAAGTTCAACTCAACCTCAAGAGTGAGCATCATTTTTATTGAGTTGCATCTTTGATGAAACGTCTACCAACAGGTGCAGACAAAATCACAAACGCCACACCCAGTTTAAATTTGTCAAAAAGAGAAAAACGAAGAATTACATTGTGGAGAGTAGACTCCTGCTAGTGGGGAATACAGATTGCCGCAACCCTTGTGAGGATAAGCGGCTCAGATAATACATATATAAATGCAACCATACATCAACTCCACACTCACAAGTCAAAGCAAAAAAACTGGCTTAACGACGGCTCGTATCTCAAAAGGCTCAGAATTGGGGTCAGTCACATTTCAAGGCACTATTGTACTTTTTCACTATTTGTACTTTTTCTCAGGAATCATTGTCAGGTAGTTTATACAAGACTACAAAATCACTTGTCATCACGCAGTGATGGATCATCCGGCCTTCGCGTCTATAAATGTGCTGAAGCTCATTCCGGTAAAATTCAGTACCCATCACGACATTAGCTATTCGAAACACCTCCTCCCCAAAAAGCAGAGAGATCTGAAGCGGCTGATATAGTATGCTGTAAATTCAGATAATCCTATCTGACGTCCGAACTTGTGATCCATCTTCTGTCTTGTTTAGATTGTGGAGGAGTCTGCGTTCTTGAGTCAAGACATGCTGGAGCGCTGCTTCCCGTACGTTCTGCTCCGCAACGCCTACAGAGAAGTGTACAAGTCCGTCGTCATCCCCCTCGGGTGAAGACGTGCTGACATTCCCTGTAAACGCTTTCGTTTCAATCGGAGAATTTGTGATTATGTTGACTTGAATGCAAATGATAACATACAGCATTAAATCCCGTGATCACTCAGGTGTGTTGTGTCTGTGACAAGGGTTCATTGCAAGCGCTGCACTTTTCGGACTGGAAAGTCGTTGATGCCCGTGTGTATTATTCTTTCAAACTTTCCATGAATAAAGATCTTAATTATATTTAGTTTGTTTTTCTTTTCTTGGGCCCCGAGTCAACATGTGTTCCTCATCTTTTGCTTGCCGCCCTACCGCCTACCTCATCGACCCAATTTGACCAAACTTAAAATGACTTGAGGTTCTTTAGAGGCAGTTATGAGTATTACTAATATAGTTAATAAACATAAATATATTAAATAATGATCACTATTTTCATTGATTTTTTAAAATGAAAAAATGGGCAGCATTTTTAAAGATACTAAAATTTGTTTTAATTAGTTTAGAGACTATTTAGTAAAAGCTAAAATAAAATTTAATTTTTTAAATGTTTTTATTTCACTGTTTTACTCTCACATTATTTGTTTTTAAGTTTATAAAGAAAATTCCTTGTAAATTCTTTAATAAAGTTTAGTAAACGGTAACGGGATTTTTTTTTTAAGTCAATGTAAGTATATTTTATTATTTTTTTGTCTTTAAGGTACCAAATTAGTTTCACATAATGGTAAGATGTAAAAAATATATCAAATCAAATTGTACATGTTATAAATGTTTACAAATATGGAATTATTTGAAAGAGATTATATTTTAGTTAACTCAATAACAGATTTCAGAGTATTAATATATGCCTGTGTTTAAATAATTGGTCTCAACATGTTCTCCTTCACCATTTGTGTTCAAATATCCGTTGCTTAAAGCCTTTACCACAACACAATGCTATTCGTTCGACTTCTATTGCGGTTTGGATTCATTTTTAGCAACAAACTTTAGTGAGGCAAAGCTATGTGTCGTTTCAATTATGCAACGTGCAATTCTCTCTTTTATATTTAGCTTTACAGTAAAAACATTTTTTTAAAGAACGTCACTACCTATAAACGTTTGCTTATTGTGAAATGAGTTAAATAAAACCTTACAGTGCTCATATCTCAGTTTTGCTCAGAAGTCAATCCCCCATAAAATCATAATCTCGTTGTTTCACAAATCTAGTATTGCAAAGTATAGCTGATGCCTACAGTTGTTGTCTTTCGTGCAATTGGACTATTACTGCTGCTCCACAGTGTGTTCATGTCCTGGGACACTTGGGCCAGTTAATGGTGGAAAGTCTGGTCCTGATATAAAGACTCTCTGCTGATTGTGTTGGTGACGCAGAGCCTCTCCTGCTGACTTGTGAACCTCTGAGGCGACCACAGGCGCACATTATGTGTTCCCACACAAACACTCACACACACGCACGCACGCACAGGCACACAGTGTGCATACACAGAGGAGAAAGCATGAAGGACCTGTTAGCGTAAACACAGAGCAGTGCAGGCTTACTAACATAAACCACTGCAATGTATACACACATGCTGGATTTACAGTAAGGCACAGGGTCTCATGTTCATTTTGGCATGGGGGTTGTTCTCTCTCACACACACACACACACCCTGATGCCAGAGGTCATGAAACATTTTCACAAAATATGCAGAAGACCACCTAATGCACATCTGATACTTGAGACATTGAGGACCTCACTGGGCCTGTAATGCTGATCTATCTATCTATCTATCTATCTATCTATCTATCTATCTATATCTATCTATCTATCTATCTATCTATCTATCTATCTATCTATCTACCTATCTATCTATCACGAATAAGCTATCTGCTGTGTCTTGATGGTGCATTTGAAGTTAGCATGCTAACGTGTATGCGTATATCACAGGAAACCAAAAAATAAATTGTGGTATCCGAAAGGCAGCTCATGTTAACACAAATCTGCTAATATGCTTATTAAAGGCATTATATACCTGTAGTGTCAATAATCTCATTTATTTTTATGAGTCTCGGTTATAGTTAAGGTTTAAATACGTATACGCAAGCATTATAACAAATTTATAAAATAAAGCACAGAAATCCTCACGATACTACGGTTTACCCATTGTGGCCGTGATATATCGTTGATGTTTTTGGAAGTTTTATTATTGTTTTCACTGTAACTTTTGTACTGTTTGTATAATGTTATCCATAGCCATTACTCCTGCTCTCTCTCAGTCTTATAAAAGTGTGTTTAAAGACCTAAAACAAAACAAAAAAAAGCGCTGTAAATGCTATAAAAACAGGTAGGTCTAAGGTAAATTTATATAGGGTAGTTCTAGATTACGTTATTCTGGGTGGGGGGTCACTATTTTTTGTTCTGCTAAGGCTACCTAATCTTAACAAGGATGTACTAATGTGCTAACTCTAACATTTTGGATGGATGTGCTAATATGGTAACCATCTACAGTATATGGTGTGAATACACTAACATGATGTGTCTCAGTGGTAATCATTTTTTTACTGGTAACCATTGCACCATAGCACAGAAAGCAAACAAAAGGAAAATACTGCTATGTAATATGGTACTGATATTGGATAGGATGGGGGCAGGAAAACTGGGGGTGGGTAAATCCAACTGTGAACACACCCCCAACGCCGGATAACCTGCAAGCATAATATCATGAGACATCCAAATTTTGGGCCTTCACTGAATGACTGGGCTGTGGGAAAAATGCTCAGAGTGTTCGATTATTGTATATACGTAACCAGCTTTATTTACAAATCACGAGCCCTGATCCTTTTCCAAGCAAATCGGAGCGAAAAAAAAAAAATCACTCTCAACACACCACACACCATTAAATAATGCCTTAAAATTATCTTTTTGATAAATCTGACACTTGGGGTTTTTTAAGACTACGGAAATTAAGTAAGGAAAGTAACAGATTTGAAATGTTGCTAAAGATATTGATTAAACTCTACTGTGGACGTCATCGTTGTAAAAACAAAAAAGACCACCCCTCATGCCCCTCAGCACCCTCGGCCTCTTGGAAGTGTAGTTCCCATGTGGGGACTTCCAACGTTTCAATATGATTTATGGTGCCACGGAGTCACATTTCTTCCCGTGAAATGTGGCGGACAGCGAAGAGATCAAAGTGTGCACATTTGTCATCCTCTGGGGATGGATAGACCAATATATAAACTAAAATAGTTACAACACTAAAAAGATCAAAACACCAAGAAGTTGCCAACCTGTAATTTGAACTATTCATCAGGAGTGAGTGTTCTCTGGCATTTTAAGAACTAACAACCTTCTACTAAGTAGGAGGAGGAGGAGGAGAAGGCCTTAGTTTGTTAGTCCGTCCGTCCGTAAACAGAATTACCCACAAACCAAAGAGTTTTTATCCTAACTTGGAGCAGGACTTAAACATTGGACCAGGTAGGAAGCCAATAAAGTCCAGGGTGGACATATTTAGGAGCAGTCTCAAAACGGCATTTCTAAGGAACTCACGGGTAGGACCTGACGACCAAATGGCTCATTTCAAACATCACCTTGTTTAGCCAATCCATCAGAGACAGTCGAAAGCAGCTTCGTGGAAAAGGGCAGGTTCTTTTCTTGGGCCATATCAGAGACCAATCGGATAGAATCAGAATCAGCTTTATTGGCCAAGTATGTAACAACACACAAGGAATTTGTCTCCAGAAAGGAAATGTCAGCACTAGCGTTTAACAAACAGCCTCTTTGACATTAATCCCTCGACAATTTATTCAACACAACAGTTTGGGATTATTCATCCGTCCATTTTCCATACCGTTTATCCTCACTCAGGATGAGTGCATGCTGAAAGCTGTCCCAGCAGACTCTGGGCAAGAGGCGGGGCACATCTTTGACTGATCCTCATCAGTTTGAGATCAGTGAATGTCAAACTTCGCACCTGTACCATTCCTGCATTACGGTGTGGTTAGAGCAGTGACTCTCAACCAGTGTGCCGGAGCACATTAATGCGCAGTGAGCGCTCTTCAGGTGTGCCATGCAAAATGATAAACATGTAACATTATAAGGCGCACCTTCAATGAATGGCCTATTTTATGATTTTTTTTTTCCACATATAAGGCACACCAGATTATAAGGCATATAGAATAGACGCTACAGTGGAGGCTGGGGTTACGTTTTGCATCCATTAGATGGAGTTGCACTAAAGGCTCAATATTGATCCATATATAAAGACGCACCGGACGATAGGGCACACCGTTGAGCTTTTAGGTGCGCCTTATCGTGCGGAAAATACGGTAATGGTTTTGTTGGCGTGCCGTGAGATTTTTCAATTGTAAAATATGTGCGTTGGCTCCATAAATGTTGGAGATCACTGGATTAAAGGGTTGGAACTGGGGGTTGTATGGGTTAACTAGGAGTTTAAGTAGGGTGGAGGATCGTTTGGTGTGGGGTTAGAAGATTATGGGTCAGGTATAGTTCTAGGCATCTTTAAGCGTAGGGTTGGTGCAGTAGAGGTTGGGTTATAGGCATTACTTAAGGTTATGGATTAGAAGATCGGGAATACGTGGCATTCATTGGCTGGATAGGGCACAGGTATGAATTTTTGTCGCCTGTTGCTAAGCAACCGAACAAAGAATAGCCCTCTTGTTTGGATGTGAAGTAGGCTGCAGCTCGACAATATGGATTTGTCACCGTTCCCAAAAAATGCTTCACTTTTATTGAGGAGGAGGAGCAGATGACGAGCAGCAGCAACAAAAAGGAAATGGGTTCATCTTTTGAGAAAGACAGCAGTATCTCGGAGGCCAGGGTCATCCATGAGCTCGAGCTATTTGGGGATAACTTTCAGGTGTACTTCCGGCTTCTTTAAGTTTCTCGATGCTTTTTCTACTGCTGCCGTCAAGACTGGCAAACTATCTTGCACTTTTCACTCTGAAATCACTCTCTCACCACTCTCCTATTGGATGCACCATCTGACATCAGGGCAGTGCTGCAAGGGAATTGAAAGTGGGCAGTGTTGGTACGGTACCTAGGCATACACAATAGATGGGTTCGTCGATGAGGTATGCTTTTGCTATGTGGGGTGTGAAAACTAGCGGTTGGGTTGCCCAGTTAGGGGTTTAGGTTAGGATTTAGATTGTAGTCACCATAGGGGTAGGGAAAAAGTTATGAGATTTAGATCAAGTTCCAGTTCTGATAAAATTGCTGGAATTCCCACATAAACCCTTTAGTGAACACCATCCTACAAGTTTGCGTGTCAATTTCCCTCACCTCAAAAGAGCACTTCTGCCTCCTTAAAGCTGATACTGTATCTCTGATCTGCAACAACAGCTTCAAATGAGACCAAATGCAACCTCAATGACTTTTGAGTGTCTTTTTTTTCCCCTCTCGCTTTGACATCACAGGTTGTTTTTTGTCAAAACAAAAACCAGCTTCCAGTCGTGTCAATGTGACTTTTCTTCATTTTCAGGAATATGTTGTGTCGTGTCAAAGAGCATGGGAGCATGAGAGTGAGTCTGACGCTGCAGCCAAACCAGTACCAGCAATGAGGGTGGGGTGGGGGTGATAGATTGAAGCAGGGATTTTCCCCAGTCACATTGCTTCACAGTGCTGCTCTAACTCCATAAAAAGATTACACATGGGTATCATGTGGGGGGGGGGGGGATGGGGGGTCGGGGGGGGGGGGGTTAAGGAAACATTTAACAACCTTTACTAATATTATTGATTTGTGGTATAATTTGCTTTTTGTCAACTGAAACTTTCCTACTCTCCTAAAAATGAGCCTCTGGCAAATAATTGATATTCAACTTTCTCCATAGTTGCACAACAATTTTGGCCTTTGCCCCAAATAAATAAAATAATCAAACAGTGATGACTGCCCGGGTGCGCTTCAAGGGATTTTTTTTTTTTCATGTTCAGTTGTACTTTGTAGGGGCTGAAGTTCGTGCGTGACTCTTGGGGGGTCCAGTGCACTTTGTGGAGACTCAATTTGTGAGAGGTTCTTGCCTCATCAGGGCTTCTTAGGGACATGCTTGCACTTCAAGGGAAATGCCTTTGGGCTTCATGGGACCTTTGAAGGGGGTTGTGGGCACTTCACAGGGGCTGAGAATCTCTAGTATGCTTTAAGGGGGATAGGGTGCTTTTTGTGGGGCGTAGTCCCCAACCACCGGTCCATGCTGGAGTCAATATGGTACTGGTGCTCTCAGGTAGACTGAAAAAGATGGGAAAAAAATACTCAGCGAGTACCTTTGGATTAGGAATGTGCATCAGCACCTCAATAACCGCCATCCCCTGTTGATGAATGATTGCCGGCAAGTGAATATGTACATACTCGCCTCAACTGGTCAGGTGAAGGAAAGGGTTTGGAGTACTGTGGACTTTGTGGGGGCTTGATTGTGCTTAATGGTGGCTAAGTGGGTATGGCACACTTCCTAGGGGTCCTAATTACTTCTTGTTTTGAAAAGACTTCTTAGTCACATGCTTAGAGTTCATGGGGTCTTCGGTGCACTATCTGGGGCCTTTAGGAGGCTCGCTTTTAAGAGGCCTTGGTTGCACTTCACAGTGGATGAAGTGGGCTTTATGAGGGCTTTTGGGGGGAATGGGAGCACTTTCTAGAGCCTCAAGTATCCTTCATTGGGATTCTATTGTGATAGGTGGGCGTTGTAATGTGCTTAATGGTGGATTTTTATAGGCTCAGCTCCACTCCATGTGTTTTTTGTTTGTTTGGGGGTTTTTTTTTGTTTTGGTTTTGGTGTGGCTCATATGTTTTTTTTTTTAGGGTAAATACAAAAATAGAGTGTAGTTAGCACTCTATCTGCACAGTCACAGTGCCACCAATGAATAAATGCTGTCAGGCCTACTGGGAGCAATTCAGGGTTCAGCGTCTTGCCCAAGGACCTATCTGGTCCAGTGCAGACAGCCGGACCCGGGATTTTGTATTAAATCTTCGTACCACCGACCCTTCGGTCACTGGACGACCCACTCTAACAACCGAGCCACACTGTCCCAAGGGATTTAGAGGATCTCATGCACTTTATGGGAACT
This sequence comes from Syngnathoides biaculeatus, assembly GCF_019802595.1. NCBI lineage: Eukaryota > Metazoa > Chordata > Actinopteri > Syngnathiformes > Syngnathidae > Syngnathoides > Syngnathoides biaculeatus. The sequence continues at coordinate 15,507,212 of NC_084649.1, read as the reverse complement.
CAGGTGCCGTGCACAGGGAGCCTTTTTTGAGACTCCACTGTACTTTATAAACACTGGGGTGTGGTTCAGATGCACTTGTAGGGGCTTGGGTGCCCCTCTGTGTGATCCTAAATACTTCACCTTTTAAAAAATCCCTGAATCCCTGGTATTGAGTGTCCCTTTATACGTGATTATTGTAAATCATATTAACTCAATATTATTACAAAATGTGTGCCATTATCTGACTCCTGGTAAAGCAAAGCAAATTTATTCATATAGCACATTTTATACACAAGGTAACTTAATGAGGTTTACATGATTAAAATAATTTTAAGACTGAGAGAAAAAACAGCTTATTAACCAGCATACAGTGCAAGAAGTATTTAAAAAAATGGAAAGACGGCAAAAAGAATAAGAAAAAAAGGTTTTTAACGTGGATTTGAAAACATTTACACTTGAGACTGATGTCACTCCTGTTGGCAACTTAGTCCATTTGTATGCAGCATACTAGCTAAATGCTGCTTCACCGTGTTGCTTTGGACTCTGCGCTCCACTATTCAGTCGATCTCAGAACCTACTGGGTTTATATTCCATTCGCATTCAGGACTAAACCCCTGAGTGATTTATAGAACAGTAGCAGAATTTGAAAATCTATTCTAAAGCAGACTAGAAGCCATTGTAAAGACTTCAGAATCAGAGTATTATATTTTGACCTCTTTGTTCTGGTGAGAACCCGACCTGCTTGAGGGACCCCAAAAGTCCTCGCCATTCGATTAGATTGGTAATACACTGCTAAAACCCTGTGGCATTGCTAAGAGGTCACTGACGTTTGATTACTCAGATGTAGTGAAGAGCCATTGACTTTGAAAAGGCCGGAAGCAGAAAAAAATGGATTCAAAACCTGAGTCCCCGGAGTGGCTGCTCTGTTGTAGGCGTCTCCAGAAGACTAGTTTTGTTTTATGAGGGTGAGTTGGGGCGACTCTGGTGAAAGACTGTCTCTGTGGCTCCCTGATTTGTGGCAGCATTGGAAAAATTCTCATTTGGGATTTAAGTACACACGGCTTGAAAGGGTTGCAGTCAACACCTCATCAGTGAGGTCAGGGCACTCACACTTGTGCACACACACACACACACATAAACTGACAAAGATGCTCATACCACACTCGCGCACACACACTGACACAGTCTGGGCTCGTCCAACCAATCAGAGCAAAGTAGAGTAGGTCCCCCAGAAGTGGGTGGGAGAGTTGTTGAAACACAAGTCTGTCTCAGGACACACAAGTTTTTGCATTGGTGCTTTGAAGAACTTTTTTGTGTGTGTGTGTGTGGGGGGGGGGGTTATAGAATAATCATTTTTCCTATACTTTTGCTTTGGTTTTTGGGAGAAAACACTGGGTTCCATCAGGGCACAGCTCGAGCACGGAATGGCCGAACTAGTGCGAATCCGTAAGAAACGGCTGCAGATGCCCATCTCAAGGTAAGATCAGAGCACAGTTTGAGTCATATGAACGGAAGATTTGAACGCCTCCTAACCTGATTGAGGGGGCTCTACTGCTTGGTTTAAGTGTGCTGAAATACTGAAAAGGGCCACTACAAGTCGCTGCGTCTTTGGAAGGAATGCCAAAATGACTGATTGATATTCAGAGGCATGCAACTGAACTACGTACACATCTTATACATTCCTGGTCTGTTGACCAAAACCTGAACACTTGTACTGAACAGCTGACTGTGTGGTTTGTATTCACCATCTTGACTATACTTAGCAGCCACAACACTTGCTAGTTGTTACAGGAACACTTGACTTTCTCGCGCCACGGTTCTGTGGGAGGGGAAATGAGCTGCACGGAAGATGGGTCATGTGGCTTTTGTTTTGGTTAGCGCGTTAATGACTTTGCATCCGTCGATGACTACAACTCAGCACACTGGAATGTGAGTGTAAATGGTTGTTTTTCAACGTGTGCCTTGTCATTAACCCGAAACCAATCCAGAGTGTACCCTCCTGTGATTGGCTTCATCTCACCTGTGACTCGAAAGAAGACAAATGATACCAAAAAATGAGAAGATGGATGGACAACCAGCTAAGCTAGGTTTAGCTGTAGTTAAGTCACAAATTTATTGAAGTGATTTTTTTTTTCCTTTGTTAAAAGGGTATTTTCTGGCTGGACATGAGGTGAAATAAAGTCAGCGTAAAAACTGTAAACATTGTGTAAAGTGATGTGAATTAAATTTTCATTTTTTCCATTTGCTTTGTGATGATTTTATTTTGACCACATTAAAAACATTTTTAATTAGAATGTTCTACATTAGCCAGGGCAGTTCGGGGTAGCTGCAGCAGAATAAAATAAGATAAAATAACAAACTACTTTTAGGCCCCAAATTATCCACACTTTGACCAAATGTGTGGCAAAAAGGGTGAAAGTATTTATTCAGTATTACATTTAATTAACCTAATAACACAGAGTACTTGCAAAAAAGTCATACACGTCAATTTCTTTATTTCAAGAAAGGGAAAAGAAATTTCCACGTGTATTGGTATTTTATTTTTTAATCGATTGGGTAGGTTAAAAGTGAATATGGTTGAGGTGAACTATTTGATGAATGGTTGTCATTTAGAAGGAAATAACAGGAAAGTAGCAAAAGTCTGCAAGAAGTGTGGAGAAAACACTAAAATGACAAAAAATGTTTTTTTTATAGATCTAAAGATGTTTTACATCCAAAACAATACGTATCCTTTTTTAATTCAATTCAATTTAATTAATTAAAGCGTTCTATAATGTGAAGTTAATTTAAAAGCTCTCATAGATCCAAATTCAATGACAGTTAATTCCCAAAATTATTCATACCCTGACATAATATTGAGTTGAAATAAATTTGTGATGGACATTAAAAAGAGAAAAATGACTACACAATGTGGCATTCATTGAAAAAAAGAGACAGACAGACAGACAGACAGACAGACAGACAGACAGACAGACAGACAGACAGACAGACAGACAGACAGATAGATAGATAGATAGATAGATAGATAGATAGATAGATAGATAGATAGATAGATAGATAGATAGATAGATAGATAGATAGATAGATAGATAACCTTACATACAAGAATATCAAACACTGTAAATTTAAAAATGATTAAAATGCTGATTCAAAGCGGGACGTCCCCCTTGGGATACAACAAAAGATCTCAAGACAGGTGTTGTGGCTTGAGATAAGAAAAAATTTATTGAAATTCTAAAAAAAAAAAAAAGATATTTTGAGTTCTGTATATTACAAGATTTTGTGACTTATTTAATTTGGAATTTGATGTAATTATAATAAAACCTTCCTCTTTAGTTTTCTTCACTAGGAAAAAAAACCATGCCTCAAGTAGTACAGCTGTATAAATTACCAAATAAGGTTTCTGGCCTCCTAAATGAAACTTGTGGAAGCACTAAAGTTGAAGGAATTGTGCAGTACTTCTGCACTGTTGGCTCGCGAATAAAGTACCAACAGCGTGGAGTCAAGTAGTAACAGTGAGAGTACACTGTACAACAAGACAAAGAAGAAGATTTGTCACTCATCTCTATAAAAGAAAAGTGCTGTTGACAAGTCATTTCCGGGGAAAAACCGCTGTCAGTCGCTAAGGCCCAAATGAGGAGTTATCTGGAAAGATTATGCGCGCTGACATTTGGGCGCTTGCTATTTTTATGGCTCAACAGCTTTCTGAAGATTGTGCCAACGTGATAAACACTTAAAATGCACCAAGTGTCGCCGGCAGCATGTTAGTATGCGCCATATAGCATCGTCTGGCAGTGCTTCAGCAAATGGTCACAGTGGGACGTGGGCTGGGGGGGAAGGGGGGTCATCCGTGATTTGAAAGAAACTCACGTCACGTCCGGTATATCTGCATGAAAGAATAAATCTGTTCCTGTTATCAGAGGATGAGGTTTCTCATGGAGACCCGAGAAAACCTGTTGAAGGTTCGTTGATGTATTAATTGCATAAATAAATGCAGACGACATGGCGCTATTTATTAACCCTTCTCTAACTTTGTATGTGCAGGAAAGTGGAGAAAATGTTACCACTTTTTTAATGGGGAAATGTAGCACCATACGGTGGACAAATTTAAACATTTAATATTTAGAAGACGTGTCCACATTGAAATGTTATCTTAAAATGATGGCATTAAGTTATGCAAGATTAATAAAGGGATATTTTAAATTCCAATAATTTTCATAAGGCTGCCTTTTGGAACGATGAAGAAGCACATCAGATTTTGTTTGCCATTTTAGGGTTAATTCAGTTAACAGATGAAAATTCTGAAGTTGTGCCTAGATTCAAGCAATATAAATAAAAAAAAAAACAATGGCAGAAAATGTCCCCAGGATCTCTGAAGGCTTTCAGTTACGTGCTCTTTTGTCCCCTAAACACAGATTCAGCGACAAAATTCACTCTCAGAGGGCCAACTCTCAAGGCATGACTTTCGCAAAGTGTGCCTTATGTAACAGCCAAAGCATGGGAAGTTTTTCTCATGGAAAGATCGGCAGCCTCGATCTCTTTTTTTTTTTTTTTTTTTTTTTTTTGCCAAAAGCATTTTTTTCCTCCTCCTTGGGACAATTTGGCATGAAATGACTTCCAAATGAACTCTCGCAACGACCTCATCTCCCCCTGCGACCATCAACCTGCTAGCTCAAGATTTAAACACGAGTTTTCAGGTTATTCTGTCAATGATCCTAGATTTAAACTAAGGGGGTTCCAGTCATACAATTAAAATGTTTTTTTTTCTCCAATTTGGGCTAATATGAATTGATTTGTATCAGAGAAAAAAAACTGAAGAAAATGCACGGAAAACAGATTTCTTCTTGTCCCTTCCCAATGTAGATACAAACGTATACTATCACTGATGTCACGTGTGCAAATATAGTCAATTTCATATTTTTCACAAAATACTATTTTTCTGTACCGATGTGCTTATTTTATGCATTATTAAATAATTGAATGTGTTGAAAATAGCTTGAGAACATATCTCTAGATAGACAATAGATAATAGATCACTTGATCTCTTGTCATAGTCCACCCATTTTTCACTTCACGGGAGCCATGTTGCATTTTGTCGCCTCAAGATTAAAAGTCTAGATCACAGGTGTCAAACCCAAGGCCCGGGGGCCACATCCGGCCCCCTATATGATTTTATGTGGCCCGCGAAGGTGAAACATGTATGTCAACTTCCATGATTCTTGCTCAAATCTGTACAAAAATATCAAATTGTCATATCATAAATGATAACTTGGAGATATTGCAAGGATTTTACACTTAGCAATCATCAAACGTAGTTAAAAAACACATTATCCTTGATACATAAATTTCACGTGTAAATATGATGAAAGGTTTTTATGGTTTCTGTCATAACAGCCCTCTGAAGGAAACTGTAACTACAATGTGGCCCATGACAAAAATGAGTGTGATACCCCTGGTCTAGATGCTACTTGAACAATGAGTTAAGAGAATTACATTTGAGTGTGTTTTGTTGAAATTGATAGCTGCTTTGGTGCAGAAGGAACTGGTCAGCCGCAAAGGGAAGTTTGCATGTAGATTCATTTCTCCCTATTAAACTGCTTTTTCTGCTCGTTTTATTTATTGCATCTCGTTTGGCGGAAACGCTCAAGTGTTGTGTTTACACGGTCTACTTGCCTGCATAATTTAGAGCTGTACCAAATTTACTTCATTACAGTAATTGGGCCAGGGCAGTAGTTCCCAAACTTAATTGAAGCAAGGCACATATTTTACATTTGAAAAATCTCCTGGCAAACCACCCAAAAATAAAAATAAAGGACTGCATATACAAGAAAATGATGATCTCATCTCACTTTACTTCTAAATTTACTTACTCACTGTTAAAGTTGGGCCTGTTTAGTTAAACAAAAAGTTATGCATCTGTTTTTTGAAAGGCAATAGGTCAGTTGTACGTACCATCTCGTAGGCCAACATTTAATTGTTCTTCCTGTCACTATACTTCACTGGCACAGACGAACGATTTGAAGTGAATAAATTGCCTGTAGGTGAGAAGGCATGTGTGAACGGTTGTTTATATGTGCCCTGTGTTTGGCTGGCAACCGGTTGAGGGTGTACCCCGCCTCCTGCACGAAGATAGCTGGGATAGGCTGCAGCAATCCCGCAACCCTTGTGAGGATAAGCAGCTCGTAAAATGGATGGATGAAAACAATACTTGTTTTGTCAATTAAATTGTTAATGAAGGGAAACTGCATAGTTCACATCACTGATGTAAGAACTGGGGTCTGACTCAGGACAGTCTATCGCAAAGAATATGAAACAAGAAAACCAAAAACACACGCCCATTTACTCTACAGCTTGTCCTCATTAGGGTGCCGGGTGAGCTGGAGCCTATCCCAGTTTACTTTGGACTGGTCACCAGTCAATCACTGCGCACATATTGACCAAGATTGAAGCTAACATGCCTGTTTTGAAGCCGGTGTAGTGAAAAGAAAACGGGCAGATGTGCAATAAGCAAACTCCACATCGAAATGCTATAACCCAGACTCAAACCCAGTCTGAAAAACAGACAAACTACAGCAAAGGCATCTCAGATCAGTGATTCCCAGAAGCAGGACCGTGAGGGCCCTCCACACAATGGGAATTCGTTAATCCGGTCAACCTAAACACAACCTAACCACAAATCACGATAAGTTCATGAATAGACGATAGCTCTTTACCACATAAAGGCTTCACAGGTGCATAGTTACCAAAAATTCAAGGACATCACCTTATCTAAGGCCCTCTTCCAGGCGAGCGGAAAAAACCCCAGATAAAACCCATTTCGGGAGGAAAAAGGAAGACATCTTTAAAAAGGATGACAGACAACAGCGGCGTGGGGTTGGTTAGGGGAGGCAGAAGTAAAACAGGCCAAAACCCAGATGTGAAGGCAAAAGGCAGGGCAAGCGACTAATAGTTTTTTTTTTAACCAAATGCGAGAGGAAAGAAATAACTCTTAAATCAAGACATTTCTACCAAAGTAGCCGCTCTCACTTCCGTGGGTAAGAAATTCCAGATTACACTACTGCACCGCAAACAGAGAATCCTTTTCAACCTGCTGACTTCTTCCCAATAACCAAGATCACAAATTACATCTGCAATTAAGTTTGTCTTTGATGAGAAGTATGAACTCATTTTGGCTGCTTCTAGGCTTCGCAACATCTTAAAGCAGCTGGAAGACAAAGATGTTGACTTTGAGGAGATCAGAAAGAATCTGGATTTGACAGCATCGCTACTGGAGGCTGTTTATCTGGATGGAACCAGGTAGAAAATATTAACAGTGGCATTGTAACATTACTGAAATATCTTTGGCATAGTGACATAGAAATCAACAACACATTCAATGAGAATGTTTGTGTGTGTGCGTGTCAGGCAGTGCTTGGAGTCCGAGGATGACCTCCAGCAGCTTCAATCTGATGGAGTTCCTGCTGAGGTCACCGATTGGCTGGCGTCAACATTCACTCAGAGGGTACGACAGCTGGGGCGGCGCTCGGATGAGAAGCCCAAATTTCGTAGCATCGTGCACGCGGTACAGGCTGGGATATTTGTGGAAAGGTATGACTTTATTTGGTGAATTTCATTGTTATATTATGCTGTGGATAACGGGATTTTGATTGGAATTGGTCACCAGTCAATCACAGGAAAAAAAAAACACGAAAACGATTCAGTCGAAAATTCACATCAGTCGCCCACTTGCTGCACAAAAGTCAGCTCTGCGAATCACTCGGCTAACAATTGCTTGCATTAGGAGGACTACCCCAGTTAATTTATTGTTTTACAAATTACATATTGGACAGGTCGCTAGTCAATCACAAAATAATTGTGAGTGGGTTTGAACACAACCGTTGGAGGTTTTAGTTGAATAGAACCTCACACACTAGAGCAAGAAAGCTGATTCTGATTCAAACGCCCTACTGAACAGTCCGCTGCACAGCATAGTGAAACACTGGCCCCCTTTTCTCCTTGAAAACGTCCTCACCCGAGTGTATGAGCACTTGGAGCATTTTTATAAACATATCCTGAGACGAGCTCGCTGCTCAGTCTCAACACGTGAACTTCAAGTGAACTCAACATCAACATTGTACGATTCCAGGATGTTCAAGAAAGCCTACACGGCCGCCATGCCAGACCAACCTGCCGCTGTCGTAAACTGCCTAAGGGTGAGCCACAAATCGCAACCTGTTATGCGTTTTGTGTTGGTGCAATATGTTGTACCGCAGAACTAGTATCAATAATCCTGTCACTCTAACCTCCCTCTCTCAATGTCTATCCGGAGGACGTTGACCGCTGGAGTTTTGATGTGTTTGCCTTGAACGCAGCCAGCTCTGATCACGCACTGCAAACTCTCTTCTTCGAACTGGTTACCAGATATGAGCTCAACAGCCGCTTCAAGGTTCCATTTCCATTCAGTTTCATCTTACACAACATAACAAGCTGTATTTTTATCAAGCAGTACAGTTTAGTAGGAACAATAAACCCTGATCCGGATGTGTAGACAGGATAGCGGTATCTGGATCAGCTACCTGTATGTAAGCTTGTTATTTGCCAATGCATTATACAAAGACGATTAAAGCCACACTAAACTAAAACCACATAATCCAAGACTCAGTCAAGACTTTGAGGCGTTAAGACTAAGACTTTGAGGAGATAAGACCAAGTAAAGACTCCTGACCTATAGGGGTTAACATCAAGTCAAGATCAATAACTTTAGGAACTTAAGACCAAGTCAAGACTCTTGAGGAGTCAAAACTAAGGCCCTGAAGGATTAGATTCAGGTCATTACCAAGAAGTTCAGGACTGAAGATTATGATTTTGAGGACTTAAGACCAGGTTAAAAAAAACAAACAAACAAAACGTGATTTTAATGACTTACAACCAAAACAAGCACTTATAAGAATTCAAAACCAAGACCTTGACAACGTAAGGCAAAGTGAAGACTAAGACTTTCTGGCAATAAGACCAAGACTTTGAGGATTTAATGCATTGTTAAAACCAAGACTGTGAGGTATCAAGCAAAGCAAAGCAAATTTATTTGTACTGCGGATTTCATACGCAAGGTGCAATGTGCTTGACATAATTAAAAGCATTCAAATACATAAAAACAATTGAAAAAGTTGAATTAAAGCAGCTTTTAGTGCAAGAAAAATCATTCAAAAGTGGAAGTACTCGAAAACACAAGAGAGTGTGAGGGGGAAAAAGGTTTTGAATATGGATTTCAAAACACACTTGGGGCTGACATCACCACTGTTGGCAACTTATTTAATTTTTTTTTTTGCAACATAATGGTTAAATGCTGCTTCACCACGTTTGCTTTGGGCTCTGCATTCCATTGTTAGACCCAAGTCAGTCGATCTCAAAGCCCTCCTGGGTTTGGAGGAACAAGGGATTGAGACCACTTTAAATAAAATAAAATAATGCCAAATCATTTTGATACCCTTAAGAATCAAACTCCACTCACTCTCCGGGGGTTAAAAAAATGTGGTTTGGAAATCATTTACAGGAAAGTAATTCATTCAAACACAACGTATTGGGTTTGCGATGTTTACTTTGCCACATTGCACAACTCGGAACAAAGGTCATTTACAAAGGGTTGAAAAGGGGGTCAAGTGACTGATTTGATTTGTTCTAGATTCCCATCTCAAGCCTGACGCTATTCCTGTCTGCAGTGGAGAGAGGATACTGCAAACACAGCAACCCGTACCACAGCCACGTGCATGCTGCAGACGTCACACAGACCATGCACTGCCTGCTTCTGCGATCTGGCCTTGTGGTACAGTTTGAGGAGTTAAAACCAAGTCAATGTTAAGATCATAGCGAACATTAAGACCTTGAAGTGTTCAGAACATGTCTAGACAAAGACTTTGAGGAGATGACTGCGAGTTCAAGACGTTGAGGACTTAAGACCAAGTCAAGTAGGGTTGCAAGAATACTGTTTTAATAATTCATGAATCGGTCGGTTATTTATACGATTGATCGAACTACAGCTGCTCCAAATTCCTTGTGTGTTTTAAACATACTTGGCAAATAAAGATGATTTTGATTCTGATCTGATCTTTAAGAAGTCAAGCCCAAGACCAAAATCAAGACATAAGACTTTCAGGAGTTAAAATCAAGTGAACACTGAGACTTCAAGGAATCAAGACCAAGTCAAAACTCGAGACATTTAAAAGGTAGGACTAGTCTGTCAAGACTGTGACTTTGAGGAGTCAAGAGAAATAATTTCAGGCAATCAGACTAAATCAAGACAAAGACTTTTATGAGTCGAGACTGAGGAGTTAAGACAAAGTCAAGATAAGGCTTTAAAGATTTAAGACCAAGTCAAGTCTATAGTTATAAATGATGACAATATGATTGATTGGTTGATGTGTTCCCTGTGTGAACCAATCAGCACTGGCTAACGGAGCTGGAGGTGATGGCATCACTGTTCGCCGCAGCCATTCACGACTACGAGCATACGGGGACCACCAACAACTTTCACATCCACACAAAGTGAGCTTTTTCTCCTTTGCCAAATACTAACAAAAGCAGCTATTTGTGTAGCATCTAAGATTTTGTCATGTCAGGGAATACAAAATATACTGTTGTTAAGGCTAAATTCTAACGCAAACATCTTCAGTGTGGGAGATCAGTATTTTTAGATGCCATATATCCACCCTCGCAGAAGAGACTCTTAGACTATTTCTTGTTTATATAGCCAACTAAATACAGTGGAACCTACCAAGTGGAGCGCCTAGAAAAGTGCTACGATTTGGAGTTCACCCAAAATGATCGGGAACACATTCCAAATGTTCACAACAGAACAAAGCTTCTTAAAAAAAAAGTGTGATAACTATACAAAATGAAATCCAAATTGACGACATCTGGGTTCTGGCGTCTTAGTAAACCAGAAACAATACAATTGTTCATGGCTAATGACAAACAGCACATATTAAATGTGCTGAAAACATCCATGTTATCTATTCTGTGAACATTAAAGTACAATAAAAACAAAAAAACACCAGTTTTGCCATGGTTAACTTTAATGATTGTCCAAATTTTATTGAAAGAATTACCTGGCCTGTGCAATTAATAAAGTTTTTATTGATGGTGATAGTGAATAGTTTGGAACTAATTCACTTTACATTACAGTGGTGCCTTGACATACGAGATTAATGTATTCCATTACTATGCTTGTAACTTAAAAGACTCGCATCTGTAATGATCTTTCCCCAGTAAAATGAATGGATGAAAACCCATTACCGTATTTCAGCTTCCATTAAAAACACATCAGACCTTTGTCTTTTTTTAAAGAAAAAAAAGCACTGTATAGTGTGGTACTATTAAAAAAAACATACAGAAATGACTAATAACTGATTAAATTGAATGTACAGAAATGAAACAGTTTTTGCCACATTTAAGGGGCACTTAAAGGGCAAGATTACACAGACATATGGCTTTACTATACAGGGACCCCATGTTAGCTCCTCAATAAGTTGCAGTACTATAATGAGTATTGTGATATTAGCCGTCTACATGTGTTGCTCCACCATTTGTGTTCAAATGTGTTGCTTCCTAAACCACAATTAGCGATGTTAACCATGGGCCTGTTGAAGGTGTTTTACATTGTTAGCACCAAGTGAAGTGAACCTTCATTAATTCAAACTTGTGGTTTGTGTTTTGTTTTTTTTAAAGTGTATTTTGTTTGTGTTATGCTTGTATTTTCAATAAGGAAAATGGTGAAAAATGCAAGCTTACCCGAGTGAATGCAGCTACCTTTCATGTGTCTTTTGTCTGGTCAGATCCGAATTTGCACTGATCTACAATGACAGGTCGGTGCAGGAAAGTCATCATCTGAGCGCAGCGTTTCGCCTTCTGCAGGACGATCAAATGAATATTTTCATCCATTTGACCCGAGAAGAGTGGATGTAAGTCATTTCCTATTTTCAAAAGGCCTTTGCTGCCCATGAAGAAGCTTGTGGATGCAAGTACAATACCCACTTTATTTTTCTTAGTTGACTATAGGGAAAAGTAATTTTCAATTTTTAAGGGGATGAATTTCAACTTCCCATAGCTTACGTCATGCGCTACATGTTTACACAGCAAATGAGCTGAGACTGAATCAACAACACAGAAAAGTAGATTATATTTTTCCTTGAAAAATTTTTGACCTAACACTGTAGGTATGTTTTTTTTTTCTTGACAAATTTTTTCAGAGCAATATGACTATTATCAGATTTAAAAACACATTCTCAAAATATAATTCAACTTTCATAACATTACTTCTTACTTTCTACATATATACATTATTTTTAAGAGGTGTTATTGTATTATAACTTGCCACATTATAACTTGGACTTTGTACAATTGCGTTTTTGTTCCCCGGAAAAAATAGAACTGAATTCTCATATTTTGACATTTTCTTGCAAATCACATTTTTATCTATTTTACAACTTAATTCTTGTAAGATTGCAAATTATGTCCCCTAAAATGTTGTTTCTATCATATTATGAAATTATTTTTGTTCAATATTTTTCTTATAATATTTTGACTATTCTTGTAACATTATGACGAAATTTAGTCAACATTTTACCCCTATTATTGCAACTGCGTTCTTGTGATTCTTTTCCAGAGGAACAAGAAGATCTGAAACTGTACTATTGTACATTTTTAATGCAATATTGTTGATTCAAATCGTATTTTATCGTGATACCCACAAACGTATCTTAAAAACTTTTTAAATGAAATGCAATTCATGAACAGAAAACCCCTTTTTTAAAAAGAAAAACTGATACCGCCACGACAATAATGTTAGTAAAAAAATAACTCTCTGGCACAATCAAGACTGGGCATCAAATCTTATTGAAAGAAATTCTCCAATTAATCAAAAATAATAATCTGATAGACTTCAATCAATGAACTCCAATTTCTAATGAGTGTACGATATGAATCATAAAGTGCATGGTATTTTAAAAAAAAAAAAATCGGTGTACAGAAAGTTAAACGGTTAGCAACCGCGATTAGCATGAGCATTTTAGGTTAAAAAAAAATTACCTGCCATTCGGCTCACTCATACTTATGTTAGTGTAGTCGTGCAGTGACGTATGTTAGTGTGTCACTGTCGAAAAGATCACTTACAGACGCTTCTTTGTTCCTGCTCTCAAGTTCTTCATTGGACCAACACTGCGTCCGTCTGTAATTAATGTCCGTGTGAAACATGGGTTCCGGCGGAACAAAGTTGGGCGAAATTTATTTATCCATCCATCCATCTTCTTGGGTGCTTATCCTCACAAGGGTCACGGAAGTGCTGGAGCCTATCTCAGCTGTCATTGGGTAGGAGGCGGGGTACACCCTGAATTGGTTGCCAGCCAAGCGCAGGGCACATAGAGACGGACAACAGTCGCACTCACAATCACATCTAGAGGCAATTTATCCATCCATCCATCCATTTTCTTCACCGCTTATCCTCACGAGAGTTCCTGAAGTGCTGGAGCCTATCCCAGCTGTCATTGGGCAGGAGGCGGGGTACACACCGAACTGGTTTCCAGCCAAGCGCAGGTCACATAGAGGCAGACGACAGACAACAGTCTCTCTCACAATCACAGCTAGGGGCAATTTAGAGTCTCCAATTAATGTTGCATGTTTTTGGGATGTGGGAGGAAACTGGAGTGCCTGGAAAAATCCACGCAGGCACGGGGAGAACGTGCAAACTCCACGCAGGGAGGGCTGGGATCGAACCCAGGTCCTCAGAACTGTGAGGCCAACGCTTTACCAGCTGGTCCACCATGTCCCCTTATTTATTTATTTGTGTGTTTGTGAATGTATGTATTTACTTATTTTTGATCCAGGCAGAGCTTTGAGGCACAGAGTCAACCTATTACTGAAGTCGACTTAGTGGCACCATCCAATCCAACCCCAGCCATAATTCAGTCATATAAATACATTCATTTTCTAATTGGAAATGCCAACTACAACACATTTCTGCAATTTTTGCATTAGCTCAAAATAGAGTTTGCCGATGAAAGCCATCCCTTTCATCACAGGAACAAGAAAACCTCCTGAAAGTTGTGTCATTTTTTAAATGTTCATCACACAGGGAGTTGCGTTCCCTCGTCATCGAGATGGTGCTATCCACAGACATGACCTCTCACCTCCTCCAAGTAAAAGCCATGAAATCCTGTCTGCAGCAACAAGAACGGTAACATGCCACGCATTCGGGACCTCAAATGGTTGACGCCAAACCAACGCTATTTTATTTTTGGCTCGTAGTATCGAGAAGTCCAAAGCTTTGTCACTGTTGCTCCACACGGCCGACATCAGCCACCCGTCAAAACCCTGGTCTCTGCACTCCAGGTGGACCAAAGCCCTGATGGAGGAGTTCTTCAGGCAGGTAGGAACATGTCCAAATAGAAGTTTGTACTGGTTTTATTCCAAAAGTCAAGTCAGTCATTCCAGCCATCATCCACACCAGGGGTATCAAACTAATTTTTGTTCCGGTTTCCCTCAGAGGCCTGTTATGACTGTGGAACAAAAATATTTAATCATCTCATCATATTTACATCATCAATTTATGAACTACTGTACAACATCGGTTCTGGACCACAATCCGTTCCAGAAGGTGGTTCGAGAACCGATTTGTTCAAAAACCAAATCGATGTTTATGTCTGCGTACAAAGGCTGCGTTATACACAATAACAACACGCGTCGTGGATCAGCTGGTCGGGCCTTGCGCGTTAGGTCATTTCCGGGTTTTTTTGCGGTGGGTTTGAATTGACAATAATAAAGTGTGTCGTGGGTCAGCTGGACTGGCATCGCACGTTCTGGTATTTCCGGGTTTTGTTGGGGACGTTCGAACACCGATTTTTGTTCGAAAACAGAATAAAAAAATCTTGAAATTTTCATTTGAAAACCGATTTGTTAGAGAACGGAGACGTTTGAGAACTGAGGCTGTATTGTGGTTTTGGAATCAGAAATCAAGGGTAATGTGTTTTTCAACTATTCACGTTTGGAAACACAGAAATGCTTGTAATATCTCAACTTTATCATTCATGATGTATGGCAATTTGAAATTTTGGTCCAGATTTTTACAACAATCATGGAAATTGACACTCTAGAGTTGGCTTCGCGGGCCACATAAAATCATGTGGCGGGCCAGATCTGCCCCAAGGCCTTGAGTTTGACACCTTTCATCTACACTGTGGATCTGGCGCCAGGTCTCCTGGGAGCCGATCACGGCTGACGTACGTGACCAGTCCGGACAGGCCAGCGTTCACCATTAAACCCACGTACTCTACTGATTTTGGCTTACATAATTTTTCGATTTTATCCTTGTAAACTCATGATAGTATCTTCCAATGTTATTCTTCGAAAATTACTACTATATTCTTCAAACATTACGACTTTTAAACCTTTGAGGTTCTTACTGCGAAATTCAGACTGTATTCTCTGAGTATTAAAATGATGTTGTAACATTGCGAGGTTATTCTTGTGAAATAATTTGCACCAAGCACTATTTTTAATTTACATCTTTTTTTCTTGAAAAACAATGTTTTTTTCTTATACCATTCCAATTCTCTTCCCATAATATTGTGATTTTTTTTCTCATGAAAAAAATCAAAATTTGTTATTGTGTATTTCAGACAGTTCATCAAAGAATATGATTGAATACTAGAGTAAATATCACTTTTTTTCTTCCTCTGATTGCAACATTAGATTATGACAAGATTATGAAGTTTCTTCACTTGATCTTATTATTCATTAAAAAAATATTCTGCGACAATTTGACTTTTTTCTTTTAAAAGTAGTATTTTATTAATGTAAGACAATGTAATAACACATTATTCTCGTAGCTGTCTTTCATCACAAGTTTTTTTGCGTGAGCTTCTGTGCTGCTTTTTCCCCCCAAAAAAGAAAAGAGGAGGCGTACTGTGCAGCCTAGCAGTTTCTTTTTAAGAATTACACAAGAAAAGCCTGTTCAGGTTTTTTTTTTTTTTTTACAGTAGCAAAAAAAAAAAGAAAGAATGAAAGAAAGAAAGACCAAACACTTTCGATGTGTCATCCGAGGTTGGCGTAGTTATTTCGAGGCCTTGGAGTGGGCTGCCTTTTAAGATATCTGCTCGTTCTCTCTTTCTACCTTGGGGAGGGTGATAGAGAGGCAGAGCTCGGTCTGCCCTTCTCGCCGCTGTGTGATCGAAAAAGCACCTTGGTGGCCGAGTCCCAGATCGGTATGTGGAACAAACACGCACACTCCCCAAAAATAATGTCAATAATTAAAGCACAACGCTTTTCATTGACCTGGATTAGACGTTGAGTTTCTTTTCTGCAGGCTTCATCGACTTTATCGTGTACCCGACGTTCTCCTTGTTGACGGACATGGCAGAGAAGATAGTGGTTCCTCTGGTGGAGGAGAACCCGGGACCACCGGACCCCTGCAACAGACACAGGTACGACATTAGCCTGCGTACGATAAAGGGAGGGGAGGCATTTTTTTTTTTTTTTAAGAACATGCAAATATTGAGATGAGAATTTGGACTTGTAATCAAATACAATCAAACTTCCATCCATTTTCTTTGCTGCTTATCCTCACGAGGGTCACGAAGAGTGCTGGAGCCTATCCCAGCTGTAAATGGGTAGGAGGCGGGGTATTGCAGGGCACATGAAGACTGACAGCAGTTGTACTCACAATCACACCTAGGGGCAATTTGGACTGTCCAACTAATGTTGCATGTTTTTGGGATGTGGGAGGAAACTGGAGTGCCCGGAGAAAACCCACGCAGGCACGGGGAGAGCATGCAAACTCCACACAGGCGGGGCCGGGATCGAACCCGGGTTCTCAAAAACTGTGAGGCCAACTCTTTACCAGCTGCTCCACCGTGCCACCTACAATTAAACTTGATATGTTTATTATTCCTCATAAAATGTAATAAAACACAGTCATGTGTTGACTTATAATTTGTTCCATGACCCCTTCAAATCAAATCAAAACTCAAATCATCATTCCACATTGAAATGAATGGAAATGCCATCCATCCGTTACAATAAAAACATTTTTTTTTTTTACATTTTTACTTAAAGAACTGTATTGTCACTATATTTAAACAAACAAAAGAGAATGGAAAAAACTAAACTGGTTTTGTGAAGCGTAATCACGCCAAAAAACACGCACATGCACACTGTAATACACGGTCCCCAACGTGGTACCCGCGGGTACCGAATAGGCCCCAAGGACATTGTGAGTAGCCGGTAGGCCTGTTCAAAATCTAGCTCACCTGTGATGAGACATTGTGATTTCCTAGGAATCCTATAAAAGTGATCATTTAAAAATGTAAACACTTGCAGAGATTACCTTGGGATAAATCTTCTTCACCTGTTCCCACGCCTCGTCACGGTCAGTTGTTTTTCTGGAATAAGTATCACCAAAAGCAGGCCAAAGAAAGACCAAAATAGATTGTGGAAGTCTTCCTTTGATGCGTTTATCTTTTATGGTCTTTAACATTCGTCCTTGTGTAAAAGTTAGACTGTAAAAAGATTTTTAACCACTGTAAAATGACACAGAACCTCAACTAGCGTCCAACTGGCTCGGTGTCCAACAGTTGAAGAACTGTTAGCCGTCTAGTGTGTTGGGATTAAGACAAGTGTTAAATCCAAAATATCCACTTCTGAGAACTCTTCCCATTTAACCTTTAGTGTATTTTTGTTTTGAGTCAAGTTATTAGTGCGAGCTATATATAAAAAACAGTCATACTCGAGCTGGAGCAATTGGACGTTCTCCCGGTTGCCTGGTGACTGCCCGGAGTACTGTAGACGGTCTTTGTGCCGTGTTTGTTTGCGTCCTAGTAACGTGTGGAAGGAGAGCTCAAGAGGACTGCAGTGGAGTCTGGCTCACATCACGGCCGAGCTGGTGAGCTTCCGTTCGACGTGGACGCGTCACACCGACGACAACAGGCTCAAGTGGAAAGATGGCGGCTCCAACGGTATGCTCACCACCAATAGCATCCATAGGAAAGCGTAGATAATTATTTATACAGATAATTAGACCTGAATTGAAAAACCAGATGATCAAATATCTTTTTTTTTTCCCTCTTCAAATTTGCTCGACAATCATAAATGTGTAAAGCGGGATATACACATTCCGACAATGGGCTCAAGATGAAAGTTAGCTCACGCCCAATTTCCTGAGCGATTATCTTGTGGTGTTGGGTGTGCTAAAAGTGGCCTGATGTGAAAACCGTTATTGTAACTGTTAGACCTGTTCAATATTTTTGCTATCAAATCCTTGTCTGTGTAGTCAACCGTGAGTTGGGACAAACCACGAACTCTGTTGTTGTGCCACGCAAAATGGAACGACAGCCAATCAGAAAGCTCTCGCTGTTCGTGGACACAAACAGACGATCAACTGGTTGTGTTGAGTGATAAGCTAGCTTTTACCCTGGCGCCTTCTATTTGTTCTTCTTCCCCTACGACTCTTTCGCCTTTTTCCATTCCGGATGCCCTTTGGCTTTGTTTCTGAGAACCACTTCACATTTATGTTGCATGGAGTCCAACAAAACCGAACCGCTATTCCAAGCCAAGTGATAAACGCAGTGGAATTGTGGAATGACATTGTAGTTATCCTGGGAGGAGTACTTCTTCATGGTTGGTGGACTCCATGCAGCAAAAATGTGAAGCAAGTCTATGGATGGCTGGATGTATTTTAGCGCCTCCTGGTGCCCAAGGCATATACATCGGAAGGAGACACCTAATGTATTGAAGTACTGTAATTTCCAGCCTATAAGCCGCGACTATTTTCACACACTTTCAACCCTGCGGCCTCCGTGGCTAATTTGTACGTTTTTTGTAACGGCCGCAAAGGGGCACTCGAGCGGAAAAAGTGAGAGTGAGACCAGTGGAGTATATGTGCCAAGGAAGTGACTTTTACCGGTATGTTTTTTTTTTTTTAAACCGGCCCTATTAGTGCTGGGCTAGCGTCAGCGCTGTCCTAGCGTGTTGCTGCTGTGTTACTCCCGTGTCTCTGGGATTTTTACCGATATGTTTTATTCTAACCGGCCTTGTTAGCACTGTGCTAGCATTAGCGCCGCACTAGTGTGTTGCTGCTGTGTTACTGCCTCGTCGCAGTGATTTAGTTTTGTTTTGGTTTTTTTTCTTAACCAGCTTTGTTAGTGCTGCTATCGTGTTGATACTGTGTTGCTGCCGCGGCTGGGGTTTTTTTTTTTTTTTTTTTACCGGTATGTTGTTTTTTTACCAGCCTTGTTCGTGCTCCCATGATGTTGCTATGTTAAGCTAAGCTAAGGTATTTAAACTTTGAAAACTCTGTGTACCGTCTTTCTTTGTAAATATCTCGTGTTTCAATGTGGGCACTTGGGGCTTTTACACAACTGCGGCTTATGTATGTACCAAAAGGTATTTCCTTTACAAATGTACTGGGTGAGGCTTATAACTAGGTGGCTGGAAATTACGGTACAAAATTATGATGCGCAAATTTTCATTCTTTACATTCTATTAAGTTATGTTTCTATATGGTAGAAAAAACATCTGGCTTGATTTATGGCATCTCCAATCATTTTGGGTAAGGGGATTTGACATGAGTGGTTTGAGGTACGAACATGGACATAAAACGAATTAATCTCGTACTTCAAGATAGCACTTTATTAAACAGGTTTACCAGTTACGACTGTCAACTGTTTTCGAGCAAATCGGAGATGGAAAATGATTGTTTACATCCTCCCACATCAATCTTTTAGAAACATTAGATAATTAGGCCTTGGCTGACTTTGAACGGAAAGGACAGAAAAAGATTATATTAGGCCAGATTTTTGGTATGTGTGAACACTACTTATGAGATACGCCTAAGATAGCTGATTCCAATTCGGGAACGTCTACAAATAAGTTGTGCTGACTGCCACAATCCATTTTTTCCAGCAGTCTTACACAGAGCGACGATTCATTCTAATTCCGTCCAGTGTTTCTTTTATAATCCTGCAGGATTCTCAGAGGCCAAAGTGACGAAGGAGCAGCGCGAGCCCAAAGAGGAGCAGTCGCACAAACCCCAGCACGACGCCACAAAACTCACTCAGCAGTAGACTTGAGTACTATTTTGTATCCTCTTTTTTTGTATTTTCTATTTTTTTAACAATATATCTGTTTCGCTTAGAGTCACTCTTTGTAACAAAACCACAATGCTGATGTACTGTCTCTTTTTCAATAACGTAATTTAATTGTGTAATTGTATGACATGCTGGCCGTGTTGTACTACGTATAACTAGACTGTGTTATTAAATTAATTTACCAAACATACAACTTGTCACAAACATTTTTCCACATTAATAGCACTATGATTAATAATAGTAATAGTTGTAGTAGTAGTAGTAGTAGCAGTAGTATGTATGTACAGTACGTAGTGTTTTAGGCAATAAAATGGACTACAAATTCCAATCTTCATAATAATTCACTTTAAATATTAAGTTTAAAATGCAATTATTAATATTATTATTACACTACTTAAAAAGTGTTTTAAATTATGTGGTTGCGTCCAATTATTGTTTTATTAATAATAACTACAAAAAATGTATACAGCATTAGGAACTGAATAGAAATGATATTTACTTGTTTATAATTTAAAACGCTTGCATATATTACCATGAAAATCAGATTTTATTAACCCGATCTCCATTTTACAATCGACAGGCTTTCATCAATTGTGAGTACTGTTGCTCTCATTTTAATAACATTAAAACAACAAAAATGCACAATAACAACTGAAATAATAATGCCTTTTTTTATATTTCAAGAAAAAGCCCATGTTGATTATTCTATTATCTTTGTTTTGTAGGAGTATCATTCAATGTTTTTAACCTTTTAACCTTATATTTGGTTCATTTTATTTACTTTTTACATTTATTATAATTACTAGGATTACTGTAAAACAATATATTGCATCAAACCTCTTAATGGACTAAACGTGTAGAACTCGAGTGGTGACGGGTTGTTATTACTTCTTTGTCAGACCCCTCGTTATCTTGTACAGGGGTACCTAATGTTGTGGCTGGTGGGTTTGCCTCAACTGATGCGGACTTTTACGGGTTAACCTGAAGTAGCCATATAGAGATTTAAGTTGTTGCAATGATCCTCAATACAAGCGGCCATGTTTATGAAAAATGTATGTTTTCGTGCTTCCGGCTCATAGTTCAATGAATTATTAATACCCGGGGAGGGGGACTATTTTTAGGAGAGTCACCCCCAATGAACCGCATGTGAAAACTTCAGCCTTCTCTCCTTTTGTCGTAATAAACCAGAACACATCACCAACTGAAACATTTTATTGTATCAAACACATTTTGATAGCTCATGTCATCCGCAATTCAAGTAAACATGGAATAAATTAATTGAGATAAAGTGGCATTTTCAACTAGACAAGCACTACGGAATCCATAAATAATACACCGGCGGGGGAAAAAAAGCGCGTTAATGGATTTTTGAAATTTGTAATTTTTGGCCATTGTGAGGCTGATCCATGTGGTCCGGTTTTGTCCCTCGCGTGATGTACGATAGATTATCTGAGGCGTATGGAAAGATCGTCACAATTTACATGTAAATGCAACTTCAATGAGGGGGAATTTCAAAATGTCCTTGTTGTTTGGACAAAGCAAACATCAGCCTGGTATTCAAAATGTGTTTTGGGGCCTTGGAAAACCAAGCACAGTACAGTTGGACTGAATACATTGGCATCGTGCAAGGTGTTTATGATATTAGAAAAATGAAAATAAAAACAGCACCGATGAGGAAAGAAACAGTGTCATATAATCATAGAACAGGAACGAAGATGTGGCTGCTATTATAAATACGGGCAATAGTGAAAAAGCGCAAGTTAAAAGTGACAATTGCCTCCATCCCCAAAAATTAAACATAATTTCAAACTCATCTTACATTGCCCTCAAAAATAAACAGATTACCGATGGCTGTGATTTAAAAACAGGTATACCTGAAGTGCGCGTCTACATGCACCTTTGGCGAAGACTCTCCTAACTTCTACTAACAACCCGGGCTAAACAAACTAAAGCTCCTCACCGACTTACAAATCTGATTTAGTCAACGTTGTGATATCCAACCCAAAGTCATGCAGAAGTACAGTCTTTGTCCTCACTAGTAAGACAATTCAGCGCACTAGTATATCAACTATGGAGCACGAGTAGAATCACTGCTTCTGGTTCCTCCACAGTTTTCCACTTCTATTCTGTGTCATTTATGCACACTAGTAGGACATATCTTGGACATACTAATAAAATAAATACATGTTACTAATGATGCAAAGCTGTGCACAAGTTGACGTCTGCAGGCTACTAGTATTCCTAGTGAAGTGGCAGATATTAACTACTAGAATCTTTTGTCATTAGTAGTCCTAGTGGCACGTAATTGTCAACCAGTACATAATCTTACCACACATGTAGTTGTGCTATTAGTATTCCAAAGTCATCGTATTAGTAAGGACAAAGAATGCACTAGTACAGGGGTGCTCAATGCATCGATAGTGATCGACCAGTGACCCCCGCTCTTAAATACATACACTCATAATTACAAATGTTGCAGTACTTATGCAGCACATCAATGTGTTTTATAATGACAGCGTCCACCACCGCTGCTTTAGTTAGCAACACAGTCTGGGCAACGTAGAGCAAAGACGAGATAGACGTGCTGCTTATGTTTACCTTCGATATTAATGGAGTAAGTTAAAAAGAAATGCTGTTGTTTTAAGATGCAATGACTGTCGGAGTATATGAATAATCAAAGAAAAAGTGGTGAAACTAAACGAGAATTTCTCTTTTCCGAGCGGGAAAGGTCTGGTCTGAAGCCAAAGTAGAAAGTGCAGGATGAGATGGTGTGTCATTTTAAAATTCCACCTTGGCACAGCCTGATCCAGAATGAAAGCACAGACAATACAGTGCACAAAAAGATAATTATGTATTTTAAATATCGGAGGCAACATAACATTAACCTTAAAACGGTTTGGGAGTATCATTACCCCCCTCCCCAATCACGTCAGTAGCTCGCGAGAGGCTGGCTGCTTGAAAAGTAGATTTTGGGGTAAAAAAAAGTCTGGGCACCTGGCCTTAAGATTGATATCAAGGATATCAGATAAATGCATTCCTTAAAAGCTTGTTTCTCAGTGAAGAGCAGACTTCCTTGAGACCGATTGTGATTAAGACAGAGGTTTGGTGCCATCTCATGGCATCTAAGAAAATTATTTTTTAAAAAAACACACAAAAAAAGAAAAAAGGTGAATTTACAAATAGCAACCCTGGAATAAGTGGGGATTACTTGCACACTCAGCTCTAGCAATACTGTATCTAGAAAACAAAACTTGATGTCACCATGCGCCCTTTATATTTAAATTTCTACAAGGTGTCTTCACAGGCTGACCTGTTTGACATTATTATTATTTTTTTACAGTGAATAACTTGCCTCGTGTTACATGTATGCCATGAAAGAATGTTAAAATGATAACTGTATAAAGGGATACATTTCCAGTATTAAAAACGGTGTTATTGCTTTGATGGAACGATCGCAGACATCATGGCCCACATGATCATATCGTGCGTGATTAAATTAAAATGCCGACATGAGGGGAGGCGTGCCAAAGAGCTCGCGAGCGCTACAACGGATCGAGCGTTTAAAATGGGGTAGCTGGGAGTCATAGAGGCAAGATGGAAAGATTCCCTTGGGAAAACGTATGGCTGTGTATAAATGTTGTTTTCCGGCTGGTCACTGGGGCCCTAAAGGACTGCCCTGATGTTGCTAGAAAGTGAGTCTGCACGCGCACACGCACACACAATCAATCTTCTGTCATTGCGTGGGCGCTGGCTGAGTAGAAGGAGCAGCATTTGTGACACACCAGCGCTGTAATTCTCTCTTGCCATCTTCTCGTCAACATTTTATTTTTCTGTCTCTGGGCTGAGCTGCTTTGTCGTCTCGTCGGCCGGCTGACTGGTGCCGCGCGTCGCCGCTTTTGTGTCTGCAAAATAAAGCCGGGGCACTGCAGTCAAGCCGTGGCCATTTTAAGGAATTCTTTTTTTTTTTTTCTGTGCAGTTTATAGTATTTAAGTGTTTGGGATTGATTCCTTGATTCTTAATGTCTTGCTTCTTCTGTTACTACAATATGGTTGTAGACAATGTCAGTTACCATGATAAGGATGGTAATTACAAATGTACTAACAATTTGCCACACAAGAAAGAAGTCACAATATGAAGTATCATCCACCCATCCACTTTCTTTTATCGCTTATCCCCACGAGGGTTGCGGGGAGTGCTGGAGCCTATCCCAGCTGTGAACGGGCAGGAGCCGGGGTACCCCCTGAACTGGTTGCCACCCAATCGCAAGACAGATTGAGAAAAACTGACTCACATTCACACTGAGGGGCAATTTAGAGTGCCCAATTAATGTTGCATGTTTTTGGGATGTGGGAGGAAACCAGAGTGGTCGGAGAAAACCCATGCAGGCGTGGGGAGAACATGCAAATGCCACATAGGCCGGACTGGGATTGAACCCGGGTCCTCACAACTGTGAGGCCAATGCTTTTACCAGCTGTTCCACCGTGCTGCCAATCTTTATTGTGATAATAAATAAGTACATATAATCTTTATTGTGAAACTTCATAATCTGACTTCTTTCTTGTGATACTATCGTTTTTGTGGCGAATTGTTAGTACCTTTGAAATTACCACCCTTATTATCATAACTGACATTGTCTCCAACCATATTGTATTTAAATAAGTCACAATATGATATCACATTATTACTCCACTAATCCAGATAGTTTTTTACTGTATCGAAACAGTATTAACCATGCAATAACACGTTACGCTAAGAGCATTAGTATCGTGTTATACTCTCTACTCACAAGACGATATCACTATATTTTGCCACTACCAATCATGATACAGCAGGATGTCATGGGCACTGAACATTATGCCTTTGCCTGGAAGTCCTGCATTTGGGTCCGCCCCATGCCGCTGGCTTATAACAAGCATAATATCATAATATTTTGGACCAGGTCTTTCATCACGTGGGCATGAGATAAAATATTTATAAAAACATTTTTACAGGTTCAAATATTTACGTGTGTAAAAAAAATCATTTTATCATCAATCAATCAGGTTTTTACAATTTTATGACTGTTTAATGTAACAAATATTACAGGATCCTTGAGAATGTAAATATATAGGATATCTACATACCACAAATTTAGCATATACTATATATGCATATTAATTGTTTATTCACTGATTTATTAAGTCATACCAGGCAATGGAGCCGCGGCGAAGCTTCAAGAATAAACAAACTAAACCCACTTTGTATATTGATGCGCTAAAAGAACGCACCCCTGGGTAACCCTTCGCAACTGCATCATACGGTGTTATTTCCCCTTTGATGACCTGCTTGTGCGTTGTTGAGCTGCAACGACGCGTCTGACAAAGCGACCCTGGAGCAACCGTCTTCCTCGTCAGGGAGGGGGCGCTCTGACCCGCCAGCCGCCACCTCTGACAGACTCCCCTTGGAGAATTCCGCTGCAGACGAAAAAACACGGGGGTCAAGATAATAGACCGGCGAGGCTACGCTCATTAGACGCTCATCAGATGCTCGATCGATGCTACCTGACATTTACGTGCTCCTGTATTTACACATAACGGTTACACAGCCCAGCGTCATAGGGACATATGGCTATTGTAACATGAAATTACACAGTACTGCACTGTGCAAATAGGGTTCGCAATAGAATATTGTTTATTTTCCGATACCAATGGTAACATGATACAATACTCATAAAACGGCATCACAATATTTGTGCATCTGTAGAATCACGACAGAATCACAATATTTTCCCGATATTGATGGTATCAGAATACGATACTCATTATGAGATATCATCCCAACATTTGGCCAAACTTGATATAGTGTCCAATAGATGTTGGATGTTTTTGGAATGTGGGAGGAAACTGGAAAGCCCGGAGGAAACCCACGCAGGCACGGGGAGGACATGCGAATTCCACTCAGGTGGGTCAAGGATGGAACCCGGACCTGACCTCAGAACTGTGAGGTCAATGCTTTACCATCTGATCCACTGTGCTGCCTGTGATTTTTTTCACATACTCTTAATATTATGACACAGTACTCACGTATCAATGGGGCAATATATAACAGTATCGCGATGCAGGATTCAGGTTAGATTTCCAAACAACATCCAAGTAAAAATATTCCACGTAGTGATAGTATCATGATACAGGACAGCATCCCAAAAGATATACAGTATATACAGTATATGTTGTCTCAAGATATTTCCTTTGTGATGCATTAGGACAGTACAATTACTGTGGGGGGCCGGAGGGGGCAGGTTATGTGCTGCGCTCTGTGACCATCTGCTGACCTGCTATTAAACTGAATTACTGGCCCAACGCGCACACTCTTCATCACGAAAGCAAGGACACAGCGGCTGCTGCGGTAACACGAGATACCGGTGCACATATTGTATGAGTAAGCTCACCGTGTGCATTTACGCAGTCCATTTCCCACAGGAATTCATTAAACTGTCAGAAATTTAAAAAAAAAAAATCAATACCTTCCCCCAAAAAGATGGACAACAGTGATGAAATGAGACTCCAGGTACACATTACAGAAGAACTCAACATGCAGCCAATAATGGCTAAATCACCAGCAACAAAAACAAAAGTGAAAATGTCCAATTAGGCCCTAATTAAGGCGGAACGGTGATTCAGTTGGTAAAGCGTTGCCTCACAGTTCTGTGGTCCTGGATTCAATCCCGGACCCCCCTGTGTGGAGTTTGCATGTTCTCCCCGTGCCTGCGTGGGTTTCCTCCCGGCACTCCGGTTTCCTCCCACATTCCAAAAACATGCAACATTCATTGGAGACTCTAAATTGCCTGTAGGTGTGATTTTGAGTGTGGTTGTTTGTCTCCATGTTCCCTGCAATTGGCTACCAACCATTTCAGGGTGTACCCCGCCTCCTGCCTGTTGGCAGCTGGGATAGGTTTCAGGAAACCCCGCGAACCTCATGAGGATAAGCGGTGACGAAAATGGATGAAATGGATAAGGTAGCCATTTTTTTTTTACTCCTGAATGTTAACCAGTCACAAGTGTCCACAGGGCACGGGTGTGTTAAATTTGGTTGTAGAAAGTTACCAACACTCTGAAACTGAGCTGCAGCTTGGTGAGCAAAAACATAGTGAGGAGTTTAAAAGGACGTTATTCATTTTTTTACATGTTTAGCAATTCATTTGTGAATTCCCTTACATGAAACTTGAGGTAAATTGTTTCATATTACTGCGACAAGTTCTCAACTTTTACTTCTGCTCTACCATGCCATTGTTACTTCATGTGTGAGTGTAGCACAAACACTTATTGCACGATGACATTGTTTTATTTTTTCGTGACTTCCAGCACTCTGTATATTTGTGATTAATATCTTCAATAAGGCAGCGGGGTGGAACAGCTGTAAAGTGTTGGCCTCACAGTTCTAAGGACCCGGGTTCAATCCCGGCCCTCCCTGTGTGGAGTTTGCATGTTCTCTCCTGTGCCACTCCGGTTTCCTCCCACATCCCAAAAACATGCAACATTAATCAAAAACTGTAAATTGTCCCTAAGCGTGATTGTGAGTGCAGCTGTTTGTCGCGATGTGCCCTGCGATTGGCTGGCAACCAGTTCAGGGTGTACCCCGCCTCCTGCCTGTTGGCAGATGGGATAGGCTCCAATGCTCCCACGACATTTGCGAGGATAAGGGGTTAAGAAAATGGACAGATGGGTATCCTCAATCGTGAAGCCGAACGGGCTACAATGCGGACGTACCCTCCATTTGGCAGCGCAGCATCTCGAAGGCCTCGGCGGTGGCCTCGTCGTCCCGCGGCAGCTCCTCTCCCTGGGCCGCCGAGTCGGGGCTGGGCCTGTCTGACAGGCAACTCTCGGAGGAGCACTCGTCGCCGCCTCCTTGCTGCTGCCTGTACAGGTGATGCTCCACCAGAAACTGCAGCTCTGGGACCAGGCAAAGGAGAAGGATCAAGGATAACACGGTGGGGAAAAGGATGCCGAGGGAATGTGCACCCAAAGTTAAAGGAAGAAGCCTTTGGGGAGAAGAGTGGGTAAGATGAAACCAACCAATGAGGAGGAGGAGGAGGTGGGGGGGATTAACATGGGGAGATGCAGAGGTGATAAGACAGCCGGCGCATCAAAAATAATATTATAAGTTTGTGAAATCCACTTTAAAGAACATTAACACCCAGTCATGGGTATGAGTGAGGGGGATGCTTGAAACTTGATACTATTACACTTAATCACCTCAGAGTGGGAACTAAAGTAGGCTGACTCATTCCCCAAAAGGTTCCTTAACCACGGGGGGGAAAAAAATCATAAAAGAAAAAAACCATCCAAGCATTTGCACTTATCTACTTAATTAGGCTCTGTGTAATCAGCCTATTACAAAAATCCTCCAATTAAGTTTAATCGCGTTGAATATTTTTTAATACGTTCAAACCGAAGCGACTGGCTGCCACTTTGATAGTTGTGAAACTACACATTCATGACTCATCGGACCAACTTCAAACTTCAATGGCACCTTGAATCATACGTTTTAATACACCCGCGCAGCGGCAAACTTTAACAGAAACCTTTTAACTCCAATAGAAAATCCAAAGTCTCAAACGTAATAATACGCTGTAAAATTCCATTTAATGCCCTTGAATTTATGTCAATAATTTGTGGAAGCGGAGGTACTGTGAAGAAAAGAAAGAGATGCATCGCCATGGATACCACACAAACACAAACGCACTTACACGCACAAAAAAAACTTTACAATCATTTGCTGACATCACTCACCTTTCATCGTAGGCGTTCCTTTTTGTCCTTTTCGCCGTTGTCGAGGGGAATTCAACAATGCAGCCTTGAAAATTAAACAAAAAAGTATATATATCATACGTCAATAAAACAAAATGGATAAAAAATAATCTTTTTTTGTAGTGATGGATAGCATGAATGAAAATACCTTGTACAGCTGGTTAGGCAGACGGTCTTCATCTATTTCTATGAGATGGAATAAAAAAAGATCAATTGAAAATAGAAGGAAACATTTTTATATGGATATAAAAAGTTGACACACCCACAATTAATTGTTTTTTATCCACAATGATTGTGAACTATAACCTCTACAACTCACATTAAAAAAAATGGGAGCTAGGAATCCTCGCAAAACACCCCCCACCTGTTGCCGAATGGATTGACAATGAAAATTTACTGCTCACACTGTTTATGGACCATTTTTGATTGGTGAAAAATGTTAGACCAGCACACCCTGATCTTGATCTGGGGGCCGGCGTTTCGGGACCTGAGGGCACCATCTGGGGTTATCGCACAGTGCGCCATTAAAGCCAGCGCAGTCACTGGGTTGCATGGATGTGTTGTGAAGCGAATGCAGAATCATATGAGCACGAGGAGACAAAGAGGAGCTTTGGAATACGCGTCACCAACTTGGTGCCACATGGCTGCGGCAGGGGCGGAGGTGGGGGGGGGGGCGCAAATGGTAAAAAGACTGGCGCTGAAACCGTAAACTGCGAGCAATGCAGTTAAACGCACACACGGTGGAACTTTTTCTAGGGCACCACCCTGTTGCTCGGCAACCTATACATCCCGGAGGCGGCGTGCCAGTGCGCATATATTACTCCGGCTTAAAAGTGTACGCTGATGGGTTTCTTAATTCATCGCTCGTTTGAAGCGGCAAACGTCCGTACACCTCACGACTTGCAATTTGTGCTCGGCTGTATTTTTGTGAGTTTTGGCAAGGTTTATAGAGCAATTACAGATGTGGTGACAAATCAAGGACATTAAATGGAGGGTTCCTTCAAGTCAAATAAAGAATTGTATTCCGAGAGGCCTGGGACACATATCATGCTGATCTTAATGCCTTTAACCCATCTGTTTACGTCAGCCAGTGAGTTATGCCTAACCTTTCCATGCTGTTCATTTTCCATACACGTGTAGGATGTTCCACACCGAGAAAATATCTACATAATGTTAGTCTATTTCCAATTATTAAGTGGAGGGGTGCATTATGATACGAGCCGAATTCACACATAATGTAAAAACACTCGTACTTCAAATCCTGTCACGAACCTCCGGTGCGGGGCTGGACCCAAATGCAGGACTTCAGGACAAGGACATGACGTTAGGCATAGTTTTATTCAAAGCTGAGGTCATACATGGTGTGAGCAGTCTGAGAAGGCAGAGGTACAGAAACGCTAAGCAAAGCCAGGATCCAAAAATGTGAAGTGAGGTCTGATGAGTAGGAGACAAACTATCGACGAGGATTTGACTATGGAACATAAACTAAGACAGGACTAAACTAAGGTGGCACAGAAACCCTGTGACAAGGATAGGTCAACACTACACTATTTTCAGTGGTTGAGATTCCTACTGTCAGCGAATGCAACTCAGGGCACAACGCACAACGAACTGGCCAAGGCCAGTGACCGAAACTCCAATTTAAATACACCATCTAACTACAATCCCAATGTGAAACAGCTGTGAGCGGTGACAGGTGTCACCGGCCAGGGCGCTGGCCACACCCCTGTTGGCCATGGTCCAGCTTGGCTCACGACAAATCCTCTTTTGACATTGAAATAATTGGAAATGCCATTAATCCGTTCAAGCCTCTCGAAAATGTAAACAACAGAAAATGCTGCAATGTTATTTTAATAAGAAAAATAGCCCTGGATTATAATTATAATTCAAGTTTCTGAAAGATTTATTACAGTTGAATTTGCAAAGTGCAGCTCGTTTTGGTGCGTGCACCTTGGCCACCTGGGGACAGTAAAACACAGTTACTCAAAATGTCCCAGTAATAATCACTATTGTCTCAAATTACAGTATTACGTGTCATCTACGGGAAGTGTGAGCAGCTGTGGCAGTAATACTAGATCCAGAGATTACTAGTTGGGTTAAGAAACATGAAATATGGCTTTTGTATTGCTGTTTTTGTAATTGCCTTGTATGTGTGTCCGCGCCCCTCGTAACTAGTAATAAGGCCTTTTCTAGCAGACTGGACTGGACTCCATCTGACTGACTGGCGGACGCAAAGTCAGAGAACACAAACGAGCTTCTGTCTTGTCTGTATTCAAACATGGACGCTCTACTCAGCGGCCGAGTGGTGCTCCAAGTGAAGCTCCTCTCGGATGAGCACGAGTAGAGAAGTGCTTTATATTTCTACTATTACTTCTAGTATTCATTTGTCAAGTATTTTTCACCAGTTGTCTTCCTTCCTTGAAATACATTACTTTACTAATGTGAGTACACCCGTCACATTTTTGTAAATATTCTATTGCACCTTTCCATGGGACAGCACTGTAGAAATTCTACTTCAGCCGTAAAGTAAACTAGTCAGTGTGCAGCTTCGATAGCATCATCCATTTCTTGTGCTCCGAAAATAACTCAACACACAGCCATTCATGTCCAAACCGCTGGAAACAAAAACGATTACCGAGACCCCCTGAAGTGAAAATGTCCCATTTGTGTCCAAAGTGTCGATGTTTTGTGTGGCCAGCAATATTTTCCCAGGACCGCCTCGACAACAGTTTTAGAGGTTTTCTCGTTTCATCCTAGGTCATCATTATTTGATCTATTTATTGATTGATTTGATAAGGATCCCAAGCAGACGCATTGCTTTACGTGTTTTAGCATGAGGGCAAATTCTCAAGAGGCCTCTTGAAAGTACAGTACACAGAATACAAGAAGGTAGATAAAATAGATGAATGTAGTTTAATTCATTAATCCATATTTAGAACCCGTTAGCCTGACCTTGCCGGGATGCGAATTCCAAACCAAGGGAAGCTGGACTCTCCAAACCAGGTCTTGAACAGTGGGAAGATCCAGTCCCACCTGAGAGAGCCTTGCCTGGCCAGTCCGTTCGACTTTTGACAACTGCTGAGAACTCTGCCCTTTTTCATTTACTTCTCATTTCTATTCATTGATTGTTAATATGCACTTCAAATCTGATAGCCGACGGGTTTTTTAACATCGAGAAGCAAAGGGAAATGTTTCTCTGTCCATTTAATTTTAAGTTAGACCACTCCAGCCAGTTGTTGATGTTAAATGAAGCTAGTTTTAGTTGCTGTTCAGCCTCACAAGTTGTTTTGGCGGAGACAGAGATGAGAGTGTCAACCGCGCACAGTTGTCAGTCCGATATATGTCCAACCTGCTCCCACATCCCGTGAAATGTGTCAAAGCACTTCCTTCCGTCTTGGGTGAATGGCGAAGGACACTGTGACAAAGCAACCAAAGGGATTTTGATGTCTACGATGTCTATTGTTTGAGACGAGATGTTAGCACAGGACGACCAAAGATGACAATGCGCCAGCAGTTACATGACCCTTGTGAGGATACCCAGTTTGGAAAATGGACATGGACATTTTTAAGCTTCATTCGTATTTCATATCGTATTTGTATGGATAAAATATGTAAACTGTTTTCCAGGTTTGGTTCGGTGACGTTCAGTATGTACCAGATTAACACCCTGATGGCAATTTCGGAGGTCATCTGTGTACAGTGAGAACAGTTGTGGACCTAAAACTGATTCCTGGTGTCTTCCTTATACGCTGGATTTAAACCACAGCAGAGCTGCAGATGACATTTGTAAAATTCTGCATTTTCTGAATGAGTCTGGTGGTTCAGTGTGTTGAAAGCTTTTTTTTTTTAAGCACTAGGAGCAAAAATAATTTTTCTTTCAGATCATCACAATTCTTTGAAATAAGGTGCGACACTGAACTTCCACTGGCATATTTGAAAGAGAGCGATGACAGTAAAAGTAACGTTCTGTGCCTGCTCCCCATTTATACCTGTAACCTTGTAACTTTTGTAATTTAGGACTATATAAATAAACTTGACTTGACTAATACTGAGGAGTCACATGATATGGGCGAGGGAGGGATCATTTGAGTCCAGTTTGGAGATTCACTTCTGTTGCCAGCATTTATGGGATTAATGGTTGTGTGCTGGGCTATTTTTAGGGGGACATTAAATTTATAGTGTTATGCAAGCTGTACACCGGCTACTTTGCACAAGTGTCATTTCCTGAGTATTGTCTCATAATATATACGAACATACGGAAATGAAAAGATTTTGTGAGACACTCCATGGAGTATCACAGAAAAGCATTTGTTTCCCTCCTGTGGAGCCCATTTTGAAAACCCATTTAAAATACAGAAAATGGTTCATTGCCTGATAAGAAATGAAAGCATCTCATCAGGAAACTCAATCTTTTTTTTTTCTTTTTTTTTAAAGCTTCAGGTTTTATGTTGCTACATTTATTTTACAAACGTCTCAATGTCATGACGATAAAAAAAATCGAGTGCCACCGGTGACACACTTCGGGCATTCTTGTTTCGGCTAAATGTCACTTGTGTGCACTCTGATGGGTGGTGTGGTTTTTTAGGAGGGGGGGAGGCGGGTTCACAGGGCGTGCATGAGGCAGCCTAATGAATAATGCAGGCCTCGTGTATGATTTGGGGCACGCTAGAAGAGCTCGTCTCCCCCTCCTGGTATCAGTTCCTCCCCCCGTGCCCCCAGTCGCATTCTCCGTCTGCCTCACGCTGGATCAATGCATCTGTTCCAGCCTGTGACCGATATTTCACGTTGTATTTCAATCTGCTGTCTGTGTCTTGAGATTTAATTTGCAATCGGTTCTGCGCTACAGGTCACGCTCTGAGTTTTAAAGTCATTGTTGAAACCTTAATTAACATTTTATTCCCTTTCACGTTTCACTAGTTTTCGCTCACAGATCCCATTAAAGGGGTGGGTTGCAATTTTAAGAAAATATGTGTCGTCATTTTTGTTAAAACTGTCGGTATGGCCTGACATGATTAATTGACGTCATTGATTTGTGACAAATTCTTGTGTCTCTAATTTGAGGGAAAACCAACACACCGTAGTAAGAACAACCAATCAGAGTCAGAGGCAATGTATGATGAAGTTTAATACGGCTTAATCTTATTCTATACTAAATTCCATATCAATCCAATATCCATTTTCCAAGCCGCTTATGTATTTATTGATTGAAAACATAAGAGCACCGTCTATTTTGACTAAAACGAACATCCCCGGCATCACTCTAACACTACATTACGGGACCATGTTGCAAACACACACAAGATGGTACAACGAGAGAAGCGGCAACAAGCGGGTCAGGCCTGACTCGCACACGACAAGAGAACTCTCCAGAGGAGCGCTGTTGTGTTTGATGGGTATATTCCCTCGAGAGAACGCTTGGATGTTTTTCTTGCTCTGATGCGGCGGCAAAGAGATCCAAAATACAGAATAAGACGTTGAATTGTGATGGAAGTTAAACAAAACTTGCACCCAGACTGACTTCATTATTGTCATACGAATCACATTCACAGTCGAAAGGGGGGCTGCCATGAGGCTAAGGACTCTACTTAAAATGTATATACTATGCTCTTTACTAGTTATTTATAATATGGCGTATGTTTATTTAGTTTTGTTACCTGGCGACGACTGATCACTGGATGCCACTAAAGTTGCAGGTGTTGGTCGGCGTCTCCTAATCTGAAAGAGTAGAAGAGAGTCATTTCATCTCATATTGGCATTCAGAGAAAAAAATAACATCTTTGTATTTCACCAAACAAGTGCAGATTTCACACTGAGTAAGTAAATCTGTGAGTAAATCTGGACGGGATTATCATTTTTTCACAATGAATTACAGTGAAGAAAATGAGTATTTGAACACCCTGCTATATTGCAATTTCTCCCACTTAGAAATCATGGAGGGGTCGGAAATTTTGCATGTCCACTGTGAGAGAGAGAATCTAAAAATAAAAATCCAGAAATCACAATGTATGATTTTTTAATGATTTATTTGTGTGATACAGCTGCAAATAAGTATTTGAACACCTGAGAAAACCAACCTTTGTTTGCGATTGCAGAGGTCAAATGTTTCCTGTAGTTGTTCACCAGGTTTGCACACATTGCAGGAGGGATTTTGGCCCACTCCTGCACACAGATCTTCTCTCGATGATACAGAGGAGTCATGGTCTCCCATGTGGTTTTGTGGTCAGATGAGATCCCAATGGAAGTTTTTGGTCATAATTCCACTAACCGTGTTTGGAGGAAGGCGAATGATGAGTTCCATCCCAGGAACACCATCCCTTCTGTGAAGCATGGGGGTGGTAGCATCATGCTTTGGGGGTGTTTTTCTGCACATGGGACAGGACGACTGCACTGTATTAAAGAGAGGATGATCACGGCCATGTAGTGTGAGATTTCAGGGAACAACCTCTTTCCCTATTAGTCAGAGCATTGAAGCTGGGTCGCGGCTGGGTCTTTCAACATGACAATCACCCAAAGCACACAGCCAGAAAAACCAAGGAGTGGCTCCATAAGAAGCATATCAAGATTCTGACGTGGCCTAGCCAGTCTGCAGACCTAAACCCAATAGAAAACCTTTGGAGGGAGCTGAAACTCTGTCTTTCTCAGCAAGAGCCCAGAAACCTGTCTGATCTAGAGAATATCTGGGTGGAGGAGTGGGCGAAAATCCCTCCTGACGTGTGTGCAAACCTGGTGAATAACTACAGGAAACGTTTGACCTCTGTAATTGCAAACAATGGCGACAGTACCAAATTTTAA
Organism: Syngnathoides biaculeatus; assembly: GCF_019802595.1. NCBI lineage: Eukaryota > Metazoa > Chordata > Actinopteri > Syngnathiformes > Syngnathidae > Syngnathoides > Syngnathoides biaculeatus. The sequence goes on along the minus strand of NC_084649.1, from coordinate 15,471,543 downwards.
CATTGGTTTTCTCAGGTGTTCAAATTCTTATTTGCAGCTGTATCACACAAATAAATCGTTTAAAAAAATCATACATTGTGATTTCTGGATTTTTCTTTTTAGATTATCTCTCACACAGTGGACATGCACCTACAATGAAAATTTCAGATCCCTCCATGATTTTTAAGTGGGAGAACTTACAATATAGCATGGTGTTCAAATACTTATTTTCTTCACTGTACATCTTTTGGCTCAATAGGTTGGGAAAGACTGTTATATGATATGTTATTACTGCCTGATTTATGAACAATGTATTTCAACATTTTGTTCTTTCTGGCGGCAAGGTCATTGCATCATCTTACAGCCGCCGTGGACCTTGAGACTCACATTTTCTATGTAGTTATGTCTCACTTTGAAGACGTCTGAATCTGAATCGTGACATCAGCCGAGCTTCAGCCATCGTGCTTCCAGACGACACCCGCGTTTAATTCCAAGTTGTTGACAGGCTGACATGATGGCATTTATGTTCATTTCAAAAGCCCACAATGGTAAAGCTACATTGACATGGTTCACATGGCTTTGACGCGAGTGACGGATGTTCAGCCAGTGTTAGAAATAGTGTGCGTAATTGCGGTGAAGAGAGTACTACGGCGGCGGCACGGTGCAAATGGGACTTGAAAAAGCTTCATTAGCATTTGGAGCTGTATCAGTGGAGTACAGGGAGCTTGTGTGAATAAGCGTGTGTGCTTTGTGCCTCTTCTGTACTCAAGAGATGTGCGCCTGCTGCTGCTGCTGCTGCTGTTGCTTCGGATGCTGCCAACCTCACATCCTGATTGCATATTGACCCATTCAGCACTTTGCTCACACTGTTCTATTCTTAGTCATGATGAACAAAAAAAACAACAACTGCACTGTAGTTTTAAAAAAAAGTACACTTTTCCCAGATAAAGTACATTTTTTTTAAATTAAACTTCTCATTAAGAACAGCGGTCCTCAGACTACCTAGTACCACCTAAAAAAAAAAAAACATTACTCTACAACAAAGGTGTCAAACTCGAGGCCCGGGACCCAGGTCTGCCCCGCCACATGATTTCATGTGGCTCGCGAAGGCAAATCATTGGTGTCAAAAACCAGGATTCTTGTGAAAATATGTCCCAACATTTCAAATTGTCATATATGATAGATGATCATGTTGAGATATTACAAGCATTTTCGTGTTACCAAACATGAACAAAGGTTGAAAAACCCATTACACTTGATTTCTGATTCCAAAACTACCAGTAGTTCATAAATTTCATGTGTGAATTTGATGAGACAATTCATGATTTCTATGGTTTCACCATAATGGCCCTCGTAACTACAATGTGGTCGGCGCCAAAAATTAGTTGTACACCCCTGCTCTACAAGTACTACCATAATGACAAACATTAAACTACAGTGCTTCGCACAAAGGGCCCAAGTTTTTCTCAAAAGATGAGGCAAAAGTGTACTTCATAAAATCTCTATTTAATAAGAATAAGACAGATAAGTTTCTATATTGTACATGGACGTCTGTACTGTATCGACATCTTAGCTCATCTCAGATCCTCACAGAGGATGAAGAATATATGATTGAGTCCTGTTATATTGAATGGATGCATGTGTTTCTGCAATGTGTTCAAATATCAGTTGCTTAAAAGGTTATAGATACATTTCCCATTATGGCTTAGCATTAGCATTAGCTGGTGGGCTAAAGGCTAAACAATGTCCTTGCTTTAGATATACAACATGCAATTCTTTTTGTTTTATGTTTTGCTTCACACGCAAGCTAATTAAATAGCTTTTGTAGTGCCTCTGGATGGGAGGTGTCTGTCTACATGGCGCAAAGCAGGAGCAGTGAGGTGCAAGCAAAACATGTGGCTCGTGTTACCATTTTTGAAATGACAGAAATAAAAATTTGAAACAACAACATATCGAGACTTCAGCAGTTTTGGAGCTTTGAAAAATCTGCCTTGGAGCCAGTCACAAGAAATAGTGATGCCATATCACTTATGGCAAAACACTCTTGGTATTGGCCCCTCCCAAAGCAGGTTTCCGGGTGTGCTGTCCCAAGTTTTAAGATCAATGTTACCCGGAATAAGCACTCATGAGACTTAAACCAAACAAAGCACAGCTATTATCTGGTTTCTGGCTTCCCCAAAATTATTGGCCCAATTGAATTGCTCTCTGTAACTCGGTAATATGTTCGTTTGCCTCTTCCATTAACACTTCCTATTCCATCGCTTTGATCAGAATTTTACAGTGTGGGTTAGGGTGCTCTCTGGAATATTCCAAGGTGAAAAACATCCAAACTACCCAAATCCCTACATTTGTACTTATTGCCAACAGTGGGCACACTCTTTAGTGTTGGGACCTTCATAAATCAAGCCCCAGGAGTCTTGTCGTTACAACAAACAAAGCAGTGGTTGGTGGTAGAAACAACTACTTGTTAAGCATGCAATGGGGCAAGTGAATGAATAACTACAGTTTGTGGTGGACGCCGTACATTATAGTTTAGGGTGGATGTGTCAAAAGACTCACTGTGTGATCAATCAATGGTTTAGCACTGTCATAAAACTGCTGAAAGGTCACGCATCATTTTGCTGACAGGTGAAGTTCCTATTAGAGCCTCAAAGTGAGCCTGACATTCAAGGGGGAAAAACTGCACTGTTTGGCGTCTCGTCTTATTTCCATTTCACTGATGGACAACTCAAACCGAAGCGGCTCTTTCATGCTTGCCGAGGCTTTCATTGTTTGACAGAGGGACGTTTTGGCCCGGTCCACGCTATCGTGTCTTCTCTTTAAAGTAGCCCAAGCCTATCGATGATTAGATTGAAAATGAAGATTTTAGAGTTGAAAAATGTTGGATGGTGGGCTGCCATAGATTTAATAACCCTTAAGTACAAGAGAAAGAGTGCCTAAAAGGATGATATGCTGCATAATGGATGAATGCATGGATGGATGATAGTAGTACTACACATTGGAATTTGAGAGGAATTGCACCTGAGGTTCTGCTCGTTTTAGTTAGCATCAGAGTTGAAAGGGGCTTAGCGGTTAACTCTTTAATGTCCCCACATCACCATGAATTTGTGTGAAGTCATGGCAGTTGTTAAAAAAAGGATCCATCCTTCCATTTTCTACGCCGCTTATCCTCACGAGTGTCGCGGGGAGTGCTGGAGCCTATCCCAGCTGTCAACGGGCAGGAGGCAGGGTACACCCTGAACTGGTTGCCAGCCAATCGCAGGGCACATAGAGACAAACAAAATTAGAATGTCCAATTAATGTTGCATGTTTTGGGGATGTGGGAGGAAATCCACGCAGACACGGGGAGAACATGCAAACTCCGCATAAGCGGGTCCGGGATTGAACCCAGGACCTCAGAACTGTGAGGCTTTACCAGCTGAGCTACCATGCCGCCTAAAAATAAGATGAGGCATTGAATTAAAGGTTTAAACCGTGCATAATGATGCACTGGTTTAAACATTTATTTAAATAAGTTAATTTGTTCAATACAGTTTGGTTTTATTTAAAGCCCAAGTGTCATCCCTATAAACATTCTAAAATAGATATCATAATGAAAAATACATATAACATTATTTACTTTAATGTCTACACGAAAAAAATAAATGTGAGCGTAGGGCGCGTCATCCATGCGCAAAGTTGCAGAAGTGTCATTCTACGATATCCAAGTGGTCGCCATATTGGCTGCATCCTCCATCCGTGATGTCACCCGGACATTCGCCAATGAAAACACGCGGTGCACCTTACTATGGGAGATAAACGCCCCCCTTCTGACACGGAAGCTGTTTTCGAAAAGGAGAACACCACACAACCGAGTGAAGTTACCCGGGCAATATTACACTATTGTTTCGAGCCATATTCAGATGATATGCGATCATGGCAAAACCGCATCCCCGTCCGATCCACTTCCGCCATCGCGGCTCATCGCAGCCGGCAGCTGTGGCTTATGACGGAGCTGAGCGGTGCTGCTTTAGGGGATTGTTCATAGACGCCGCAGTACGCGACGAACAACACAGTCGAGCCGGGGCGCATTACTGCGCGCACGCGGTTGAGTGAGGCATTCTTGGCTGGGTTCTTCAGATTCGCCACCATCCGCGCAGCAGCTCGACGCCGTCCAACGCGCACATCGACATATTTCGTACGCGGATATTTTGTTACGTTATGAGAGACCGATTACGTGGTCTGCCCCAAACTATTGTTTTTTTTTTAGTAGCTGTATAAACACTTACCTGTCATTTGGAACCCACGAACCTCTCGTCCTTTACACCCGTGGGATCCATTTTTTCACGATGAACCGGGTCTCTTGCAAACTTATGAAGGGTAAATCCATTCTCCCGAGTGTTCGAGCAATCTCCAGCAATGCAATGAGCCGGCATTTTGGCTAACACGGAGGAACAACGAGCTGCCTTCCCAGAGGTAAAACTAATGGAAACAAACGAGTCCTCTTGGGGGCACCTCTGTCCCATACGTCACTTCCTGCTTCTTCTCGAAAACAAATCCTTCGAGAGGATTTTCATGGCGGGAGTTACAAAAAGCTGTATACGTCAAAATCATGTTTTGTGGTGAAAAACGCATGGGCCCCTATTGGCTGACGTTTTTTCATTAATAACATACTAAAAAAAATCATCCATTTCATGACAGTGGCACTTTAACTTTACTTTTGCACTCAGTCTTTTCAAGCACTTTTTGTGCAATACGTTTGAATCGGTCATTATTCACACTCAATATAGTTTTATTCTTACATTCATGTGCAGTTAATTGTTTAACTTGACTTAACTGTTGGCTTGGACTAATATTTAAAATACATTCACAATTCCAACGTGTTAGTGCGGCAATCCCCATTTTCAGTGCAGTAATGCGATTAAAGTGAGACGCTTTATATGCACTGCACCACACTATAGTGGAACCCAAACCCACACAGCGACTCACTCATCAAAATGCACAGGTAGTACAGGAAATAGACTAACACACAATGCGGCATGCCTGGACCCACAAAAGCAAAAAAAAAAAAAAAAAGGAAATGGATCAATTGGATCTCCATAGCGGGAATTTAATGTATTCAAATGTTCTTGGAAATAAGCTTCCTTGAGGGAATCTATCTGCATTATATTATTCAGCTCAAGGACAAAGATGGCAGAATGTGAAGGGAGCTCACTGTCTGGCCCGGGAGGTCTACAATAAAACATTTGGAAGCACATCATCTTTGTCTGTGATGCTTTTCCAAAATAAGTCCCCCTCATCTAAATGATAATGAGACTATAGATGTGATAAGATACATTAATCTAGACTGTAAAAGAGTCCAACAAGACTTAAAAAGAAGTGAGATAGCCTAGCTATATCTTTTTTGTGTGATGCCAGTATGATATGCTCCAATTACCAGGTTGAAAGGAGAAAATATGATTGTACTTGTAAGCTGAAATGGCCAAAATTATTCACACAAGATTCCCCGTGCATCGGGGGCCATTTTGCATCTGATTCGCATACTAAACATGAGGTGCGCGCACAAAACGATAATAACAACAAATGCCGTGAAGAAGGAGCAGGTTGAACATACTGGACAAGCGAGGGATAATTTGACAGATTTCCTGGCATCTCAAAACGTATTTGTAGTGAGCACGTGTTGAGTGACAAATCAACAGTCACAACAACAGTTTAGCTTTTTTCTTCTTCCAAAAAAAAAAAAAAAGAAGCTCAAAGCTGTTTACTGCCACTTCCTTTTGAGGTTGACAGACAAACTAAACACGAAAGAGAATATTACATGCTGTGTGATTCAAATAGCCACATAGCTTTGCTTTATAGTCCACAAGCTGAAATCTGTAACTCAGTGTCTCTATTTTCATGCTTAGCGCAAATACAATGTTGCTCTTTGTGTGACTCAGCAAGGTAATCTGAACCTATTAATGAGCCACTTAACTTCAATGGATGACACCGATTGACCACAGTGCATACACGTCTGATGTTGCTCACAGTGGTCAAGGGGGGCGCTCAGACACGTAAAAAATTGGAGGGAACATTGCCCCCAGCACATTTAAATGTGGCAATATGGCAAATTGTTGACTATTTGTTGCTTGCCTGCACTGGTGTAGGCGTCCCCACAGCCGACTTCAGTCCTGTCCAATCGGAACAGCTTCTCTCATTCCCTTTAAAAGGGGCCCATGTGAACATCTCTATAAGCGGAAGATGCCCACTGTCATCCATCGCACATGTCCAAGGAGCTTGCCTGTTTTTGCCTGTATCCACCCAGATCACATTCACGAAAATCACATTGGATCACTTGCGCTCAAACTTAGACAGATGTGTAAGAAAACACAAAATCACACTCCATCAAGAGCATCTCCAAGGGCACACACTTTCTTAACATATGTCTGCGCAAACATCAAAATACAGAAGTTTTTACAGGGAAGCGCAGCTGTGCTGTCTATGAAAATAGAGCCCTTAATGGCAAACGTCAATAGCCCTAGTCACATGCATATATTATTTATGCTCTACGAAAAACACTAAATATTACAGCAGCATACTTTGAGTAGTCGTGAAACTCTTCTTCATTTGTGTCTATGACTGTATTATACGGTCCCGTGGTGGACAAGTCATACACAATCAGGATGCACAAAATTTTTGATTCTTTCATTCTATTTACTTGTCTTATTATCCATGCATCCATCTATTTTCTTAGCCGCTTATCCTCACGAGGGCCGCGGGGAGTGGTGGAGCTGTCAACGGGCAGGAGGCGGGGTACACGCTGAACTGGTTGCTAGCCAATCGCAGGGCACATCGAGACAGCCACACTCACAACCACATCTAAGGGCAATTTAGATTGTTTATTTAAAGAAAAAAATTCAATTAATGTCCAAAATATATGTAATAATAATAATATTACTTCACATTGGAGGTTTTATTATACATTTTTGGGGGAGAGTCTTCCTTTAATGTTGCATGTTTTCAGGATGTGGGAGGAAACCGGAGTGCCCGGAGAAAACTCCACACAGGCAGGGCCGGGATCGAACCCTGGACCTCAGAACTGTGTTGCCAACACTTTCCAGCTGATCCGCCGTGCTCACTTGTCTTATTATTATATACAATAACTGTGGATTAAAAACATAACATTTTTTAACGTCATCCACACGGATAGCGAAGTGTGCAGAACGTGTGCATGTTTTTGTGTGCGCCCACAGTGCGCGTCCGTGTGTGTGGATTTGAGGGAGGGTGTTATTGTGCTGAGCGTTACACACCTCGGGGAGGCTTCTTTCATTGACATGCGCCTCGCCACATAAGCTGATTCACCAGCTGAGAGGTGTCAGCTTGCAGGGGGGGCAGTGAACTGTGGCGTGCGCACACACACACACTTCCATTGTGTCTTTTGTCAATTCATCTCCCTCTCCAACAAAAAGCAGCATAGGGTACAATGCAAGCTTAGCGGCCACTGTTAAAAATATTCTACCAAGAAAATCCTTGAAAAATAACACTCTCCTGTTGTGCTTTCTCAAAACATACTGTGATAATATAATTGAATAAAATGTAAGTAGGCGGCACGGTGCCTCAGCTGGACAGCATTGGCCTCCCAGTTCTGAGGTCCGGGGTTCGATCCCGGACCCGCCTACGTGGAGTTTGCATGTTCTCTCCGTGCCTGCGTGGATTTCCTCCGGGCACTCCGGTTTCTTCCCACATCCCAAAAACATTCAACATTAATTAGACATTCTAAATTGCCCGTAGGTGTGATTGTGAGTGCGGCTGTTTTTCTCGGTGTGCCCTGCGATTGGCTGGCAACCAGTTCAGGGTGTACCTCGCCTCCTGCCCGTTGACAGCTGGGATAGGCTCCAGCACTCCCCGCGACCCTTGTGAGGATAAGCGGCTAAGAAAACGGATGGATGGATGGATGTAAAGAAGTAAACAGCTTGTGCATCTTGATTTCATGCTTGCATGTCCATTGACGTGCTCCTTCTGCTGCGTGCACCTCGGCCACAAGGGGGCAGTATAAAACAGATGTCCATATGACATGAAGAAGGGTTTCACAACGAAATTATTTTTTTATCTGTTGCTGCACAGTACGTGTTTACACATCTATTCCTTAAAGGGTTATAACTACCACAACATTGATACTAGGTTGTGTAACCACTTGTATGGTGTTTTGCACATTATCTGGATTTTTTTTTTAAATAAAAATGTGTAAAACTCCTTGTTTTAGGTTCAACTTGGTACGACAATAAATATTCTGGCCTCTTTTTTTATTGTTTTTGTCTGTCATAAAATTCACTGCCACAATTCTAGCAACCTACATTTTTTGCATGCAACTCACCGCAAACCCAAGCCATTTTTAAGTCAAGGTATGAACAAAATTACAAGAATTGATCACTGTTGTCCAAATAAATCCACAAAATGCTTGATCACAAGTAACCACATGTCTCCGCATCATATTTTAATGCTTATTATTCTTATTAACCACCACACCACAGCCACAAACAAAACATTAAGAAATACTCCTTAGAGTCACTCAGAGTCAATAATGAAAAGAATTCTTGGTCACGCGCAGCCAGGAGTCCCACAATTAATGCCATCGATCCTCTTGCCATTTACTCTTTATAATTGCCACCTTGCAGAATAGAAATAATCAATAAACAACTATGAATGAATCCCCTGAAGATAGTTTATGAAAGCTACAGCTAGTATGTTATCCCACACAAATTTACTGTGTGATCACGAAGATCCCAATATTAATTCAGAACGAGATTGTTTTCCACTAAATATAGGGTCAAACATTTTTTTCTGTTTATTGGGGTATAAAATTGTAAAAAAATGCAACTAAATTTGTCAAGAGGATAGGCTAACTGAAGCAGATGCTCCGAATCGAAAAAGTGCCGTTCAAATATACAAAAAAATACGAAAAAAAAAAATTTATGCGATAGGAGTATTCTAATATGAAAAAATATTTTTCAAAAGCATTCAAGAATTCTCTAAAAATAATAATCTCTTTTTCTTAAAACTAACAACTGTGTTCTCACAATAGTGACACTTTTTTTTTTGAAAACATACCATTTTTTTTTCTTGCAATCGTATGGCATTTTTCTTGAAAGTACACATCCTAACCCCCCCTCGAAAATGCCCCCTCTGACAGTATCTGTCCAAGTCTGCGTCATGCTGGAGGGAAAAGAGCGGACGCACGTCAGAAGCAGCCAATCAGACGCGCACTCATAAATCTCTGCTATTTATACACAAGGTTCATTCAATATGAATGGGAACGAGCTGTCTTGTTCATTTTCAATTCATCAAATGATGAAAAACGGGACATATACGTGCTGTGTGGTCTCGGGTAGTTCTGAACATTGTCAGCTTTCAACTTCCCCGTTCTTTACTTCCATATGAACAATCTCTCGGAAATTTCATACATTATACAGACAATCAACTTTGGGAGATTCCTGGATGCTGAGGCGTCTCATTATTAGCTCGCGTAGGTCTCAGCAGAGGTGGAAGACGCTTCATTCTGGTAGCACTGCTGCGATAATTGGCTGCGCGGGAGTCGTACAAAACTGGAAATATGATCTTTTTGGGGGCTCACATATAGGGCGCAGGAAGAAAAAAAATGATATATCACATGGGAGAAAAGAAAAAAGTGAGCATCAATCTCCTGTTTGTTTCCCTGGTACACCAAAAAGGTTCACGCTTGTCTCATGTGAATTCCAGAAATAAAATAAATCAATAAAATCAATGAAAAAATAATAATACAAAATTGTTTAGTTGCAATATTTTGGATGTGAACTATGTAAAGCCCCCCCCCCATTTTTCTTGAAAATAACTTTTTTCTTCAAACTTTTTACTAACTATTACACTATAAACTCATAAATTATTTAAGCATATAACTTTATTCATGTAAGAGTTCCCAAAAATAAAAATAAAAAACATTTTCATCAAAAAAGGATTTTTTTGACACCCTTCCACCTTTAAATGTATGACATTTCAAAATAAATACACAGCGGTCTCTCGAAAATATTTTTTCTGGAAACTAGAAACTTTTTAGGGAACTATGCATTTCTTCTAGAAAATCAATAACTTCTTTCATTTTTCTGGCTAATCTGATTTATGTACAAAACATTACTATAATATGACTTTATTCTCCTGAAGTTCAGATATGGATTATGGACTTTTTTTTTTTTTACGACACAGAAAATACAAAGGCTTTTTTCCTCCCAACTTTTTGACTTTGTTGAACAATTTAAGATTTTAGTTTTCCAGAAAATATCAATTTGTCCTTTTCCAAAATCCAACTTTTTGGGGTGTTACCTGTTCAGCTGCCTCCGGGTCCAGGTGGGTGTCCAGCAGAGGCACCGTGAACTGGATCTTCCTGGGGCTGCCGGTTTCCATGGCGGTCGTACTTTCTGTGCGCGTATGCGGGAGTGTCTGCGGTCCTTGAAAAGCGCAAGGAGGAAGGAGGAGGACTCCGGACGAATGAGATGGCTGGGGAAGAAAGTGATGAGAAAGAAGGAAAAAAGGAAGAAAAATGTCAAGAAAAGAAGATTGGCGTCACCGTTTCCCGATATGTCCTGAAAAAAACTGCACTTTTCCGTCATTCACTTGCTTGTCGGGATCCTTTTCATCAATATTCCCAATGTGACCTACTTCCGAGCACCTGCCGGCCCTGCCTTGCGTCCTCCCTGGATCCCAATGCCGAGACGACAAGGGCACGCCGGGCTGGAGGCGCCTCTCCTTCGCCCCCATTGGCCGAGATGCCAAGAAGACCCGCCCTATTTCAAAACCTCCTGCCGTCTGTATTGGCGCGCTCTCAGCTCTGCGGCAGAGAGAGAGAGCCTCACAAAAAAAAAAAAAAGATCATTTCTGTCTCTCTCTTGAGTGTGTAGGAGGAAGAGAGAAAGGACAGAGAGAGAGAGAGAGAGAGAGAGTGTGAGAGAGAGAGAGAGAGAGAGAGAGAGAGAGAGAGAGAGAGAGAGAATCATCATCATCATCAGCATCCCACTCTTACTAGCTGGCCTGCATGTACAGTATATGCCCCCTACCTAATACTGTACATGAAAACTGGGGAATGCTGTGGTACATTTCATTTTACCATAGAATTGTGATTATTTGAAAAAATACAGAAAAGCCTCAGTTCCCGAACAAATCGGTTTACGAACGAAAATTTCAAGATTTTTTTGCTCCCGTTTTCAAACAAAAATCGGTACTCGAACGCCCCGCGACAAAACCCAGAAATCCCAGGACGCGCTTTGTTACTGTCAATTCGAATGCCCCCCGAAAAAAAACGGAAATATCATAATGCGCCCGGCGCAAGCAGTTGACCCACCCACGACACACTTTGTTATTGTCAATTCGAACGTCCCCCGAAAAAACCCAGAAATAACATCGGGCGCGGTACGAGCGATTGACCCACCCACGGCGCATTTTGTTCTTGTCAATTCGAACACCCCCCGAAAAAATACCCCGCAAAGGACATAACGCAACCAGCGCACTTTTGTTATTCTGTATGACGCAACCTCTGTACACAGACGTGTCCCAGTCGTGACTGTTGTTTTTCTTCTTATCGAGGACTACCGCATTAACCCCAATCATGGCTCCAAAGAAGGCAAGGTGGTCGTTTAAAGTTATTCTGCACTTTTGTTAATAAAAAAGTTTACAAAGCTGGGGGCCGAGTCGCTACAGATACAGCAATGTACTCCCAGCCGAGCTTACTCTGCTACTAAAGCATACATTTTAAGCAAAAAAAATAAATAGATTTCTAAATCATTTTATTATATAAAGTATTTAAACTATACATGTAGCTCTATCATCAGGAAAAGCTAAAAAAAATGCTTTAAAAAGCCAGATTTTTAAGGCTTGGAACGCATTATTTCTTTTACTATTCATTATAATGAGAGTCATTGATTCAGTTTTCAAACAAATCACTTTTTGAACCGTTTTCTGGAACATATTGTAGCCGAGAACTGAGAACATCAATTTTTTTAAGGAACAACTTTGTTCGGTCATGTACCATTTATGATTAAAGTCAATTATTTTTGGAGGGAAGTAGCCGACGAAGGTGCCTTGAGTTACATTTGTTCCACACCCACACTCATAACTCACAACACTTGTATTTCAAATCATCTTTTCCCTTTGAAATGAATGGAAGTTCCATTAATCGGTTCCCGTCTTACCCTGTAAAAATAACAATTTTGTTACGTGTATTTTCATGAGGAAAATTAACGCTCCATAATATTATGCCTCATAAAAACATACAGTACAGTAGTAGAATAAAAAGGATTGAATGAATTTTTCTGATACTTCATCAATTCAATGTTCTGTCTTCTGTTGTGACCCCACCCCCGGCCACCTGGGGGGCAGTATAAGTACATTTTCGTTGAGGCGTTTTTACCAATATCAGTTGAGGAATAGGTAGTCCCTGTCTGGCTGCAGCTGCCAATCATATTGCAACGGGACATGTTCTGCCAAGAACTCGTGTAGGATTCCGAAGAAAGTCAGAATAATGTCTCAAGCCCTCTGGCAGATCACCAGTACAGTATTAATATTAGTCGTTCTACACAGAGGATAAAGTATAGACCGTTGGAGGAAAAAGGATGTGAATCATTGTGAATCACGTCTTAAATGTTGGCGTAAATTGATCATAATGATCGTCATTGGTCAGCATTTTTTCAATTTATTTTGCACACTTAGTGTTTACTACATTTTAAATATTTGAGTGATGACTTTTCATTATTTTCACTGTATTTTAACACTAATTTATGGACCAATGTATATTTTAATATTTTTCTACTATAGGTTAATGATTAATAATTTAATCACTGCTTTTGCCTGAATATATCAACTCTTTTATATATATATATATATATATATATATATATATATGGGGGGGGGGGACAATTGGTTGGTACATCAACGAAAATGAGCACACTTATGAATGAAACTCCTCCAGGTTCCAAGCGCCTTTATTATTATTATTTGAAGAGAAAACAAATGAAATGTCTCAGTAAATAAAAAGTTGAGCATTTTTGGCTCTTTGTCAGAGAGCATTTAGGTAATTAGTCAGTATCATTCATGTTGGTGAAAATTTGAAGAAAAGAAAAGCTTATTTTTTTAGCTAAATATATGTACGATTTCAAGAGATTTTCCATTTGCATTTCACCGGTCCCCCTCGTCTTCCTTGCGTCCTCCTTGGAGCACGCTATTATTTCTTGCCAAACCTCTGGGGCACCGCCATACTCCAGATCTGGCCAGGAGCCTCCTCCCACTCGGGCGAGTTGATGTGATCTTCCAACACGAGCGGCCCTCGGGACGAGCGACCGAACCTGCCGGGGTGGAATCGGGAAGAGGATTTAGAGACACACGGGAATTGGGTGGAGGGTAAGGGGGGGTGGGGGGGTGACATATCAATGAAAAGATGCTTTATCTTTATGGATGGTGACAAGTGTAGAAGAAAAATACTTTTGATGAGGGATAAGTAGATTCTACAGAGAACTGCAGGTCCTAATTAGCTGAATTTTTAAAATGTATATTTACAGAGGAACGTGTACACCAAGGGAGGATAAACTTTTATACCTTACCACACCGTGTAACCTATTTGGCGACATTTTTGTTCCAGGACCTCATTTATAACGCAAAGACTCTTATTGCAAATCAACCCCCCCCCCTCCACACACACACACACACACACACACACACACATTGAAAAGAATGGAAATGTCAATATTTCTGTCATGAACACACGGTGCGGGGCTGGACCCTTATGCTGGACTCCGAGACGAGGGCATGATGTTGGGTGTAGTTTTTTTTCAGAGCTGAGGTCATACACGGTGTAATTAGTCCGAGAAGGCAGAGGCATAACAATGCTAGACTATAGGCATAATCCAAAAACATGAAGCGAGGTCTGATGACTTGGACGCAAACTTGGAAACATGAACCAAGACGGGACTAAACTATGGTGGCACAGAATCAATGTGACGAGGATAGCTCACACTACACTTCCTCTCCGTGGTGCAGATTCCTGCTGGCAGTGAACGCAACTCACTAACTTAAGGCAACGAACTGGCAAATCCCAGTGACAAAATTCCAACTTAAAATACTTTGTCTCATCACATTGCCTAATGCGAAACAGTTGTGACCGTTGACAGATGTCAGAGATGACACCAGCCAAAGCGGTGGCGAGGCCACGCCCCTCTTGGCCGTGGTCCATTCTTGCTCTTGACAATTTCATTTCTGCATCTCCACAAAAAAAAAGTGTAATGTGTTCTTTTAAAAGATAAAAATGTTAAATTAGCACTCTATTATATTGTACTTCATAAACCGTAATAGCGTAATTAAATACAACGAGAATTATAGTTTGTGCATGATGAATTCATGGCTGCTCTTTTGGGGTGTGTGTGACTTGGCCACCTGGGGGCAGTATAACAGTCATAAAGGCTCAAATGAAGAGGAGTTACACACCTACTGTAAGCTGCAGCAATATGAGTCTTTTTTTGTGGAAGATAAAGGACGTATGCCTGTAAGTCCAGTGGACTCTGGCCTTTTTAGGGGTTGGCATACACAATTCATTTTATGGGGATCAACTTATTAATGCCTTTTTTTTTTTTTTTTTTAAATTGTCTTCACAATTATGATGCATGATAATTATCCAGTTTTGCTATTCACAGTCGTGACCAGTCCTTATCCCCCGGGAATAGTGACTTGCACCAGATTCAGCAGCCTTTTTATAGTTTGGCATTCTCTCTTGAACATCGCTGGGTAGTAACAAACTACGTTAATTTAACATGAGAAACAAGTGGACACCGCCTATACAATTTGCACAAACCTCTGTGGCTGATGGAGGATAGAGTTGCGGGCTTCTCTGTGGGAGCCCAGCAACAGAGCTCGGAGCAGCGCAGTCAGCAGACGATTATCCACGCTGCTGTCTACTTTGACGCTCTCCTGGTGCAGGGAAAAAAAAATAAAAATAATAAAACACAAGAGATATAAAACATAATATCAGGAATAGCAGATCTAGAGTAAATGTACTTGTTGAGAATATGCATTGGAGAAGCCATTTGGCGATCCCTGTGAGTTGTATATTACACCATGTAAGAATATTGCAGAATACTACTTTTTTTTTTTTTTTTTTTTACCTTATGCTTTAGGGCACACAGGATGGTATTTTTGTTTTGTTTTCACAAAAGTGAAAGTTGAATTATTTATCAAACTTGCAATTGGCTGGGAACCAGTTTAGGGTGTACCCCGTCTCCTGCCCGATGACAGCGGGATAGGCTCCAGCACTCCCGTGACACTCATGAGAATAAACTGCTCAGATTGATGTTTATTCATTAAATTATTTAACATGCATTGTTTTTTTATTCCTAGTTTTCCGGGGTTGAAAATTAAATCAGAAAACAAATAAATTAGTAGACCTTTACATGGCAATGAAGCATATACAGTATTGTGTGACTTAACCTTTCAGCAAAGCGATGTTATTTTTTCCATTTCTTAGGACATTTTTTCTTTTATTGTATTTGCCCAATAGCCACCCATTTATTCACTCTTAACTATTATTTCAATGTATTGCAGTTTTCAGTATTTTTCCGTTTAAAAATCTATTATATTTCAAATATTTGTATTGTATTTTAATAATTATTGATTAAATCAATGTTTTACACATTTTTCCTATATTATAATAATTTTAATAATTTACTGTATTTATATTATTTCTCATACAATAGTTTAAAATGTTTCAACTATATTTATTATTGTTAGCAATACTTTTTAAGTTACAATATTTCTATAATTTTTTTAATTACATTTCCATAATTTACTAATTTACTAGAAAATTACTTTGCCTTGATAACTACATAAGTATTAACTGAATGTATTACAATATTTTTTCAGAATTATTTGATTGGTAATTTTAATGAATTTATTGTATTGTGATTATTATATATATTTTTTAATTATTTGTTTCTTAATTGTAACAGCACATTTGATATTTTCTTATGTTTTTTGTGCTATTGACAATACATGTGTGCTCAAAACATCTTTGTGACTGGATAATGGTTGAAAAAGCACTACACTGACGTATCATTGCGTTAACTAAAATGATGATGATTATAATAAAGCAGTAATTTCAAGTAAATTATTAAAATGGAATCTTGTATTATTTTTTGAAATGATTGGATGAATATAAAATATTGCTTTCCACCAAAAAAAAAAAAAAAAAAAAACCCAGCTCTATGGATGAGTGTGACAACAGATGGAGTTAGTGCGTATACAGAAGATGGCTGTTTTTAATTGATTGTCTCACCAGCTCCAGCAAGTGGTTGTCCATGTTGTCCTCTGAGCTGCCCGGTGCCGTATCTTCAAGGTCCTCCAAAGTGGCTCCAACATGAAGCCCATGACTGACGCCCGCCAGGGCCAACAGCAATACTGAAATGGTCACCGCTGCACCCGCGTCCATCTTTTTTTCAGCGAGTGGACCAAGAAGAAGACTTTCCTCTTTCGTGCAGGATGAGAGGCACTGACCTGCCTTAGCGTCTTTTATACAACATGTCGAGATGCCGTCGAACCTCAGGAGAGCTGGAGAAAGATACTGCGGTGCTAATAGGAGCGGGGGACGGGATGGAGGCTGGACACGAGGCCATTTAGGCTCAGCATCGGGGTATTTAGTGTCGACAGGAGACGGTCATTACGTGACCCAGAGGACAGCGCGCAGTGCCACAGTCAACACTTATTAAACAGATAAATCCTCACAAATGGGCTGTGATCCACTTGCCCCCCGACGCCAGAGTGTAAGACGGGAAATGCTTGCGGAAACATTCACCAGACTCTTAATCGGGACACGAGACAAACCGTACGGCGGCGTGGTCAACAAGAGAATCGAAACATTTATGAAATTTTCATTGTAATGAGGCCGACTTGGAATGGATTATCTTTTTGGTGGCCTTGGAAAAAACATAAATTATACCCTCACATGTGAGTGAAGATGTTGTTCAAAACAGAACACATGGGAAATTCTCGAGAACCCGTGCCCAGGATTGAACTGGAGGTCAGCCCTTTTGTTTTCAAACATCTCTAGCGTCGGTCGGTGAGTCGGTCAGTTGGTCAATCGAAGGGGGTCAGTTGGTGGGCTCGATAAGTGTGTCGGTGGATCGGTCAGTCATTCGGTCTGTGGGTCGGTCGGGAAGTTGATATTTCTGGTCAATTGCTATTCTTCAAAAAAGGGGCCTTCAAGTTGTTTATTGCCACTCTCAACTGGAGGTTGCTGTCAAACTAAACATAAAACAAACACAATTACCCATTGTAGATTTAAAGCAACCACATCGACTCTGCCTCTTTCGTGTTAGCATATAATGGGGAAACTCCGTAGGCACGTGACCAACATTTAGTATCTATGCAGTGGTGTTGGTATACTGGTCTGAACAAAAGTGGTGCTACAACACATGTAGACGCACCATTTCACAATACCCACTGGCATATATTCTTAATCCTCTGCAAAAAACGACAAATATTACTGCTGTACTGTGAAGACAAGAATGGAGCAATTCTCCAGTGTAGTATATCTGCATGCTTGTCAGATACTGCCACCAGGTGGTCAAGAAAAGCCACAACAACATCAGAATGAGCATTTTGCCATTCATGACTGTGTTTTTATTAATTATATTTTCACAGATTACATTACAAAATGTTGTATGAGACTAGCAAGAATGGCATTAACAATCTTTTTCAACTGGGAAAAATATGAGATGAGCGTTTGACCATGGATGGCAAAGGAATAAATTAAACTTGTATCTCTTGGCACCACTGTAGAGACATACACTTGAAAATTACAAAAGTATGATTTTTAGAATAGGATATACGGTAATGTATTTCATTGTTTACAGCATGGACACATATTTTGACTTCTTTATACGCTCTATTTTTATGTATTGCAATAAATACAGAAACCACAGTTTAAAACGCACTGTCATATTTGTGGGATTAATTGCTTTTATTGTGTGTGCGGTAATAAATAATCCACATAACGTACATCCTTGACGCCAACACATCTAATGGGTTACAATCGGCTTACAGTGAATGCGCGCACGCGTACGGTTTGTCAATGTTTAACTGCTATGGCAACTAGTGTGTCATCATGGGTTTGTGCTTTTAAACAAATATCATACATCGTTGCGTGAGATAATTTACTAATATCCTCAGACAAATTATTTAAAAAAAGGGATTCATTTGAACTGTAATCTTTTTACTTGAAGTTCAAAGACTTTCCACTAATAAGTCGTCATAATAACATCAATGCTGACTTACAGGAGGAAACGATAAAACATCAGAATCAGAATCAACTTGATTGGCCAACTATGTAAACAACACAGGGAATCGGTAGTTTGGAACGGCATACATGTTGATTATGAAAAACAATAGACAGTCAGTCATTGACAGGGGACATTTTTTTTTTAAACTATAGTTGCGCAAAGGATGCAGTCTTCTAGCATTTAAAGGAGGTAGAATGCCCATTTTGAAAAGGGTATCAAGACTTCAATGATTGTACGCAGTTTAAAGTGACGAGTTGTGCAACATCATATATAATACTCACATTAAATGGCCCACCAGGATGTGACAACAACAACTCGAGGCTGAAAATTGGCAGCACGTTGTAGTGGAATTGTAAGTTAGCCGTTGAAGAAATGAATCGCAAGAGGGAAGAAGCTGTTGGAATGCCTGCGAGTTTTTGTTTGCATTGATCGGTAGAGCCTACCCGATGGGAAGAGCTGGAAGAGCTGGTAGCCAGGATGTGGAGGATCCTGCCTGCTCATCCTAGTTTGAGTAGCGTGCAAGTCCTCAAAAGTGGAAAGGGTGGTGCCAACAATCCGTTTGGTAGTTTTCATTGACTGTTGCAGGTGGAGTTTGTCCTTTTTGTGGCAACCCCAAACCAGACTGCGATGGATGAACAGAGTACTGTTTCGATGACTGCTGTGTAGAACCGTCTCAGCAGTTCCAGTGGCAGGGTGTCCTTCCTCAGAAGCCACAAGAAGTATATCCTTTGCTGGGCTTTTTTGAGGATTGAGTTGAAGTTCGTCTCCCATTTCAGGTCCTGGCAGACTGTAATTCCTAGGAACTTGAAGGTCGAGATGGTTGACGAGACAGTTGGACAGCGTGAGGGGCAGCTGTGGTGAATGCTGCCTCCTGAAGTCACCAATCATTTTGCTAGTTTTTGTGTGTTCAGCTCCAGGTTGCGTTGGCCACACCAAAGCTCCAGTCTCTCCGCTTCCTGTCAATACGCAGACTCGCTGCAGTCTTTGATTGGTCCAATGACTGTGATGTCATCTGCGAGGAGTTTGACAGTGGCGGGCCGAGCACTCAACGTTGGGGTGCTCCGGGGCTGATGGTGAGTGTCCTCCAGGCTCACCTGCTGTCTCCTGACCGTCAGGAAGTTATAGATCCATTGGCAGATGGCAGGCGAAACACTGACCTGGAGAAGCTTGGAGGAGAGGAGTTCAGGGATGACGCTGATCTTGAGTCCACGTACAAGATCCTCGCACATGTTCCCATCAGGGGACCTGCGATACTCTATGGGTGGCCAAACCCAAGGCGTTCAAGGGACTTCATGAGCACAGATGTCAGACCCAAGACTGCGGGTTTCTTTGGGACCGGGATAAATGATGAAGCATTTAAAGCAGGTTGGCATTTCACACACTTCTAGAGACCTGCTGAAGATCTTTGTGAAGGTTGAGCAAGTTCCACTACGCAGACTTTGAGGCAGGATGGGGACACATGGTCTGGGCCTGCCGCTTTGTTAATCTTTGTGTTATTTGAAGATACGCCTCACATCCTATTTGTGCAGGCTCAACGGAGGAGTGGGAGATGTTTAAGTGGTTGGTGGTATGTGTAGTCAAAGTGTCCTTTTCAAATCTGCAGTAAAAGCTCTTTAAGTCATCGACTAGTCCACTATTGTCGACACTGGGTTGATCGTTGCTTGTAATTAGTTATTGATTGTAATGGGTGCCAGACTAATTTGGAGTCATTAGCGTCAAACAGTTTTTCCAGCTTTAGTGCATTAGACCTCTTTGCAATGTTAATTTCTTTAGTCAGGAGGTTCCAAATGCGATTGTACAGGGCCTCTCCCCACTACGATACCCAACCTCTAGCCTGGTGGAGATTCTCAAGTCCGACTGTAAGCCACGGCTTGTTATTAGTGAACGTGCGAAAAGTTTTTGTTGGTCACACAACCAAAAATTCATCTAAGCTACTCGCTGAGTTTTCAAAGACACTCGAGTCTGTGTAGTCAAAGCATACAGTGCCTTGTGAAAGTATTCGGCTCCCTTGAGCTTTTCAACCTTTCGCCACATTTCAGGCTTCAAACAAAGATATAAAATGAAATTTTTTTTTGTCAAGAATCAACAAGTGGGGGACACAATCGTGAAGTGGAACAAAATGTATTGGATGTTTTTAACATTTTTAACAAATAAATAAAAATTTTATTCGCCCCCCTTGCACTAATACTTTGTAGCGCCACGTTTTGCTGCAATTACAGCTGCAAGTTGCTTAGGGTATGTCTCTATCAGTTTTGCATATCAAGAGACTAAATTCTTGCCCATTCTTCCTTGCAAACCAGCTCAAACTCAGTGAGGTTGGATGGTGAGCATTTGTGAACAGCAGTCTTCAGCTCTGCCCACAGATTCTCGATTAGATTCAGGTCTGGACTTTGACTTGGCCATTCTAACACCTGTATATGTTTATTTGTGAACCATTCCATTGTAGATTTGGCTTCATGTTTTGGATCATTGTCCTGTTGGAAGATAAATCTCCGTCCCAGTCTCAGGTCTTTTGCAGACTCCAACAGGTTTTCTTCCAGAATGGTCCTGTATTAACCCTAACCCTAACCCAAACCATGAGGCTGCCACCACCATGTTTGAGCTGTGTTGCTTTTACGCCAAACATATCGTTTTGCATTGTGGCCAAACGCTTCAATTTTGGTTTTATCTGACCAAAGCACCGTCTTCCACATGTTTGGTGTGTCTCCCAGGTGTCTTGTGGCAAACTTTAAACGAGACTTTTAATGGATATCTTTGAGAAATGGCTTTGTTCTTGCCACTCTTCCCTAAAGGCCAGATTTGTGCAGTGTACGACTGATTGTTGTCCTATGGACAGACTCTCCCACCTCAGCTGTAGATCTCCGCAGTTCATCCAGAGCGATCATGGATCCAGAGTGATCATGGGTCTTTTGGCTGCATCTCTGATCAGTCTTCTCCTTGTTTGAGGTGAAAGTTTAGAGGGACGGCCGGGTCTTGGTAGATTTGCAGTGATCTGATTCTCCTTCCATTCTGTTTCAATATGATTGCTTGCACAGTGCTCCTTGAGATGTTTAAACCTTGGGAAATCTTTTTGTATGCAAATCTGGCTTTAAACTTCTCCACAACTGTATCTCGAAACTGCCTGGTGAGTTCCTTGATCTTCTTGATGCTCTTTGCTCTTTAAACAGAACCCTGAGACTATCACAGAGCAGGTGTATTTGTACCGAGACTTGAGTACACACAGGTGGATTCTACTTATCATTATTAGTCAACATGGGATCATTCAGAGATCCTTATTGAACCTCTGGAGTGAGTTTGCTGGACTGAAAGTGAACGGGGCAAATAATATTGCACGCCCCACTTTTCAGTTCTTTATTTGTTAAAAAAATATAAAATATCCAATACATTTTGTTCCACTTCACGATTATGTCCCACTTGTTGTCGAATCTTGACAAAAAAAAAAAAATTATATCGTTATGTTTGAAGCCTGAGATGTGCCGAAAGGTTGAAAAGTTCAAGGGGGGGCCGAATACTTTCACAAGGCACTCTAAGAGAATTTGTACGTTTGGTGGACAAATGTGCAACATGGCAAATTTAATAAAGTTTTGGATTGGATTTTTCCATTCTTTAATTTATTCTCAAAATGTAGTTCATGACTCTTTCAATTACTGACATATAACAGTATATTTATTAAATTCATAATTACTTCCAAGACTTTTCATTTGCTTTTGTGACATCAAAAAAGCATATCATTGATGGACATATTTATTAAAAGACCTTTGTATATGAGATGCCTTTCCTTTCATTTACCAGTTTGTTCTACAGCTCAGATGAATTTATGAACTAATTTCTTGGGAGTCTAATACAGTGAATCCCAAGTGAATTATACCTACCTATACCTACACCACCCTAATACAGTCAATTTTATTTATTTACAAAGTTACAACTACATGACCAAACAAAAATAAATAAGTAAGACTGAGATCGGAGTAATAAGACAGGGGTCTTTATTATGCCACTCGTACAAGCTCGCCCAGCGACCTCCAAAGACAAGTGTCATGCTTTGTGTTGCTGATGCTGACGCACGCCCAGCGTGATGTTCCAGCAACGCCTCAGGCAGCTGCCAACGAGGCGCCACATGTTCCACTGCGCTTAGATGTTTAAGCGCATGATTGATATTTTCATGCAGTTAGTGTCAGGATGAGAAACACAAACAGCTGGATATAACACTGATACCAATATATTTTGGCCACCGTGCCACTTCTTTAAACAAGTAAGCCAGCTAATACCATTTGTGAGTCTCACGCGAAGGTGGTTTGTTTGTTCATGTATAATTAACGAGTAACTAAGGTCATTTGATTGACAAGGGTTCATGTTGCGCATACGCTGGATGCATGGCGGTGGAGGTATTTGTTCCTTTCGGTTTTTAGTGTTTGCCAGCAACTTTTGACATCTGTACATGATTACAAACCCCTCATTGTGAGGCATCAATTATTTGCATATTTTTGTTTTTGCGGCAGGGCTCGGCTCCTGAATTTAAAACGTGTCATGATTTTTGTTTATCCAAAAGCAATGAAGCATTACAAACTAGTGACATATTAAAAGCTCATCAACATTAGAGAAGACTGTCATAAAAGACCATGCACATACTGTATGCTGGCGAACGTCTCCCGTAGATGTCAGCATCACTTATTGGATTGGCGTTGATCTGTGCCAGGGCGCGGAGCAGCTATCGCCGCCCCAACCCGGGTAGCACTTGCACTCAAACCGGGAAAGCATGTGCTTCACCTCTTGAGCGCTAAGACGTCCCAGGACTGTGTAGTGCCGCCTATCCGTCGCCCTTTCCTCGTGCGCCACCTTCCACTGGGAGGGGTGTAGGTGGAGGTAGGTCTGCGACTCGGGGTCCTTCCTAGCGCACCTGCCCCTGGACGAGCACACGGTCTGGCTGCAGAGGATGGCCGCCGACGTCACGTTGACCAAATAAGGACCCAGGGTCTCGTCGATGTACCACTTGACGGCATCGCAAGAGGCCTGGGTAGGAAAGAATAATCGGAATCATTTTAATGGGGGCTATCTATGAAGGTGTACAATTTGGACGGTCATAATAATCCATTAGTCCGTTGGGATAAATCATCTTCCTATGTGGGTTTGAGATAGTTGAGTTAGAGATTAACGCCTTTGCTGTTTATTCAAGAAATAATGTTTCTTATTTTAGTTACCATTTCATCCATCCATTTTCTTTGCTGCTTACCTTCCTGAGGTTCGCAGGAGTGCTAGAGCCTATCGCAGCTGTCAACGGGCAGGAGGCAGGGTACACCCTGAACTGGTTGCCAGACAATCGCAGGGACACATCGAGACAAACATCTACACTCACAATCACACCTAGGGGAAATTTAGAGTGTCCAATTAATGTAGCATTTTTTTGGGAGTTGGGAGGAAACCAGAGTGCCCGGATAAAACCCACCCCGGCACGGGAAGAACATGCAAATTCCACACAGCCGGGTCCGGGATTGAACCTGGGACCTCAGAACTGTGAGGCCAACAACGGGGTTCAAATCTCGGCCACCCCTGTGTGGAGTTTGCAGGTTCTTTCCATGTCTGCATTGGTTTTCTCAGGGCACTCTGGT
Source organism: Syngnathoides biaculeatus (assembly GCF_019802595.1). Taxonomy (NCBI): domain Eukaryota; kingdom Metazoa; phylum Chordata; class Actinopteri; order Syngnathiformes; family Syngnathidae; genus Syngnathoides; species Syngnathoides biaculeatus. The sequence goes on along the minus strand of NC_084649.1, from coordinate 15,447,659 downwards.
TTCTTCCCACATCCCAAAAAGGTTCATTAATTGGACTTGGAATTGGTGTACCCTGCATTCCTGTGACCCTTGTGAGGATAAGTGGCTAAGAAGATGGATGGATGGATGGATGGATGATTAATTTCAGCCTAGTCGAGCAAGGCATTTAATGGCTATCCCTTGATTTGGCAGAGTCCACTTAGGGTGGACTGATTTCGGTTTTGGGTTGTTATTGTTTTACTTAATCCATCTGTTTTCTGAACCACTTATCCTCAGCTTTAGGTTAATTTTGACACTTTTTTTTTTTTTTTTCAATGAATAATACAGTGCTGACATTTCATCTAAAATGGAAGAAGCAGGATAATCTATGATGGGTTACAATTATTTGTTTATCCAGGAAACCCGTCAACGCCTCAACTGCAATGTAAAAAAAAGTAACTAAACTACTCATGCACAAACTCTCCAAAAATGTATCCATTGATTGTTTTCTATTACCCTTCATAATACCACATTACAAGTCTATCAGTTATGTGACACTTTCATTGACCACAAGAAGTTTACCAAAGAACTTATTGAAAGAATATTTTGAGGAAGCAGGTTGTAGGTTCTCATTACATGTGAGTATAAAAGTTTCTTTCACTACACATGCCCGGAAATTGACCAGTACAGGATGTGTTAAAGAAAATGGAAGGCTACATGTACTCATACCTTCGATTTGGAGAAAGCATTGTCACCCCAGAGAACCACCCCGGCAGATCCCAAGGCGGCGGTCTCACCAACAGTGTAGATCAGATGCTCCTACATGAGGTAAACAAAGGATGGTATGCGTTAAGAAAAAAAATATCCCTTTGTGCTTAGCAAAAGTGTTCTACGTCATTTTCAACTGCATATACAGTGGTGCCTCGGATTCTCGAACACAATCCGTTCCAGAAGGCCGGTTGAAAACCGAAACGTTTGAAAACCGAAGCGCGTTTTCCCATTACAATGAATGGAAAATGAAATAATGCGTTCCAAGCCTAAAAATAGTTTTTTTGTTTTAGCTTTTCCTGATAATAAACTGCATAGCAGAAATACTTTATATAAATCAAACCATTTCAGAAATTTTCTTTTTTGCTTAAAATGTTTGCTTTAGTAGTAGAGAATGCTAGGCTGGGAGTGCATTGCCGTATCTCCTGTGACTCGGCCCCCAGCCTTGTAAACCTTTTTCTATTAACAAAAGTGCAGAATAACTTTAAACAAGGAATAATGAGGGGGAACAAAAACAGACAAATTATTTTTTATTTACACAGAAAGTACAGAATGTAAAAAAAAATAAAATAACTTGCAGTTAGAGGTAGGGTTAATGGAACAAAAGAAAAAAGCAATGCAAAACCACTGTCTTCGGTGGGGGTGACTCGCCCCTTTTTAAACAAAGAAAAAAGCTAATGTTGACTGTTTCTGCCATCTTTTGAGCACCTTCCTGAAGTGACTCATAGCAACGTCATTGAAATTTTGCAGTGCTCATTTGGAATTAAAAAAAAGTCACTACCGGGACACGTCCGCATGCAGAGGAGTGTGTGGGTCAACTGGTTGTGTTGCGCCCAGATGCGCACGTTACGTCGTTTCCATTTTTATCGTCGGTGCGTTCGAAAGCACAATAACAAAATCGGCGTGGGTCAGCTGGTCGGGGCTTTCGAATACCGATTTTTGTTCAAAAACCAACGCAAAAAGATCTTGAAATTTTTGTTCTAAAACAGATTTGTACAAAAACAGAAGTACCACTGTACTAGGTGAAATGGTTGAAAAATGAAAATCGTTACAGTATTTGTGCATAACTTACAAACTTAACTCACCAGGGAGAGAAACTGGAGCGAGTAGGTGTAGACGACGGTGGCATAGGGAATGACAGGCCGAGGAGGCAAAGCCAATCGGAAGGCCTCCAGGATGCGGTGGCGAGTGTAGAGTGACACTTCCTTGCCGAGGCCACGCAGTTCCAGGTTGAGGTAGATGTCGGGAAAGAGAGCGGACGAGACGTTCCACAGCCACGACAGCTCCTCGTTCCTCTTGGACTCCTGTTTGGGACACTGGCCCGTGTAGTTGGTGCTTGAGTAGTAGTTGTAGCAATTGGGGAACCCATAGAACCCCCACAGCCCACCGGGTCGCTCCTTCTGGCCTAGTTTCAGCGTCTCCTCCATGAACTTCCTGCCCGCCGCCTCAAACTCGACATGGGCTAAAGCGTCCACCTGCGCAGGTTTGAAGTCTGAATGCTTGGCACGGACCAGTGTTCGTGATGCTTCTTGGTACACCTCCTTTGCATCCCAGTTCCTCTCCCACACGGGCCTCCAGCTCTCCCAGTCCACCACAGCTAGGCCCTGGAAGTCCCCGTCGGGGATGTACTTGCGGATATCGTCTCTTGCCCGGCTCAGGTGCTCGTCGACGCTGGCGTTTTGCGGCACGCCGCCATTTACCGCCTTGCCTTGGCTGTAGTACGGATACATACCCAGTTTATCCGCGTAGAAGATGGTGATGTCTTCGCCCATGAAAGTCTGGTTTGAGTTCTGGGCAATGCTGAAGGTGCCCAGGTCAAGATCCACATTGTACTTGGAGAGGCAGAGGCCCGAGGGCGCGTTCCATACACCCGTAAAGGGCAGCTGGGAGAAGGATGCGTGCGACGTAGTGGCGGCCGGAAGGTGACTCAGTACGCCCAAGAAGAGCAGCGGGATCGGAAAAATGCAACTCATGCCTATGAGCAAAGCAACATTATATTTACAGGTTGAATCATTTTTAAAATCACCGCGTAGTTGATATGCTTTGTGGAACTGGCTACACATTTTGAGCACTATTAGAAAACTAAGTGGCATTATCAAGTATCAGTACATAATGTCGGCGAGTACGCGAATCTACGAACTTGTTTTTGTACACTATCTGAAAAAGGTGATACTGGTGCATCCCTAATGGTATAAGTATTGTCACTTTGGCTTACTTACCACTGCCAATGATAATCGTAATTAGTTTAGTTTGTGACCAGCTAGTAAGTAAAAAAATATATATATATTTCACGTTTGTGCCCTTCATTTAATTTCAAAACAGATGAAACTACGTTAGTCAGTGCCGACCCTTTTGGGAAGAACTGTGAGCAGTGAGTCTGAAAAGTCGAGATTGGCACCCCCCCAAAAAAACTGTAAAACAGTTTCTCAGTTGAAATGTGTCGCCAGTGGCCTTGGGACCAAGATAGAGATTTTGCTGCCATCGTGTGGTATTTTTTTCTAGCGGGAATTTGGCACCAAATTCAGATTTTATTTATTTATTTTTAAACCAAGAACAGCCGATAGGTTCTTAAAAAAACAAATATGAGTGGTGGACACTTCATTTTCTTATGTGTTTTCGTCACATTTTCAACAGTTTCTTAAGAATGCCTTGTCCTTGTTTTACGACTGACCCACCAAGCTAGCACCATCGGTTACTTATTGTTTTGAATGTGTTCGTTTTCTTAATATTAAGCACTTGTAATTGTAAGTTTACTACAGCGTTAGAAAACGTAAGTAAAACGGGGCGTTCCGAACTTCTCACTCACGGAGATTTTGGGGTTAAGTCGCCGCCATGGAAGCAGAAGCTCCGTGGTAAGTTTAAAAATTACATGACAGCTGTGTCAAAGTTGTCATTTGTTGTAGTGGTAGGACTACAAAGTCTTCAACAAGAGGATGTTGCGCCACTACGGCATGTTGTAACCTTGTTTCTAACGCTAAACGTGATTTGAAGACACACGAAATACGATTTAGACGTTTACCTCTATAGTGTTTTACTTTTTGCTGTTAATTACACTCACCTTTTGTCGTGGAGCCCAAAGTTAATCGTACACAACAGCTCGTGTCAAAAAAGCAACGATGCCACACTTACTTGGCTTGAATAGGAAGTTGAGTGGATGAAAATAATAGCTTAGACTCAGGAAATGCTGGGGGAAAAAATAAAACCCAATTCTCGTGACTGGAATAATAAACGCAAAAAAGGAGAAGCTTTATAAAAACAGATGTCGGGTTGTAGGATTTGTTACAACCAATCAGAATCGTTCTCAGGGTTTTCTTCCCGATGAGTAGCCAACACAAAAGCCTATTGGATATCTCGTAGCCAATGAGAAGGACCACACAGACTTTTTTCTTTAAAGTGACAGGCCAATATTTTATTTGTCATTTTTCCATTTCTATTTCCATTTTGATGCATTTCATTTTTATTAGGGTATATAAATTTTATTTTTACTACACGTGGCTTTAAAAAATGTGCTTTGTCCTGAGTTGTTTAAACTAGATGTAAATACCATTAAATAAAAGCTGCAATGCCGGACTTTTGTATAATAGTCATCTTTTGATCTGATGGATATCTATCCATCTTTTTAGCCACTTATCCTCACAAGGGTCGCGGGGAGTGCTGGAGCTTATCCCAGCTGTCAACGAGCTGGAGGCGGGGTACACCCTGGACTGGTTGCCAGCCAATCGCAGGGCACATAGAAACAAACAGCCACACTCACCATCACACCTATGGGCAATTTAGAGTGTCCAATTAAAGTTGCATGTTTTTGGGATGTGGGAGGAAACCGGAGTGCCCGGAGAAAACCCACACAGGCACGGGGAGAACATGCAAACTCCACACAGGGAGGGCTGAGATTGAACCCAGGTCCTCAGAACTGTGAGGCCAACACTTTACTGTGCCACCGTGCCACCTGGATGGATATATTTACAACAATGTCAAACTCATTCATTTAAATTATTTTTAAGAATTAAACAAAAGTAAAGAATAAAATCTTACAGGAGGCCGTATCATCAGTGAATGTATTTATTATTCAGAAATGCATTTGCTCTTTACATCAGTTGTGCTTGAATTTAATCTCTCATTTTCAACAATAAATGTCATTTCACTCTGAAGTAGTAAATTAGTAGTCGTGGTGGCATTTAAGGCACAGAATTTTCACGTGGTAACAGCTAAAGTACATTCAAATAAATATTGCAATGGCCTCCGTCAAACTCGAGTCAGCTCGGCTACTGACGTCCATGCACTTGACTGGTCACATTTCCTTCAGCAAACATCCTCGTCCACTGTGAGAAACGTGGAATCTGACACCTTTGGGAGACACGGCGAGGGCCAGGAAACTTGGAGCAAAACGTAAACAGTCATTCCAGTTAAGGCCTCACTAGGTGAAAAAGTTACTAAAACTTTTTTTTTCCTCCTCTCCTCCACTCCTAACAGTGTTTCTCAAAAAAAAAACAAAACGAAAAAAAAAATCACTTTGTGTCATCCATGTTTTACAGCATTTGAAAGGCACCAGACAGGTGTATGTGTGTGTGTCTACAACAGTAGTTCTCAAACTGGGGTCTGCGAGCAAAAGCTTAGGGATCCACACAATGATTTGCAATCAATTATGGCAGCCCATCATTTACAATGTACATAACTACCTCTACACATGTACCAAACAAAAAAACACAACAAACAATTTCCTCTCCTTTACCTCAGTTTTAAGGGCACTTTAAAGCTTTGACATGATTTTGACACTTCATGACAAATCTGAAAGCCCTGCATGAATACAATTATTTATTTATTTGTGTATTTTTTAGAACAACAGACCTGTTATTATAGGGATAACATCCAATTTTTTTGTGAATGTTTTTGTTGTATTTATCCTCGAATATGATCTCCATTAAATTATCAAAAACTCCCAAAATTCACTTGGAAAGTTTCCAATTTACAATATTACAATATTTCCAAAATTCCTCATCTAAACTGCCCACAGAAATTTATTGTAAACTTTCCAGAGATTTTGCCCCCTTAGCAATTACCCAGTCCCCCCCCCCCACACCTTTTCAACCCAGATAATGGTTTCTAAGGACCCCAAAAGTTTAAGTCGTCCTAGTCTACAGTATGTGTTGCACCCCGACCAAAAAGAGCAGTAAAATCACAAGATGCCGTGACGACGCGGAGATTATATTCGCCTCTCCTATCTGGTACAGAGGATCCATCTTCTCGCAGCGCTCCCCTTCAAAGCCGCTGTAGCATTGGCACCGGAACTCGACACTGAAGCCCGCCCGGTCCACCCGGGCCGGCTCTGCCACTACCTCCAGCCTGCCGCCGGAACCGACCCGCACGCTGTGTGTGTCGGGGTTCAGGTGTAAGTAAACGTCGGCGTCAGGGTCCTTCCGGAGACAGCGGCCATGGGAAGAGCACAGAGCCTGGCTGCATGCCTCGGCTGCCGTGGAGACGTTAAGGAGGTATTTGCCCAATGGACCCCGGAGATAAGCGTCCAGCTCCGAGCAGGTGGTCTGGAAAAGAGCAAGGACATGAGAGAAAGAGTTGTGGCTTGTGGACAGGGGGCTGGATTTATGCACTGGGAAATAAACGCTGGCACTGGAGAAAAATGAGATAAAGACACTAATAAATTTCATTGAGATGTTCCACATTTTGGGTGGCGCAATTGGTTAGCGTGTTGGCCTCACAATTCTGAAGTCTAAAGTTCAAATCCTGGCCCTGCCTGTGTGGAGGTTGCATGTTCTCCCCATGCCTGCGTGGGTGGGTTTCTCCGGGCACTCCCACATCCCAAAAACATCCATTAATTGGAGACTCTAAATTGCCCAAAGGCGTGATTGTGAGTGTGACTGTTGTCCGTCTCTATTTGCCCTGCAATTGGCTGGTAACCAGTTCAGGGTGTACCCCGGCTCATACCTGATGATAGCTGGAATAGGCTCTGGCACTCCCACAACCCTTGTGAGGATAAGTGGCTCAGAAAATGGAAGGCTGACAGGAGAGAACAGTGGTGTTGCTTTTCAATTTCAACATTTTGTTTTTCACATCCAAGATTCTTTTTTTTTCCACATAACGCATTCGTGGGCAGCCTCACATTTTTGGGACATCATGATTTTCACACATTATATCTTTCAGTATGTCAAAATATTTAAGTGTTTTAATCTGAAGCCATAATTTGGTATCAGGAGAGCATAACTCATCGGTCAAAATTAGTACGGAGTTATTTCCCTTTCCTTCTTGACCCAACATGGGTACCTGAAGTACACATGGAGTGTTTTCCAAGAGAAGAAAGGGAGAAAGGTTCAGTATGTAACCAAGTTTGTCTTCAAAATGCTAATCCTGTCATGGTCCTGCCGGGCCTGCAATGGCTGAGCGGGTTCCCGCGCGGCTGCGCTGATTGGGAGGCCCACACCTGTGCCTCATGCTGGCTGGTTGGTCCCGGTGTATGTGGGACCATGGGGACGACTGGTCCGGCGCCGGATCGTTGCAGCTCATGCACCATTCCAGCACTTCCGCATTCCTGATCGATAACCCGTGTGTGCCGACCTCCGCCTGTTCTCCGGCCGACCCCGTAGGCCTGGCTCCTTTGACACTTCTGCCTTCTTTGATCGATCTCCCGTGTGCCGACTCCTGCCTGCCTGCATACCTGCTCTCCACGCCCGACGTCCTGACTACTGCTGCTGCACCTCACTGCCTGCCCGATCCCCGACCTTGGAACAATAATCGTTTTTCCCGAATTACCACTGCATCTACCGACTCCTGCATTTGAATCCTACCCCCGTATCGATGGGTCGTGACAAAACTATCAGTATTATTAATGCGTAAGTGTCGTTCTAGAATAAGAATTCGTTAATAAACATATCTCTAGTATGTATCACTTCACAGAACTGATAACTTACCTGTCCCAGTTTTGGGACGCTGCCTGTGATAGGTTACATCTTTTTTGCCCTTTGTTTTATGTGTTGAAAGAAAAAGAAGTGATTGTGGCCTGTTAGGGAGACTTTTATCTCAATAAGGCAAAAAATTGCCACCCTGCCCATTAATGAGTTAAATTCTTGGTGGAAAGTTGTTGGTCAATGTTTTTCTAGATGTGCCTTGTGATTGGCTGGTGACAAGTTCAGGGTGTGCCCCTCTTGTCAAAACTCAGCAGGAGAAACCAGTGCAATGTTGTCAATCAAATCAAAAAGTCAGTAGGGGAATCTAGTCTATGGTGTACCCTGGTTCTCTCACGTAAAGTCATCTGGGGCAAACACTCCAGGATGAACCCCACTTCTCTCATCGAAGATCAACTGTGATAACTAACCTCAGGTGTGCCCGAGTTATGCACATCGGTTTGACTCAAACGACATGTTCAGTATTACCACGTGACTCGTGCCTTTGAAGCGGCGCCTCTGGGAAGGAGACGAAAGGCCTCTGACAAGAGCAGCTCCTCGCAAGTGATTCACATCACATACAAATGTTGCATTTACACAGCACACACGAGCCACGGTTAGCGTGGCAGAGGCCAACTCACTTTGTTGCTGGCGTAGGCCGCATCTCCCCACAGGATGATGCCCGCTGCTCCCAAAGCCACGCTCTCCCCGATGGTGGACACCAAGTCCATCTGGAAAAACATGACGTGACATGGCAAATGGTAAATGGATCAAGCTGAATTCTGTAACTGCTCTCTCGGTTGCTTCTCACACAACGCCACGTAATAGCAGATCTTATTGCTATTGATAGTTTTTTATCTGCATCTGGTCATGTGGGGGCAGGAGGGGGTGACATTAATTTTCCCATGATGGTTGTGTACATCATCACACATGTTGCGGTTGTTGACATGATAGTTTGAACAACGTACCAGCAAGTTTGGGTTCAAACTATCATGTCAGCAACCTGCAGCATACACAGTCTGCTAATCTGTTTCATGGGTTTGGTCACGTGAAGTTGGTAACCATCGTGGCGGGAGTTGTGACCGTCATTTTGGTCATCAGCAGAGGGTATGCTTGCCTAAAATGTCAGCGGCCCTGAGTTTGCTGGAGATTGATATGTTGCACACAAATGGAATATGATGCCAACAGAAGTGATGTCAGCAGCAGAACTGGAGGTAGCAGAAATGAAGATGTTGAGGTTCTTTCTCGGAGTGAGCAGGTTGTATAGGATTAGAAATGAGCTCATTAGAGGGACAGCCAAAGTTGGATGTTTTGGAGACGAGGTTAGAGAGAGCAGACTCGATGGTTTGGACATGTTCAGAGGCGAGAGAGCGAGTATATTGGTAGAAGGGTGCTGAGGATGGAGCTGCCAGGCAAAAGGGCGAGAGGAAGACCAAAGAAAAGGTTGATGGATGTGGTGAGGGAGGACATGAGGACAGTGGCTGTTAGAGAAGAGGATGCACGAAATAGGCTTAGATGGAAAAAGATGACACGCTGTGGTGACCCCTAACGGGACAAGCTGAAAGAAATAGAAGAAGTGAGGTCAGCCTCAAGTCTGAAAGTTTTTGAGTCCAGGTTATAAACTTTTCTTTTCCCGAATGCTTGTTAGAGTAGTTCCACTTTTTAATTGTACTTTTCTTCTTCCCCCTTTTTTAAAAATGTTCAGAAGAATTTTTGTCTTTGTTTTTAAACAATTTTAATCATGTAAATCACTTAGGATTACCTTATGTATGCAATGTGCTATATAGTGGAGACATTTGCTTTGTTTTGCATCGGGATGCCCCCGTAAAGCTGGATGAAGTACTACCCTGCGACCCAACCATGGAGTAAAAATGGATAAAAGTAATTAAAATGTTTATGGCATACTTTCTTACTTTACATTTTGCTACTCACTCTGGTATGTGCAGCTCACTCTTTGGAAGGAGACTCAGCATCTCAGTAAAGAACTCATAATTAGTCATTCTTTACAGAGGATAATGAATATATGTGTGAGTGTTTTTATAGTGCCCCATCTCAACTGTGTACTATACAACCTACAACAGGACGAGTACACCGGAATTTAATCTTTTGATTTCAAATTTCAACCCACAATTAGGGGCACCTTTCACAGTTGCCATCTGAATGTTAACTCCAGACACCCAAAAAGTATGTTATTAAGCAGAATAATGAAGCCTGGAGGTCCCAGTACATGCAACTGTGGACATTGACAATGTCGTGTTGTCGTCTTTCGACAGTGAACTCGTCGAGACTGAACTGACCTCACTCAATGAGTATGCCCATCGCTAAAACGAGGCGTGTCTTTTTACTTCCGCTACCGCGTGATGTTCTTGTATTTGCTCTATCACAAGGAAGCCGTCAATGTGGTGTTAGCGAGTTTTTAAAATAGACCAACACCCATCCGCACACAAACGTGTCGCATCAGCACAGGAAAGGACTGCGTTCGCTGATAAGGTTTGATTCCGTAAACCTGCTGCGGATCAAAGTGCTGAGATCATGGGGAGCAGAAAATCTTAGTAAGAGAAAGCCCAGTTTTGTTTGTCCAAAAGGTCAGAAAGAGCTCAAGCGCATGACATCTCAGAATTAATGGGAGAGCCGGAGGAAGGAGCAGCACGGTGAGTCGAGTGGTTAGCACGTCAGCATCAGGTCAAATGTTTGGGGTTCGAATCTCAGCTCCAGGCTTTCTGTGTGGTGTTTGTGGGTTCAACCACAGACAGGTACTTTGGCTTCCTCTCACATTCCAAAAACATGCATGTTAATTTCATCCATCCATCCATCCTTCCATTTTCTTAGCTGCTTATCCTCACAAGGGTCACGGGGAGTGCTGGAGCCCATCCCGACTGTCAATGGGCAGGATGTCGGGCACACCCTGGACTGGTTGCCAATCACAGGGCACATTGAGACAAACAGCCGCACTCACAATCACACCTAAGGGCAATTTAGAGTGTCCAATTTATGTCATGTCACGTCATTATCCAAGCCACTCATCCTCACAAGGGTTGCAGGAAATCCGGAGCCTATCCCAGATAGCTTCGGGTGAAAGGCGGACTACACCCTGAATTGGTCGCCAGTCAGTCGCAGGGCAGATATCGACACCATCACTGAGCGGGAATCGATCCCACGCTGCCCGCACCAAAGCCAGGCGTGTGTACCACTACACCATCAGTGACTGTTCAATTTATGTTGCATGTTTTTGGAACATGGGACCAGAGAAAACCCACACAGGCATGGGGAGAACATGCAAACTCCTCAAAGGCGGGGCTGGGATTGAACCCGGACCTCAGAACAGGTGATCCACTAAGATGCCCATTTCATTTTTTAATTGAAGAATTAGATTATCCGTAAGTGTAAATATCAGTGTGAATGTTTATCTACACATATGTGTCCTGCAGTTGGCAGGTAACCAGTCTGGGACGTATCTGCTTCTCTTGCCAGAATCCAGCTGGGATGGACTCCAGTTCACCCTTGACCCTCATGATGGATGGATCGCAGTGCCCTGCATTTGACTAGCACCAAAACTCAGCTGGGATATACTCTAGTTCACCCATGAATCAAAGGCAGGTAAGTGCTATAAAAAAAAAAAAAAAAATGGATGCACGGTACAAGGAAGTTCTCACCTCTGTCAACTGCTCCAGAGAGTTTATGTAGGTGGGTCGAGTGTACACAAAGACGGGTCGCGCCAGCCCGTCACCCGACGACGCCAAGCGCATGCCCTCCTTTACACGGTTCCTCACGAACTGGCGTCCGGAGAGGGAGGACCGCAGCACCTTGCCCATGTAGATGGAGGGGAAGAGCGCCGTGCTCTCAGTCCACAGCCACTTGAGCTGTTCGTTGCGCGCCATCTCCACGTCGGGGCAGCGGCCCGTGTAACTCTCCAGGGTGCGCCTGTAGTCGTGGTTGTAGCAGTCCGGGAACAGGTAGAAGCCCCAAAGCTGGTTGGGCCTCAGGTGCTTGGCCAGTTTCAGCGTCTCGAGCATGAACTTCTTGGCGGACATCTCGAACTCCTGCATCGCCACTTTGAACACCCGCTCGGGCGGCCAGGTGGGGTTTTTTAGTCGCACCAGGTCACGAGAATTCCTGCGGTAAATGTCCTTAGCCTCCCAGTTGCGTATCCAAAGGGGGCGCCATTCTTCCCAGTCAATAACAGCCAGGCCTTTGGCGCTCGGCTCCCTTATGTACTTCTTCACCCCATCTGGCATCTTGTCCAGGTGCTGCGCCAAACTGGCGGCCTGCGGCAGACCCCCGTTGACGGGCGTTCCGTCCGGCTCGTAGTGGGGGTACAGACCCAAGCGGTCATTGTAAAAGATGGTAAGGTTCTGCTTTACGAAGCCCTCGTTGGGGGAGGCCACGATCTGGAACTGGTCGAGCTGAAGAGAAACGCGGTGCCGGGGGAAGCAGTCCTCCGTCGGGGCGTTCCACGCCAGCAGCAAGGGCTTCTGGGAATGCAGCGGCCATCCTGTGGCTTTCAGCCCAAAGGCTCCAGTTCCATCCAACAGTAGAACAATCAGCAGCAGCAGAGCTTTGCGATCACGCATGTCTCCAAATGGGAACGGACAGAAGTGACTGTCACTCTCTCCTCTGTAATTAGCACAAGACAGCAACATGAGGCTTGTTGTTTACTTTTCCATCTACATCACAATGTTTTATATGACCACAATGTTAGGTACACCTGCACAACCAAATGCGATCCAGTGACACTAAATGCTGTCAGATAAGTTTGTTATTCCGGTTTTTAGTGCTTTAGCACTTTTTCCAACATAATAGAAGGTGTCCTGGATTTACAACAGCATTCCCTGCCTTCTAGGCTGATACTAAAATTTACTAAGGTTGTAGTAAAGTCATAATTACAGTACATATTTGTATGAAAAACACTTCTCGGTCATAAAAATACTGCGACTGGCTGGCAACCAGTGGAGGGTGTACCCCGCCTCCTGCCCGAAGATAGCTGGGATTGGCTCCAGCACTCCCGCGACCATTGCGAGGATAAGCGGCTCAGATAATGGAGATGGATGGCACTTCTCGGCCATAAATACAAAAAAAAGGCGTATACAAAAAAAGCTAAAGCCTGTTGTCATGAAAGATATACACCGTATTACCTATTGTGACACGGGTCCTGGGACTTTCCTGTTCTAAAAATACAAAACAAGCGAAAGAGTTTGAGCTAATGATTGCGTCAAAACATTCATTAAATTAACTTTAGCTTGTTTAGAAAGATTGCAACACATGAGTTGTCCTCACCGGTCTAGTATTGTATGTAAGTGTTGGATCATGAAGAAATCTATCGCTAAATTGCACTAACACACCAGTAGTCATAATGACTAAATAGTTCCATGAAAAAAAGATTAATAGCGCAAATACAGTGAGAACTGAGTGCGCCTCATTGTGTGTCTTTTTCGAGTTTATTGCTCGGCATAATTGCGTTTTTTTTTTTTTTTTTTTTTTTTTTTTGCAGTTGCGATGACACGTGTGATGCTTTTTGTCATCAGACTGTCTTGACAATTAAAGCAGTAAAAATCCTAAACTATATCAAATACTGATTCGTCTTATCAATTATAGAAAACGCGTTAGGATAAAATACATTGCAGAGTGATGCTTTTTTTCATTAAAAAAATAAAAGCCTGTTTTTTGGGGACGCTTGCACAGATTAACATTTCCAGTCATTATGTGCTTTGACTTACGAGTGTGGCCACAGAACATCCCAAACTCGTATCTCAAGACCAAATCTTGAACTTATTCGCTGCCGCTGACGCGTGTTTAATTGAAATAATCACGTTAAAATTGATAACTGGAGTGATTGAGCAAAACGTTAAAGACTATCATTTATCGACGCAAAATGTTATTTATATAACTCGAATCGCCTTTAAAAGTTCTCATAGAGAAAAATTAATCTTTAATATTGTACACCGACATATCGCGATTATTAGCTCTGTAAAGTCATCATTCTGATACTGCACTTGAATTGTATCTTTGTATACATAAAAGAGGTTGTCGTACGACTGCACTTTGCACTTTTCTTGTCAGTCCATACACGAAAATCTTTTAAAGTCAACTCATCGCCGGGGTTCGCTTACCTTTCCCGGCGGTGTGGACAAGCATTCCCCCCCACCCCAAAAAGTCAAGCCGCCGTTTCTTTTTTTTTCTTTCGTCGCCTCAAATTAAAGAAGTAGAAAGCCCGAACATCGCTGCTCTTTCTTTTGTATGCAAAAAAGCTGTGAGCGGCGTGTCGGATGGCCTCCCAGCGGGTTGAAGACACGAGCAGCAGCCAGCAGCGGCCCCCCTGCGAAGACTCAAGAACCACCGCTGGAAGATTCCATGTGGCGACAAGAAAACGGGGTGCTCCTAGCGAACGCAACATCGTATAATACTGTAAAAGGAATTCCTTTGCCAAAAACTCAACATTCTTGATTATAACAATCTAATCATATTCTTACTGAATTAGTGTTTGCTTTTTTGGGGTTCGAAATCCGACTGTATTAACTTAAAATAATTCCGCAAGAACCCCGTGGAGTGGCCGTGGAGTGAGCCACTCCAAAAAGTCTGTCACAGTCCATGTGAAGCAGATACAGTTCGAATCACGCAAGGTCACAGCCACACTGTCTCTTCCCTAAAAATAAAAAAGCAGGGACACAAATGAGCACTTACCCCGGGGTGGCTTTTAAGTATAATCATTTACAGTCAGATAAATACATGGCCACTGGGATGAAACTTGCCTCAAAGACCTCTGGACAATTCATTCATGCTTTTGGGGAGAAGAACAAGCATCCAAATATGATTTAAATGAATTCATACAGCGATTTGATCTAAATTAGATACAAGCCAAACGGTTGCAATCTTTTCCATTTTCACATCAGATTTTCTTAAAGGGCAAGTGTCATCCTTATAAACATTCTAAAATAGTGAAATGAGACATACATATAACATTATTCACTTCAATGTCTACACGAAAAAGTAATTATGAGCGGAAAGCACGTCATCCATGCGCAAAGTTGCGGAAGTCTCATTTGACATCCAAGGGGTCGCCGTATTGGCTGCATTTACTGTCCGTGACGTCACCCCGGACATTCGCCATTGAAAATACGCTGTGGCCACTACTGGGGGACACGCCCCTTCAGAACGTCTCACAATCGAGTCAAGTGTCCGAGGCAATATTATCCTATCGTTTCGAGCCATATCTAGATTATATGCGGATCACTTCTCACTAACAACAGACTCCCCGACAGGATAAAAGTATGTAGTGTACTCAGCCGCAAGGGATCACAATGCGGCCCGGGTGCGACGAGCCGATCCCGACATTGGCCGGGGTGGAACCAAGGTGGCTCATCACGGCGTCGAGCTGGGGTGGTTTATCGCGGCGCTGAGCCGGGTCACTTTATGGCGTTGTCGCGTCGGTCGGAGCTGAGTGCGCCATAAACAATTGTTTATCGCGGTATTGTTCATCGTGGACGACGGTGGCGGCTATGAACAACCCTGCCAGCAATGGCGCACTCAGCCGCGTGCGATGACAACACTGTAAAGCGGCCTGGCTTGGCACCGTGATAAGCCAACTCGGCGCCGAAGATGAGCCAAAGCCGTGACCGGCAGACGCGAAAGCTGCCGCGTCGTGCCTCACGGACAAGCACGGCTTCGGCCAGGCTGCCTCATACATACTGCCGCGGCAGCGACAGACTCCCAGAGAGTATGTATGAGCCAGCCTGGCCGAAGCCGTGCTAGTCCGCAAGGCACAACGCGGAAGCCTTCGCTGGCGAGCCCTCACGGCAGCCTTCGCAGGAAAGCCCGATGCAGAAGCCATCCGACGTGCACATCGACACATTTAGCAGCCCTGTCATACGTACGCGGATCTTCTGTTACATTATGAGAGACGGATTACGTGGTCTGCCCCAAACTATTATATTTTTTAGTAGCTGTATTAACACCTACCTGTCATTTGGAACCCACGAACCTCTCGTCCTTTGCACCCGTGGGATCCATTTTTTCACGACGAACCGGGTCTCTTGCAAACGTACGAAGGGTAAATCCATCCTCCCGAGTGTTTGAGCAATGTCCAGCAATGCAACGAGCCGGCATTTTGGCTCACACAAAGGAACATCGAGCTACCTTCCTGAAAGTAAAACTAATAGAAACAAACAAGTCCACTTGAGTGTGGTCCTGCCATGTACGTCACTTCCTGCTTCATGTCGAAAACAAATTTTTCGAGAGGATTTTCAAGGCGGGAGTTAGAAAAAGCTGTATATGTCAAAATCATGTTTTGTGGTGAAAAAACGCATGGGTCCATGTCGGCTGCTGTTTTTTTTCCATTAATAACATACTAAAAACCATGCATTTCATGACAGTGGCCCTTTAAGGGAAACTGAATTGATCCTATTGCAGGAGGGACATCGAGCTCCAGGGCAAGAACATTTTTTGAATAATTGAAACAAGATAGGCCAGGTTATTCATAGATGAGGTAAAAAAAAAATGGACATCATCATTGTTGGGGTGGAATTCAGTCACAAAGTAATACTACATTTTGTGTACAGTCTTTAGAAACCATACAATACACGGAAAACTGTTTGAAGCCCCTTTAAGTAAGGCAGTTTTGTGAAAAAATTGATAGCTGAAATGCACTAGTGCAGAAGGAAGCGTGTCATACAGAAAGGTAGCATGTGTTTGCAGATTCATTCCCGCCTATTGCACTGCATTGTCATGTCATTGTTTTATTTATCGCATACTTTGAAGTGGACGGATGGCGCCAGTGATGCATCCTACAATTTTAGTCAATGGCAGTGAAATAAATTGGTGATATTTTTAGCATAATAAACGAGCAACGGAACTTGATTTCAGGGCGGTGTGTTGTTGATGTTGGTACGCAGTGGTACATAATAGCAGTATAAGGCATAATAATAACTTGAACAATGCACTGTTTGGAAGTCAACCAAGATGGCTTTTTGTGGTTTTGTGAAAAGTAGACATTTTGGAGATGCGATACACTGACAGACGATACACTGTGGCCCACCAACATCATTGCTACATCTCCGGATGAGATGTACAACTGCTTATCCATCCATCAATTTTCTTCGCCGCTTATCCTCACAAGCGTCGCAGGAGTGCTGCAGCCTATCCCAGCTGTCAACGGGCAGGAGGAGGGTACACCCTGAACTGCTTGCCAGCCAATCACAGGGCACACGGAGACAAACAGCCACACTCACAATCACAGCTCGGCCCAATTTAGAGTGTCCAATTAATGTTGCATGTTTTTGGGATGTGGAAGGAAAGTTCCCCGAGAAAGCCCATGCAGGCACAGGACGAACATGCAAACTCCACACAGGCGGGCCCAAGATTTGAACCATTGTCCTCAGAACTGTGAGGCTAACCCTCCAACCAGTAGCTCCACCGTGCCGCTCTTGACAGAACAGGGCTACTTGCAATTTGGAGATGCACATGTGTGGTGTTGCTCATCCATCCATCTATTTTCTGAGCCGCCTATCCTCACGAGGGTCGCGGGGAGTACTGGAGCCTATCCCAGCTAATTGGTTAAAATGTTCCAAATGCTTCCATGTACTGCGCAGTCTGAGCAATCCATCTTAATATGAAAAGCGTACATGCGGGATCTGAAAAGAGTCAAAATCTTGATTGCTGCTGCGCTCACTGCACGCTCGGTCGGGCGTCTCCGGGCCGTCTGCAATTTGTGGCGGAAGCAGCACTCTGAGGGCCTCACTTAAGCGAAAGCGACGTGAGCTAAGAGAGTGGACTCTATCGACCAACAAGAGGCACAAAGGAAAAGTGGTGTAAAAAACACATGTGCTTCCCTGCAAAACCCGACAGAAATACAGTCAATAAATGAGAAAACGGGCTTCAGAATGGCTTCTTTTTTTTTAGATTTCCTACCAGTTTTATTACTCTATAATTAGGTTTCTTTTTCGCTTTTTATGGTTTTCTTTTGCACACGGGCGACTTAAGTGTTTACCGTTTTGCCACCTCTGTTTTGTGACAGCAGGCATGTGTTATGCACACCCTGAATGCCCAGAGGCCGGCAATGACAGCAGATGAGCAAGTGTGTGCGTCGTGTGTCTGTGGGGAAGTTCAAATGAAGCCAACATAATGGTCTTTATTTATCCATTCATTATCTATCTTGTAACTTTACCGGTGTTTTTTTGACTCGAGTACTTTGTATGGTTTGATGGACAATTGCTAGTCTTTACTGTATGTCTGTCGTTCGGTTGTAGGTTCTGTATTGTGGCTTTAGCATGCACGGCGAAACGGCCTAGAAGAAACTCCTCACTCTGTAGGACAAAAAGGTTAATTGTGAATATTTTATCCAGCCATCCACTTTCTGAGTCGCTTATCCTTGCGAGTGTCACGGGAGCGCAGGAGCCAATCCCAGCTATCTTCGGGTAGGAGGCGGGGCACACCCTGAACTGCTTGCCAGCCAATCGCAGGGCACAAAGAGAAAGACAACAATTGCACTTACAACCACACCTTAATTTAAAGGGCCACTGTCATGAAATGCACGATTTTTAGTATGTTATTAATGAAAAAACGGCAGCCGACATGGACACATGCGTTTTTTCACCACAAAACATGATTTAGACGTACACAACTCCCACCATGAAAATCCTCTCGAGGGATTGGTTTTCGACATGAAGCAGGAAGTGACGTACATGGCAGGACCACACTCAAGTGGACTCGTTTGTTTCCATTAGTTTTACCTCCGGGAAGGTAGCTCGTTGTTCCTTTGTGTTTGCCAAAATGCCGGCTCGTTGCATTGCTGGACATTGCTCGAACACTCGGGAGGATGGATTTACCCTTCATAAGTTTACAAGAGACCCGGTTCATCGTGAAAAAATGGATCCCACGGGTGCAAAGGACGAGAGGTTCGTGGGTTCCAAATGACAGGTAGGTGTTTATACAGCTACTAAAAAATATAATAGTTTGGGGCAGACCACGTAATCCATCTCTCATAATATACCATAATCGTTGTGAAAAATGGATTGCACCTGTGCAATGGACGACATCTTCGCGGGTTAAATGTTGCTAAATGTGTCGATGTGCGCGTTGGACGGCGTCGGGCTCGCCAGCGAAAGCTGCTGCGTCTCCTCGCCAGCAAAAGCTGCCGCGTCAGCTCACGGACGGCAGCGGCTATGAACAACGCTTCCGACAATGGAGCACTTAGCCACGTGCGACGACAACGCCGTAAAGCGGCCTAGCTCGGCAGCATGATAAGCCACCTCGGCGCCGAAAATGAGCCACCCCGGCCAAGGCGCCGTGTACGCTGGTCATGGCTTCGGCGAAGGCTGCGCGCCGGGCTTGCAGACGGCGGCGGCTTTGAACAACGCTGCCAACAATTCCGCACTCAGCTGCGTCGTAAAGCGCCCCAGCTCGGCGGTGTTGTTCATTGTGGACGGCAGCGGCTATGAACAACGGCGTGAAGCAGCCCGGCTCGGGGCCATGATAAACTACCTTGGCGCCGAAAATGAGCCACCCCGGTCGCCGGCCTTGTTAGCTGGGGTGGCTCGTCGCGGTGCCAGACTGCGATAGCTCATCTCCGCCGCGGAAGTGTATCGGATGGGGAGGCAGTTTGCCCGTGATCGCATATCATCTGAATATGGCTCGAAACAATAGGGTAATATTGCCCTGGTAACTTCACTCGGTTGTGTGATGTTCTCTTCTTCGAAAAGAGCTTCCGTGTCAGAAGGGGCATGTTCGTCTCCCATAGTAGGATCCACAGCCTGTTTTCAATGGCGAATGTCCGGGGTGACGTCACGGACGGGGGATGCAGCCAATACGGTGACCACTTGGATGTCGTCAAATGACACTTCCGCAACTTTGCGCGTGGATGACGCGCTCTCCGCTCATATTTATTTTTCGTATGGACATTGAAGTGAATAATGTTATTTGTATTTTTCATTATAATATCTATTTTTAGAATGTTTATAGGGATGACACTTGACCTTTAATATGATTTCATTATTGAAGGGATTTTGAAATGAGTATTTTTTCAGATTCATTTTGTATATCATTTCATTTTCAATTTTTTCATAGATTTTAATTCATTACCTGACGTTTCATTTCTAATTAAATTCTTAATTTGACTCCCTTTGTTTCAAGGAACTTTTGCATTGATAAGGGAAGCAGTTATTATTGTTTGACAATGTTCTCAGCCATCACTTAAGAAATCACACAGAAAAGCTGCAGCAAGAGGAATTTAGGATTGCACATGAGAAGGAAGTGAAATGTTTTCCGCCATTTGTTTCATAAACCCGTGCTGACTCACCAGAAGTGTCGTCGGGGCTCCCTCCCGGTGAGAGTGTGCTTTAGGAAAGTGTTCGTATGAATGGAATCGGGCTGGGAAAGGGAACAAAGCAATGGTTGCTCGCTTCCCCTCAGGGGGCTGCGCCTCCTCTTTTGACCTCCGCTTCCCGAACGTGACATCAGCAAAAGGCAGGAAGTCAAAACAATAGCGGGGAAACGGGGCGCACACACCCCGGCACCTTCACTTTGTGGCCGCACCACTCTTTGATTGCGATGGAATGCATTTGTGTGAGGGACTCATCCACTGAGGGGAATCAGGCCCGAACTGTCAAAAACCTAGAAACCGTCATTTCTTATGTCTTCTTTAAAAATCTAATGTACTTGAAATAAAACACTTTGTGAATTCCTCTCATATTACCACAAAACCAGGCTACCTGACAGATATCCTTTCACAGCATAAGTCAACATCCGGCTATCTTTGGGCAGGAGACAGAGTACACTCTGAACTAGTTGCCAGCCAATTGCAGGGCACACACTGTAGAAGCAAACAACCATTGACACTCATACCTACGGGCAGTCTTTTGTCAACCTACCATGCCAGTGTTTGGGATGTGGGAGGAAACCCGAGTGCCCACAGAAAACCCACACAGGCACGTGGAGAACATGCAAACTCCACACAGGCGGGGCTGGGATTTGAACCCCAGCTACATTATTAACTTTAATGGCTTTTTGTTTACTTAACATTTCAACTAATAGCTGTTTATCTAGTTGAAAATAATTACAGCATTTTCAAATTTATAGAATGGACTTTGAGTATATATATTTAGTGAATCACAATTATACAATTTACAAAATATTTTTTTATCATTAGAATATCAAATGAACTTTTTTGGGAACTGTATTTAATATCATTTTAATTATATAGTGATTTATTTACTTACATTTTAAATTATTTAACAGTATTTACATTTAATTGAATGCTTGGTTATTTTTAATTATTGATTTTTTTTCATTATTTGATACCCTGTTTAGTTTAATTTTTTTCTTATTCCCATTCAATTTTCTGCTCTGGGCCCCTTCCTGTTTGCTGTAGTCATGGATAGGCTGACAGATGAGGTTAGACATGTATAATGGCAGCAGAACAATGGTGAGGTGTGCCTTAGGTGTGACAGAGGAATTTAAGGTGGAGGTGGGACTGCATCAGGGATCAGCTCTGAGCCCCTTCTATTTGCAGTGGTAATGGATAGGCTGACAGATGAGGTTAGACTGGAATCCCCTTGGACCATGATGTTCGCAGATGATATTGTCATATGCAGTGGAAGCAGGGAGCAGGCGGACGAACAATTAGAAAGATGGAGGCACCCACTGGAGAGGAGAGGAATAGAGATTAGCTGAAGTAAGGCAGAATATATGTGCATGAATGGGAGGGACAGAGGGGGAAGAGTGAAGCTCCAGGGAGAAGCGATAGCGAGGGTGGACGACTTCAAATACTTGGGGTCAACAATGCAGAGCAATCGTGAGTGTGGTAAGGAAGTGAAGAAATGGGTCCAATCGGGGTGGAACAGCTGGCGGAAGGTGTCTGGTGTGTTATGTGAAAGAAGAGTGTCTGCTAGGATGAAGGGCAAAGTTTACAAAACAGTGGTGAGGCCGGCTATGATGTACGAATTAGAGACGGTGGCTCTGAAGAAACAACAGGAAGCAGAACAAGAAGAGGTAGCAGAAATGAAGATGCTGAGATTCTCACTTGGTGTGAACAGTTTGGATAGGATTAGCTTGAGCTCATTAGAGGGACAGCCAAAGTTGAATGTTTTGGAGACAAGGTCTGAGAGAGCAGACTTCGATGGTTTGGACATGTCCAGAGGCGAGAGAATGAGTATATTGGTAGAAGGGTGCTGAGGATGGAGCTGCCAGGCAAAAGAACGAGAGGAAGACCAAAGAAAAGCTTGATGGATGTTGTGAGGGAGGACATGAGGACAGAGGGTGTTAGAGAAAAGGATGCATGAGATAGGCTTATGTAGAAAAAGATGACATGCTGTGGCGACCCCTCACGGGACAAGCCGAAAGGAAAAGAAGAAGAAGAATGTATTCAATCACATTTTGAAGATTATGCATTAAAGCACACCATTAATCCACTGCAAATTTCCCCATCGCGACTCTCGTCAAGGTCCTCCCCTCTTATTATTTTAAATGCGCTCTTCTCATTTTTGGACAAAATAGCCTGAGAGCGGAAAAAAGTTGCAGTTCGGTTACTGTTCGGCTAACCCAACATTACATGACAACACTGGTAACATAATTTAAACGCAAGATGATTATCAACTAACCCTTTTTCAGTTTCTCCCAATGAGCAGTGTCAGCCCCACAAGCAGTTCTTCTAGTAATGCTGTCAGATATGATTTATAAGAACCCTTATTCAAAGCGATAACGCTGGGTGGCCCAAAAGGAGAGGGGTTTATCTTCTCCAAATCTCTCCGGGATCACAGCACATCAAAAGAGAAACACAGGAAACGCATTAAAGCGAGTGACCTCTGGCACCGGAACACACCCAACCGCATTCCACACAATTACAGACAGCACGCGAGGACTGGAAAAGAACACCAGCCCATTTATTGTCCACGAAAAAGGCCTCTGAATATGTTTACATTGCTATTAAGTGCTGGTGCGCTGCCAATGCGGTGACGACAAGGCCACAAATTGTCATGGTTGTAGTCCTGATGCGTGACTTGGGCCCTATAATTACACGGAAGGCACAATAGCAGAGGATCGTTATTAAGAGAGGAAGCAAGCACCTCTGTCATGAAGTTTGTTGAAATGGGATTGCTGCTGCCATCTACAGTCGAGGTGGGAAACAGACCCTATTCATTGAAACTCTCTTTGGGAGTTGCACTTTGTTAAACATCCATTATTATTCCTCTCCAGATAGGACTGCCCTTCCCTGTTAGACTTTTGGCGAGAGAAGCGGCGTACGCCCCGGACTTGTGGCTTCGGCTGATGTTTGCTGAGTGAAGTGGGATACATCTTGGACTGATCACCCCTCCTGACCTTTGCAGAGATGCCGATCCTTACCCTGGACTAGTTGTCCCAGCTAACTTTTGGAAGGAGAAGTCAACCTCACCCTGGACTGGTTGCCTCGACTGATGTTTGGTGAGAGAAGTGGTGTAGCCCCTAGGGTGATTGCCAAAGCTGACTTTGGGCTGAGAAATACAACTAGGACTGGTCCAGCTGACTTCTGGTGAGAGAAGTAGGGTACACCCTGGATTGCTTGTTCCAGTCGAATTCTGGTAAGAGAGGTAGGGTACAGCCTGGACTCTTTGCCTTGGCTGTCAGTTAAGAGGAGTGATTCTGGACTGGTTGCCCTTGTTGACTTCAGTAAAGGGAAATGGGGTACATTATGGACTAGTTAACAAAGATGACTTTTGGCCAGAGAAGCGGGACCTTGGACCAGTTGGCGCAACTGAATTTTAACTAAAGGCAAGGGTTTTTCAAGGGTTTGGTGGGAAAGCAGGGTAGACCCTGGATTGGTTGCCCTAGCAATTTTTGGGTAAGAGAAGCAAGGGAACCCCCTTGGCCAAACGTCAGCTGGGGCAAGAAGTGGACCAGGGTGCACTCCGCTTCTTTTGCCATAAATGAGGCAGCAAGAGAATTGGAGGACAACTATGAGAAAAGTAACTAACCCGAGAGAAAAATCAACATTGTGCATCAATAAGAGTTCAAACGCCTGTAAAACTTTTTACTTTTTTTTCCCTCTGTGCCAGGAGATGAAAACACAATTAAAAAGTAGGTGCTCTACCTAGTGCCAAAGTTTGCAAATTACATTTTCTTCTTGCCAAAAAAAAACTCCCATTTTGTCTCACATTATATTGATCCATTATAGAGTGGTGAGTATAGAGAGCAAAGTGTCCAAACTCAAGAAATTCAGTTCAGAAAACTATTTATTCAAGTATTTCCAACTAATACATCGGAATTATTTACAGTGCATCGTTTTCACTAGTGCAGGTCTGAGCTCACGTGACTGAGAAAGGCTCACATACGGAATGTTTATTACGATAAAACATCGCTCGCTGTCCTGCTGAAAAACTCCCCCGTGCGCGTGCACACACACATAGATACATACACCCAGACACTTGCTACGTCTGTGCGTCTCACTAAAGGCAGACACGAATTTCCACTGCTGTTTTGTAAAAGCGACTATGGAGCCGCGCTGAAAAGAAGAAAAAAAATCAAAATATTACAAGCAGAAAGATGTACTATGAGAAGTCCAAATATTCAGATTACATATCACTAAATATCTAATTTTGTGAAGACCCCTAGTAGAACAATTTTTACAACAAAAATAGTTATGAAAATAAACTTGTACTATTAACACAAATTTCAGCATGAGAAGGCTTTGTTTTTTTATTTAAAGGAAAAAACTTTGATTTTGAATTTTATAAACTAGAGGAAATACTATACAATAACATGTTATGTTAATTACAAGAAGTCTCAATATTACAGATAATACAAGAATAAAATGGTATTTTTACTTTAGAAAGTTGTCATTTTATGAAATAAAGACAAACTACAATGGTGCCTAGAGATACGAGTTTAATTTATTGTTTGAGCTTGCCTGTAACTTAAAATCTCACATTATCTTTCCCCATTGACATAAATATGAATGCAATCAATTCAAGTTGGACCCCAAAAACATCTTTTTAATAAGGAAAATGACCCTATACTTAATAAAAACCAAGTGCTTGACAGAATTACAAAGAATTATACTTGGCTACTGGCGCGGGGGCTGCGGGGCAGCATAATACAGTCATGCAGACACAAATCCAAGTGTCACAACTCCCCTGAGTCAGTAAGATGCACTCATGTTAGGTGTTTTTCACAGAAGATAAAGAATATATGCCGGTGGGTCATGTTATTTGGTCCGTCTACACGTGCCCTTGAACCGCTTGGGTTCAAATATATGTATGTTGCTTAGTAACACTGCCACATACATGCATACTATTCATTAACCTGTCTATGGTGTTTCCAGTAACGAATTAGCATTATATTTAAAGTGAGCTCTGAGCTTTAATGAGTTTTAAATAGACAATGCATAATTCTCTTTGTTTTGACAGTAAACTTCAACTGGGAGCAACATTAATATTTGCTTGCAAGTCAAAGCAACGACAACTCGTATGTTGAAACATATCACCCGTGTCTAAAGGCACCACTGTAAAATAAGTCATACTAGAATAATTATGAAAATGTTTAGGGTCATAAGGGAAAATTGGGGATTTTTTTTTTTTTTTTACAAGAACGAGTAAATATTAAAACAAAAAAGATAATGGTATGACTAAGACCAACCAAGCCTCTAAAGATTAGAGACAACAGCTGTTTCTCTCAGTTCTCTCGTTTATATTGCCATGGGAATTTGGACATTCACACCTTTATTCTCATATCTTTTTTTTCTTCATAAAAAACAAAAATAAACCTAATTCCCGCTATATTACAACATGTTCTCCTCTACACTGCTTTTTCCCCTCATAATTTGACCATCTTTTTTCCTATTTTCAGCGTGGCCCTAACAATTACCCCCCCCCCCTTTTTTTATTTCTGCACAAATAACACCCCAGGGTAGAAATACAGCATAGTTTGATGTGTTGTTTTCAAAGGAAAGATCATATGGACAGATAATAATGACAGAATATGCCTATTTTCCCAGTGGTCTTAAGATGTCTCCGACAAGCTTTTGTCAAAATACCCAAAGAATGAAAAAATATTGCATACTTTTCATCCACTTTTTTGGTGCTCTGAAAATAGCCCGTTTTTTCCATTATGGCCTCAATGCCGAGTACAGCTTTTGTCACGACCAAGAAGAGTGAGGAGCTTGGGGGTGGCAAATAAAACAAAGCAAGCATCCATAAAAATTCTGCATTTCCACTTTTGGAAGCACTACTTCATCATCAACAAGCCAAATTACACACTGGCATCTCTGCAGCTCTGTTTAGCGTTTGGATTTGAGATGATAGCGCTTCCATGGTAACTGCACGGAAATTGCAGAACTTCACAATCAAACTCCCAACTCATGGGGAAAGACACCTGGCGTAGGGGTGATATTGGGAAAATTATGACACCAAAACATTTTCGGAAACAGGCATCTCACAAAAACATTACCTTGGTTGTGTAATAACACACTTAATGGGTGGGCAGGTACTTCAGACTTGTGTGCAAGCCATTAAAACATCAATTTACAATAATCTGTCCACTCTAAAGTTTGTTTACATATCAGATGGGCAATGAACATCTGAACTAGCTTTATGTCAATGACATAACAATATGTCTCTTTGCATTGGATTTTTTGTTTCTCCAGACCAACGTTGATTATTTTTTAACCCGCACACTCAGTCGGATCTGACCTCTTTTCGGTCAAAAGGAGGAGTGGGCGCCATTCTTCATATGAGGAAAAAAAAAAAGACCCTTCACACCTCACAGAGGACAATGGGGAAGTCTACGTGAATACAGGGATGCTGCAGCTTCACGATCCCCTAAAAAAAGAAGAGAAACATCACGCTAACGTGGTTGCATTTCACCAGTACCATTCGAAATAGTAAATGAATCCATGGCGTTATGATTAATCCTTATCAAGCACTTTCACTACACAGGTCTCTATCTTGTTATAAGTTAGCATTTCATCCATTTTTATTAAACAAAGTAATTGAATACAGACATAGGTCGGTAGATAAGAGTGATGTGGAAAAGTACTGGCCCCGTTCTCAAATTCTCATATTTTTGCAACAATTCCCCACTCTATTGTTCAAGATCATCAAACAGATCTAAATATCAGTCACTCCAGCGTATCCTGGGTCAACCCCGGGGTTGCCTCCTGGTGGGACATCCCAGAACACCTCACCAGGGAGGTGTTGAGGAGGAATTCTAATTAGATGCTTGAGCCACCTCATCTGGCTCCTCTCAATTTGACAAAATGTCATGATTCAAAGAATTTGCAGAAGAGTCAAGAAGCCTGGAAAGACTTACAGAAAAGCAATTTCTAAAGCTTTAGCATTCCAGCGACCCATAAGGAGAGCTATTACCCCCACATGGAGAAAACATGTAAGAGTGGTGTACCTTCCCAGGAGTGTCCAGCCTACAAAGATTATGCCAAGAGAACAGCAATGACTCATGCGGGAGGTCAAAAAGGAACTCACAACAACTTCTAAAGAACTGCAGGCTCACTTAAGGTTCACAACACAATAAAGAGCACACAAGGCGAAAATGGAATCCGTGGCAGAGTTGTACGGCAAAAACTACGGCTCACTGAAACTAACAGTTTTGCTTTATTTTTGGGAAAAAAAAAAAAGCATCGGACAGTTACCACAATGTCTTACGTCTCAATTGACTGTTGTCGTCATGGATGTCATATTAGATCATCTCCAACTACCAGAGATGAATCCCTTGCGTGTTTCTAACATACTTGGCAAATAGAGATGATTGTGAATGAATGCCAGGACTTTTGGGAGAATATTATTAGATGAAAGTTGAGCTTTTTGGAATGTGTGTCTCATTACAGCTGGTGTAAGTGTAGCACAAGGTTTCAGATCATACCAACTGTCAAAAATGGTGGTAAGAGTGTGATGCTCTTAGACAGCTTTTCTCTTATAGGACCTGGAGAACGTAACTGATGGAACCATGAATTAATTCAGCACTTTAACAGAAAATCTAGAAGCAGAATGTTTACCCATCAGTTTGTATCCTTAAATTGCAGTGCACTTGTGTTCTGCATTTGGATCATTATCAGACTTCATGAGCAGCTTCTGATTGGTATATAAAGACAAAATGAAGGTTTTGGAGCAGCCAAGTCAAAGTCTTGACCTGAATGTGATTGAAATGCAGTGGCATGACTTTAAAGGGAAATTCCAATGGTTTGGATTAAAAATGTATCCAATCGGTCATGTAATATGTACTGTATCTTGAAAATGTAATGTTAATCCTCTCATTTAATGGTGTTTTGAGAAGATTTTCATTGACACTTGTGAATTTTCAGGGGCCCTGCCATTTTCGTGAGTCACATGATCTACGTGCGCGGATGTGACGTGTTACGTGCCGCAACAAAGGCTCGATTACATGGGACACCATTTATGCCCGGCGCTGATTTCTCGAATTTATCCTCATTTTATGAAGAAATAGCAGTATTGGTTGATCGTGAAGACAGAGGAATACGTCCATACATAGCCGTAAGATGGCTCGCCAAGGAGCAAGCTCGCAGATCCCTGGCGAGCCCCGGAGCTGTACTCTATTTTGCTGTGCCATGGCTGTGCCGTGAGCGGCTGTGTATGGAAGTATTCCTCTGTCTGCCCGATCAATCGATGCTGCTATTTCTTCATCAGATGAGGATAAGTCTGAGAAATCAGCGCTGGGCATTAATGGTGTCCCATGTAATCGAACCTTTGTTGCGGCACGTAACACGTCACATCCGCACACGTAGATCATGTGACTCGCGAAAATGGCAGCGCCCCTGAAAATTCGTAATTCAAAAAAATCTTCTTGAAACACTATTAAATGAGAGAGGATTTAACATCACATTGTCAAAATAGGGTACATATTACATGACCTATTGGATACATTGTTTATGCAAACCAGTGGATTTCCCCTTTAATAATGCTCTTCATGCTTGGAAAAAAACTCAATTTTTGTTGAGTTCAAACAATGATTTCTGTAAGGAAGATTGCGTGAAAGTATGTCCACAGAGATGTGGAAAAACTCATTGCCACTTACTGAAAATGCTTCATTTCAGTTGTTGCTGCTGAGGATGGTTCAACCAGTTATTAGGTTTAGAGGGCCATTAGTTTTTCCACACTGGGCCAGGAAACTTTGAATAGATGTATTTTCTTACTAAATAAATCACCATTTAAAAACAGCATTTTAAGTTCCCTTATATTTGTCTGATATTTTTTGGAAAAACACATTTAACTGGGGAAACTATTGAAAAATATGACATGAAAGCCAGTACTATTTCACAGTACAATAGATAGAAAAGATGGAATTTGACAGAGAGATTACGGTAGATAGATAGACAGACAGATTGGCAGATTTGGTAGTTTCTTTAAAAAGTTATTAAAATGTTTCAATAATGAGTGACATGGTAACGAGACAAATAGAGCAGGCAATCTTTGTAGTTAACGTTACAGCCCCATTATCCCCCCAGCCAACCCACACACACACACAGAATTTTGAGACAATCATATGTGATGTCACTCGGGGAAAACACCTTTGGGTTTATTCCCGAGACAAATGTAGCAGCACTGAAAATGTTGTACGTAAAACAAAAAGCTGTGGGTGACTTGCTGGGGTAATTTACCATCTTACCGGACTTCCAAAGGTAAGCGTGGGCTAGCTAGATTGCTCACCAGCAGTCTAAGAAAGTTGACAGCTTACACTTGTCATTTAAAATGTACACGTACAGAGCCAACATTTAACATTTTATTAATTCTATTGCATTTCCATTGAGCTTCAGATCAAAAGATCTAGCTTCAGAACTTCGCAATCAGGCACAAACGCAACAGAAATTAGACTTCCTAGTTTAAATTACTGTTCAATAACACTTTACTAGCCAACACTTTTTTTGAGCGCACCTGTGGAATGAGATTCTTTTGAATCCTCTTCAATTTGGACTTTTTCTGCCCATTTTTTGTCACCACCGTCTCTTCGTAGAATTCGTGGGCAAGATCGCCGTCCTCGTCGTAGTAGAGTGAGCTGCCAACACAGGTTACATTCAACAAAATTCAAACGTGCAACTCATCCATCCATCCATCCATCAATTTTCTTAACTGCTTATCCCCACAAGCGTCGCGGAAGTGCTGGAGCCTATCCCAGCTGTCAACGGGCAGGAGGCAGGGTACACCCTGAACTGGTTGCCAGACAATCGCAGGGCACATTGAGACAAACAGCCGCACTCACTATCACACCTAGGGGCAATTTAGTGTCCAATTAATGTTGCATGTTTTTGGAACGTGGGAGGAAACCGGACTTCCCGGAGGAAACCCACGCAGACACGGGGGGAACATGCAAACTCCACACAGTTGAGGCCGGGAATTTACCCCCAATCCTCAGAACTGTGAGGCCAACACTCTAACCAGTGCTCCACCGTACCGCCCTCATACATAACAATAAAACACAAGTAAAATTCATCATAATCATCATCAATATTGAGTAATTCTCAGGTTAACTGTATCTGGTTTTATGTTTATTCTCACATTTAGCTTCATGGCCGCTCCTGTTTCCATTCAATGAAGGCAAAAAAGGAGAAAAATAATAATGCTCTCTCACAAAGTCTCTCTAAGGATTGTGCAAAGTACTCGATTGGCCTATTCCAGGTTTTACAGCTTTGGAGGTTCCACTGTAACCAATAACAACTTATTTATCACTTTGCAACAAAGCGTTATACGCATTGCGTTTACCTCCTCCTGGTAAAAACAAAGGGCGTCGCGTTCCTGGGACATTTGAGGCGGGCCACCGACTGCTCGTTGCCATTCCCGGCAGAGTCACCTCCTGCCCCGCTGCCTGAGAAAGGCCAGGCGCCTTTGTTTTTGGATCCACTTCCTCCCATTCTTTTCACATATAAGGCATTGTTAGGTCGTCAGGTGAAGCTCTAATCTGCCATTTGGCAATTTCTTAATGATGGCAGGATCTGAGTAAGTAGTGAGAGAACACAAATCAAACCTCATTGTTCTGGCCACAGTTCACCAACTCATCATAATAAATGGGGTACACACTTACTAATAATCTGTATAAATCTGAGCATTACACCATTCCAATCAAAGTCAGCAAAGACCAATTTGTCACGTGGCTCTTAAATATTATCCTGAGCAATTATCCTATACTGTGGGGATGTGTTAAGAGTGTTTTTTTTTCCCTCCCAGATCTACTTGGAAAATGGTAAATGTGAAAACTGTTTAATATTTACAATTCACAAAGAATTATGTACTGTATCCCGAGTTGGGCCGAGTTGTGACGCAATGATTCCCAAACAGTGTGCCGGTGTACATTAGTGTGCCGTGAGCGCTCTATAGGTGTGCCGGGGGAAGTTATCCAATTTTATGTCATTGCTAAAAAAACATTTATTCCAAGAAATAATGTATCTTTATCTATTTATGCCAGTGAGGCACAATGACAGACAGAACAAAAAAATCCTCTTCTATTAGATGGCAGGAAGTACATACAGTAACTAATCGATCCATTTTTGGTGACATTTACTTTTGTTGGTGTGCCGTGGGATTTTTCAATTGTAAAATATGTGCCTTGGCTCTATAAAGGTTGGAAATCACTGCTGTGACGTATAATGAAACGTAGGTCAATTGGGAAGCAACCTGAAGCTCACACATTGCTTGTTTCAAAAGTTATTCAACATTGTAGAGAATAAGAGCAGTCAGAACAAACATTTTTGTTCTGTTATTTTTCTTATATTCAACCTGATAAAAAAGATCGTGTGTATACTCTGCACAATATGCCAGAATTCTGTTACAAAAGTAATAGAAGTGATTTTTCAATTATTTTTGTATTAGTTTAAACTTTTGTAATGTGTTGTGTATTATTGGCAGCAATAGTGCACTTTTGTTCTTACAACGGGAAACGACAATAACAAACACAAAGTAAAATCGCTGCGTCAATGTGAGCATCGCTATTTTTGTAAGGACAGAAAAATTGCCACAGGTCTTGTAGTCAATTAAATACTCAGTGAGAGGATGCTAGTGCATATATCATTAGCTGTAGCAATACAAAAAAAAGTATTTCCTAGTCTCACTCAAGAGGGTCCAACCAGCTAACAAGTGATTCTGGAAAAAAATAAAGAGTGCTCAGTAGTAGTTCGATGTTTAGCCACAGGTTAGCTGTTATTGTATGACAGCTAGCCAATGGGAGATGCCCCCCCCCCCCAGTCCCATAAAGCACGATTCTGACGTCATCATTACTAGCCATACTTTCATAGCTTTATCGATAACCCCCACGCGTTTCCAACTAAAATATACACGATACAATGTTAGTGCTCAGAGGAACTGTTAGCTGGTTAGCAATGTCGCTGTCTTAACAATTAGCTCGCGTGTGGGACCTGCTAGGTGAACCATGCTAGCCCTTTAGCCTGCTCGGAAGCAGCTTAGCAACTGGAGCCAAACTGTATGAAGCACCTGTCGTCATTTAAAACCACACAAGCGGACAACCCGTTTTGATACCAACCTTCTTTTACACCTTTTAATCTCCATGATTGGAAAGGTTCGTTGCTTAGGACGGTTGCGGTGACGGTATGAGTCAGATACACACCCAACACCTCAACTCCTCGATTTACGCTTCGCATTAAAATTTGAAATGACGTCACAGGTTAAAAAAAAAATCGACGCGGTCACAGGTAATAATTTTAAAATACACTTGTTCTGATAGACTTGCTTTATTAATAGTAGTACACGTTTCTCACATTTGAAAGTTTGTGATTAACCGACTTGAATTTCGACTTAAATAGGCACTGGCTGAGACAACAGTCCTGCTATTGAGTTCTAATAAAATATACTTTATATAATCATCTTTCACAGCCATACATGTTCTATAGCACGTGTTATCCTCACTGGAGGGGGGACAGATGAGCTCGTGCCTATGCCACCTGACTTTTGGGCAAGAGGTGGGGTACAACATTGTTCTTGTTTCTCCAACTGGCATGTTATGTGGTCGCCAAACACAGGGAGGACATCGCTTCTCTCACTAAAAGTGATATTTATTTGCAGGACTGTTGCATTATTCTAACACAGTATTGGTCAACCAGTACTTAAGTGCATTCAACAAATACAATGGAAGTGAAAAGAGTTTAAAGGACAGGTGGAAAAGTCAAAGACATGAAATAAAGAACAGCTTAAATGAACTTGTACTCAGTAACAAATTCATTCAAAATCACAGTCGATATGAGTGAGCTTAACACTTGTGCTGGTCACTGATATTTAGAATACCACAATGTCCATGCAACCACCTCACTCAATAAATTGACAGTTGAAAAAAAAAAAAAATCAGTTGCACCCACGAGGGGTGTAGAGGACATGATAAGCCAAGTGGATACTTCCAATGAACACCTACTGATTCTTAAATTTTACATTTAGCTTGTGTCCACGCTAATAGTTCATATGTCACAAATTTTGCCTTAACATAGGAATATTTTTTTAATGTGCTTATGTGCAATGACAGTGGCACAAATGAGGTGCAAAAAATGAAAAAAAAGACATCATGTAGGGTTCCATAAGGTAGTAGACAACCACACCTACCAAGTTGTCTGCCAGTTGTCATTGGTCTCAACTCATTCTCTCAGGCACATCAGACTCTCCAGGTGTCAGGCACTGCTTCTCGCATCATCTCACATGAACATTCGCGTCAGTGTTCTCTCTCTCGCACGCTCTCATCGTCTCGCGCCCCTTTCACACTCTCGTTCACCGAGGAGGTGTTTTTTTGTTTTCGTTCATTTACGGGAGCTTCACGTGCATCAGCAACTGGTCGTTTTAAGGGAGACGGTCCAGCCGAAAGAGGTGCTACGTTCAAGGACTACCCGTCACACGCGGAAGGTCTGTTCAGCCTGGGGTGGAGCCGCGCAAGGCCTCCTGCATCTTGGCTCGGGCCACTTCGTAGCGCTGCACAATCTGCTTGATGTGCTCCTCTTCCTCGCGTTGGAGAATGAGCAGGAAGTTCTTCAGTTCTGGCGTGGAGAAGGCATCCCACTGCAAAGGAAGTAGATGGAACATGGATTTTCAAACATTTTGGAACAAGTTAAATACTCATAAAATACTGAAATACTTAAATACTAAAAACAAACAAAAAAAAGAAAGTAAACGCATACTGAATAATACACAGGTAGGGATTCTTTGGCATACCACTTGTAAGAGCAATATGTTTAGTCATCGATCGAGGAGTTACACGAAATCTGTGTAATTACAGAATACCTGTACTCTATATGCATGTGAAGTGGAGGTATTATCTTTGTCCACTTGGGGTCACCATCTTCCTGTTCTAAATTGTACAATTTCCAATGTATGTGTCTTGCCTGTTAGTGACACGATAGTCAGCGAATGCTAATGTATATTGGCTGGCTGTTACCTGACTAAAGGATAGCAACTCTGAATGTGCGCGTGTGTTTACTGTATTTTGCAATTGTAAGTGCTCCTGTGAGTTTTTCCACTCTATGCTAACCACCTGTGGAGGGATTAAAATTCTTTCTAACTTGGGGTGGTAGGCCATTATTAAATTATCTAACAACGATTACAGTAAATGTGCAACTTTAGCCAGTTGTACTTTGCAGTGACTATATTGCACTTTAGCTTCTTTAACAGTGAAATGTTCCCAAACCCACGCTTTCTCGCCAGCGGTTCATGCTATGGAAAATTTCTAAGCCTTTGGGAATGTCTTCCAAAAAACAAAGGATGTCAGTGGTATAAGTGCCGCTTGTCAGCTGCCAACTTTGACGGATGCCCATTACGTGGGAACGACGCCCAACACAACTTTGTCTGCTGTTGGAAAATCTACTCCCCGTGCAGGGCAGAGACGAAAGATTCGCCAGGAATGGTTTTCGCAAGTGGCTCAAATTGAAGGACTCCATTTTTTTCTGACAATTGTGTACTAACAGTGGGGAAAAAAAGTTCTGACATGCGGAAAATCATCGGTGGCGCCGAAGTTGGATGACTTCGTGAAGCATCAGCAGACAGCTGATCACAAGTTTGCTGCAACTGCAAAGATGTAGGTGACGTAGAACGTGGCTTCAGCAGGCGTAAAGACGTCCTTAAGGAACTGTCTCAAAACGGAAAGTGTAAATGAACTGCTAATCGTTAAAATTGAAGGCCCCGAAGAGGGGTTGTTTGATTTTGATAAAATAGTCTGTAAATGGGTGAGCAGTAAAAACAGGTGAATCTTTATGCCAGGAATCATGCAAAAGCTTAGTGTTGAACAGTGATGTTATTTTCTACAGGCAGGAGTACAGAAGAGGATTGAGAAACTTTATTACATTTTTATGACACATCTCCGTCATTCTTAATGTTTATTAGATTCAGTTACCAATAAAAATAGAATTACTTGTATCACATTTATGTCTGAGAAGAAAGTAGTAGTCATGTTAGTAAATCGCAGTTTGACTGGCATGTGAGTGGCTACTTTTTGGTTGTGATTATGGAAAATTGGCTAATGAAAATTTATTTGGGCTAAAAAAAAAAAAAAAAAAAAAAAGGCTAATGATGAAAAAAGCCCCTGTAATAAGCAATGTTTCAAAGGGGGCTCACACAATGCTTAAAGGTCCTTTATATTTTGGCTATTTAAACTTCTGTAGTGACTTTCTATAATGGATTTAGTAGGAAAGTGTCCATATTGCGCATTTTGGCAGCAATCCAACTTATTGTCAACCAGTTTAATGAACATTGGTTCAGAGGGATCACGCATACCATAAGGGCCTCAAAGTAATAAATGAACCGCTTACATTGACTTCTCCTGTCTCATTCTCCTTTAGAACAAAGCTGAGCACTTTCTCATTGGGTCCTGCGCACAGTCGCAGAGGTAGAGGACGCTCATTGTCAGACAGCTTGCGAATGTAAACTGCAGGAAGAAATAAGCTCAGCTAGAAACAATTGGAAGAATAAAGATATCTGGCCACAAAGCACTGTGTGTGTGTGTGTGTGTATATACCTTGGTCGTGTCGTTCGCTGCGCTCAAACAGAGCAAACTTGCCGGGGTTGTCGACCACGGTGAACTTTTTCAACAAGGCCTCGATGACTTCACGCGCAGATGTGCGGGAGCTGATGTGGAGGTGCTTAGAGGCGTCCTTGGGAAGGTAGAAGGAGGTACGGCGCTTCACGCTGGCACCCTTCCTGGAGGCGGCGTTCTGTGCGCCACCGCCCCCTCCTTTCTTTGGGTGCATGACCGACACGGGCCGCGCCAGTTTGAACTGCACTTTGATGAAGCCAGTGTAGGAACTGTCTTTGTTCTGAAAAATCATTACAACTAATTACATGACTACCGACGTACACAGTGAATGTAAAAAAGGTTGATAAACTTCTGGTCTAACACCAGGGAATTATATATCGTTTGGAATAACAACAAGTGTTAGCAGAAAAATGAGGGTTTCTGCTAAAAAATAAAAAAAGCAAGATTTGTAAAGCCGTGACTTTTTTCACACGCTTATGCGGTGATGTGGCAAGTTTGGACATTTTTTCCTAACAGCCGCAAGGAGGCTCTCGAGCATAAAAGGTAAGGGTGGGACCAGTGGAATATATGTGCCGAGGAAGTCACTTTTATTGGTATGTTTTTTTGGGGTTTTTCTTTTTTAACCGGCCCTGTTGGCGCTGCGCCAGCATGTTGCTGCTGTACTACTGCCATGTCTGTGATTTTTACCAGTATATGTGTGTGTGTGTGTGTGTATATATATATATATATATATATATATATATATATATTTATTTTTTTTTTTTTTAACCGGCCCTGTTAGCGCTGTGCTAGCGTGTTGTTGCTGTGATGCTGCTGCGTCTCAGTGATTTTTACAGGTATGTTTTTATTAACCGGCCCTGTTAGCGCTGCGCTACTGTGTTTCTGCCACGTCTGTTAGTGCTGTGCTACTGTGTAGCTGCCGCGGCTGTGTTTTTTTTTTTTAACAAAGCCCTGTTCATGCTACCGTGTTGTTGCTATGTTAAGCTAAGCTAAGGTATTAAAATTTTGAAAACTCTTTCTGTGAACAGTTTTTCTTTGTAAATATCTCGTGTTTCAACGTGGGCACTTGCGGCTTTTACACAGGTGCGTCTTATGTATGTACCAAATGGTATTTCCTTTATGAATGTACTGGGTGATTCTTATAATCCGGTGCGCTCTGTAGGCCGAAAATGACAGTAATAAGGGATTAATCAGTCGTTTTTAATGGTGGCAGATGTAAACTTACTCCCACTTTACGTGCGCTTGGATGTGATTTGTTAATTCTGAACACAGCCATATACCCAGTTATGAGGATGAGAAGACTTGTGCAATCTCAGTTATTTTATCTTATCTCAGTTATGTTTCCCTTGAAAAGAAAATAATTGCAAAGATTATTTATGATAAAGTTTCATTGATCTTAGAGCCACCTTTTTTTTTTTTTTTTTTTTTTAAACATGACATTTGAACAGGGGTGTCTACTGTAACCTTGACACTTACCACGTTCATGAACAAATTGCTATTGATCTGAGCGTTGTACTCCTTGACCTTCTTCTGAATATCAGCAGTGGTCAACACCGGCTTGCCACAATCACTCGGTTCATCCTGAAGAGAAAAGAGAAGGGTGGTTACACCACTGGACTTCAAGTCTCCCCAAACAAAAACAGGAAACAGCTCAGTACCTCCCCCTGATCAAAACTAAGAACCGAAACTTAACACCTGTTAGGTTGCAACTCAAATTGACCAGCGAAGGTATACAAGAACAAACTTATTTTCTGCTAGCCTAGTTCTTCTATTTTTTGAAAAGTATTTACATGAACAAAATAAAAAAAATATTATACATAGAAGTTACAAAAAAAATAAATGTAATCTTCCATACAATCCCCTCCAAATGTATTGGAATGGGAAGGTCAATTCCTTAGTTTTTGTTGTACGGTGTACTGAAGGTATTTGGATTTCAGATCAAAGGATGAATCTCACACCCCCCCCCCAAAAAAAAATCTGAATTCCAGTTTTCATATCATATTATTTACATCTAAGTGTCAAACATCTCAGGATAGAGGACCTTTTGTTCAACAGAGCAAAAGATATGATTAAATGAACATCAAAGTGGATATCATTTAAACATTGGGTGGCATAACCCTTGCAATAACTGCATCGAGCCTGCAACTCTGACTTCAGATTGCTGCACTCTTCATTTAAAATGCTTTTCCAGGCCTATACAGCAGCTTCTTCCTAGTTCTTGTTTGTTTCTGGGGGTTTCTCCCTTCAGTCTCCTTTTCTGGAGGTAAAATGCGTGCTCCATTTGGCTAAGGTCCAGCGATTGACCTTCCGCTTTTTACCTCTGATTAAGTCCTTTGTTGCTTCGGCAGTGTGTTTAAGGTCATTGTCTTGTTGCATGATGAAGCTTCCCTATTTTGATTTTGATAAGATTTTTGAGGGAGATGAGTAAATGAAAAGCCGGTTACACTTACCCAAGTCACAATTTTGAAGGGGAATACCAACTACTTCTTCTTCTTCTACTGTCCCCTAATTATTTTGTTGTGATATTGCAAATTCAATTCTGTGGAATGATACAATTCTTATCAATACTTTAATAGCAAGAATGCTCAGTATTTTGACTTTGTTACTTTATTCTTGTCTTTTTCTTTTACATGTGATCCAATTATTCCTGAATTAATTTGTACGTGACATATATTTAAACACCGAGTATTAAACACCGAGTGTCCGAGAGCATCCTAGAATGTTTATTTTTAAATTACATATTTTGAGGCCACGACTGAAAATTAGTGAATGAAACCTTGTAGTCAGCATTTATATAACGTAAGGTTCTGTTTGTAGGTGCCTTGAAAGGCCTTTTTGTTGAGATATGGCAAGCACTGGTTGCATCAGACCCACTTCCTGCCAACACAGGCAAAAGTGACGCCAGCCCATCTTGTTCCGCGCCTGCGCCTTGCAGCCGTGGGAGGGCTGATTGGAGGGATGAGGGAAGGGGGGTGGGGGTGCCCTGGAGTTCTTTGGATGGCGTCGGTACAACTTGCAGCTGTTTGCAATGATTGCGAGTAAAAGCTCAACAGTGCATTCTTTCAGCGAGTGTTCATGTAAAAATAGCCCCCGCCGGTGGGAGATACAATTCCCTCTTGTAAAGCAGACATCCAGTGTGGTCAGCTGACTCCTCGGCTAGTCACGTTCCACTCATCTTAGCACCGACAGTTATCATGGGCATGAAATGGGCCTTTTCCTGTGTGCACACCCTGACAGGCATTTCCTGAATCGAAATGCACTAAACCGGCACATTTCACTTCCACACGGGCCCCTTTTAAACACAGAGTACTAAAACCCAAAAGATCAATACAAACCAATCCTCTTAATATCATTCGGCGTCAGCATTTCATTCAATTTGGAAAATGTATATCGAATATGAAATTTTGAGTCCTACACTGGGAAACACACAAACAGTGGGCAGGAAACACAAGATCATCAGTCCTTATTGAATGGATTACATGTCCAAATGCTGCTGTAACCGAGCAAACCAAAAATTAAAAAAAATTACAAATCTATGTGGCCCGCGTGGAACTTTCCGCAACTGTGATGAGATTGAAACCAAACCAAGAGTGCAGGGGTGTGCACTTCTACAAATCCTATGAATCATCTATGATGCAAAAATGAGTGTTAAAAACTCTTAAAAGTCAACTCAATTAATGGTGGGCGTATATTTGGAAAGATGAGCTGAGGTCATGCGTCACCAATGATGACATTCTAGTGGAAGCTGTGTACTGTATTTGAACTACTTGTCTGCTTTGAAGGCAGCTTCATTTGCCTCGTATCTTTGTACTAATTACATATTAACAATGGTAGATTAAAAAAAAAATGGTACATAAAATACAGCACTGACAGTTTGGTCTGTGTGCAGAGGCTTTCATTCCTCATAAAGGAAACGACTGATTACATCATCTTCCCAAAGCCCTTTTCGAAGAATCTTTAGTGATGCAATAAATGAAAAAGAGGATCTTGGAAAATTGGTTCAATTAATACTAATATTCTACATGCACTTACCTATATGACTGACACAGTTCAGTGTATCAAAGCATTTCAAGCACAACAATATATTTTTTTAATCTAAAACAGGGTTATGCAAATATATCCACTGTAAGCAAAGTATTTTTACTCTTAAAAACATCCAGACTCTCAATCTTGAGGCAACAAGTGACAAAGTTCTACAACACTTCACAGTGGAGTGTTCCTGAGCATTAACAGATTTGCTCAATCTATTTTCAATCATTCAAAATACTTATTAAAAGGTAAATTATGACACGGGGCAGATATGTAGTATAGAAAAAATATAAACTGATCAAGCCCCAACCAATGCACAAATAACAGAAAATAATAATTGTCACTAATAACAAAAACAGTCAATTTCAAAATAAAATACAACCAAGAAATATGAATACAGTGATCCCGCATATCTGGGGGTTCCACAATTCACTATTTTACAACCAGTCCTAAAACTCAGTTATTTGCAATTTTCTATGCTGTACAAAAAAAAAGTATTTTTATTCCTGTGGTAGAATGCTGTCCACACTAGTGTATATTATATTAATTATATTGCAGCATTTAAATGCAAACTATCAGATCAATCAAATTTCTATGGTGGATGGCAGATAACTTCTGTGTGTGTGTGTGTGTGTGTGTGTGTGTGTGTGTGTGTGTGTGTGTGTGTGTGTGTGTGTGTGTGTGTGTGTGCAGGCAGGATAGATTTGCTCATCCAATCATAAATCTAACAAAAGCCATGTTAGATTTGTTATTTTGACAGTCAGTGGGAAAGGGATACAGTAATGGTGGCTGGCCCCCATGTCTGCTTTGAAAACTAGTACTAAAGATGGAATTAAAACTGATAAAAATCTGGCACAACAGATCAGCAAAACAGCGTCCAATTTATGCATCCCCAAAGCCAAATAAGTCTATTCCCATCTGAAAGAACACTAAAGAAAAGGGTCAAAATCATCAATGGCTATTAAAGAAGCTCTCAGGAACAAACTGGGAGGTTTTCAGTACTCTGTTCCCAAAAATAAGGAAGCAAAGCATAACTTCCACATTTCTACCATTAACCGTCCTTAACTAGACAAAACCAAAGAGGTCTACTAAATTTTTTTTTTTTTTTTTTTGTAGCTCAAAGCAGCACCAAAAGTTGTCACATTCCAATTAACACAATAAAATACACAGACCAGTATTTCAAAACCACATATAGCCCAATAAAGTCAGTTTTAGCTAAAACCACAAAAACGTGAATCCCTCAACCGTTAATTAGAGTGTGACTGACGGCCGTTTAAAAACGCGTTGACGGACAACTGCGTATTTTGAGATTTGACATTTTTAGCAGCTAAAAGGAAGCGGATCCCAGGCATAACTTCCACATTTAAGCGCAATCACTTCGTCGCGTTTTATTCTCCGTTTATGCATGTATTTATTGTCTCTCACCTTCTTGACGTGCGCGATCGCTTTGCGGCCTGCTTTCGGAAAGAAGGAGGTGCGGGCGGTGAAGTACTGCTCGAACTCGCCGTCGGAATCCGCCGCCTCGTCGCTGCAGTATCCGCTGCTGGTGGAGCTGCCCCACGTCTTCTCGAAGGAGGGCAACTTGTCCGAGCTACTAGCCGTGCTTGACATGGTGACGATGGCCTTGAAAAGCGCAAAGCTAACTTGCGAACGTTCCGACTAATCGGCACTTACTCAAATCGAGAGCTTGTTGTGGGTGGGTCGGATAAAGTTCGACGGCGTCGATTTAACACACGGACGACGAACTAACTCAGACAACTTGATGGGAAATTTATGATGAAAGAATTACAGTTTGCTAATCTCACTTGTAAACGTCTCCTAATCGACCACGTTTCCGCTCGAGAAAGCCGATACTGTGTGAAACAGGATGTGCTTATGCATGGGTGGAGACGACGCCGGCCAAGTGGCCTCGCCCATGAGGCCGTTGCAGTTGGCTTTGGAAAATACACAACTCCAGCGCTGCGACTCCTGATTGGACGACCGACATCCGGGAGCAACTTCAAAGTATTCCACGATTCGTGATTGGACGAGTGGCACGGGAAGGGGGGCGTGGGGGGGTCATATTGCGCCTGCGCATTGTCAACCCGAGCCCCCTTGGTGGGCCCTCACTTGCTCCACGCAGACAGTGCCGGCAAAGTGGTCACGTGACGGTGGCACCATCGACAATGGCGTCAGTCGTCATTAACAACTTAAGCACAGATTTTACAAAGTGGCTCCAGTCAGAAACCGCCTTTGGAATTGATGCAACATTTTTTTCATAACCGCGTGCTTAAATGATGATCACTGTGTCCTGAGAGGAAACAAATCTCAGCGATTTTAATTTGGCTTGGTCACACATACATTATCATCATTTCAAAATAAACAGAAATAACAATGCTGTATTGCAAAATACTGTACGTTGTTGATATGTCAAAAGTGAACTACGGTATTTATGTTGAACAACTGACCAAAAAGAATAGTGGAAAACCTTTGAAGGTAAAATATGGACTTGTGTCTGTATGTAATGTCTTCCCTATTTTCCAAATTGCCGCTGATTTGAATCACTTCGTGACACCAAACAGTCCAAACACACTTTCCAATTGGACAAGGAACATTAGGAAAGCAAAACAGTGGTCCATTAAACCTGCCCCTATTCAAGCCACAGCCTGCTCACATGCTCCTCGCAGACCCCTGCCAAAGTGGTCATGTGAGGTCACCATCAAACACAATGATGACCTGCGTCATTTCCTGCCCACTCTTCGACTGCAGCCATCATGTGGCGTTAAGATGACACTAAATTCTCACTATTTGTGGCTTTGTTGTAATCCCACTGGAAAAATGTGTACATTTATAATAGCTGTTTAGGTTTCAGCATGAAACTTCCTATTAATGTTTCCAAATATTTGCTAGTACGTACGGTATTCTATCCTATTATGAACTACATTACTGCGTGGGTTACTATTATGTCATTTTTTTTTATATTTGTCATGTTTAATTGTTTTCGCAGGTAGGTATTTTTGGAACCACATTTTTGTTTATTTTTTCACAGCTCATAATTTATTGACCCTTCTATTTTCATATTTTTATTTTGTGTAGAACTAACCCAACTTGATACACATTAATTACTGTTCCATCCATCCATCCATCCATCCATCCATCATCTATCGCTTTTCCAGGTCGGGTCGCGGGGGAAGTAGCTTCAGCAGGGATACCCGGACTTCCCTTTCCCCAGCCACTTCTTCCAGCTCTTCCGGAGTGATCCTGAGGCGTTCCTAACCCAGCCGAGAGACATAGTCTCTCCAGCGTGTCCCGGGGTTGTCCTCCGGGTCTCTTTCCAGTGGGAAATGCCCGGAACACCTCACCAGGGAGGGGTCGAGGAGGCATCCGAATCAGATGCCCCAGCCACCTCATCCGGCTCCATAGTATCGTTAAAATATCCACTCATTATCTGGGGTGCTTATCCACACAAGGGTCGGACAGTGCCGGAGCCTATCCAAGCTATCTATGGGCACGAGGCGGCTATGTAAAATGTTTGATTCCTTTACCCACTCACCGATGAGGAATAACGTTACTTTTTGTGATAGTGTAAGACAACATTTTTGTTTATTTTGTTCCAATTCATTGTGATGTAAAGTTGCTAGTTTGATCTTTGGTGATGTTTTAACTCAATGCTAAGCTTGTAATGCCACTGTTGCCGGTGTTTCATTCACTGACGTTCCGCATGGTGTAGAGAAAGGTGTGGAGCGGAAGGGAGCGCATCTAAGATCTACACCGTGAATGCGTTCTTTGCACAATATATTCTGAGTCCAAGTGTTGCACTCAAATTAATGGTCATTTATCTTAACATAGTTAAGACGCACTTTTGTTCACCGCTGCTGTTGGGCACAAGCACGTCTTCGTCCGCGCTCTTCATTGATTTTCGCAACGTTCTTCTTAAAGGTCGGCAGACCCCAGGCAACAAAACTAGGAAATAACGTTTTTTATTTGAATGGTTCCAATCAGTTCTCAATTCTAACTGCCTGAGCCTAAGAAGGAGGCACTTGTAATTGAAATTAGCATTGAAAGCGAGAACAATCATGTAAGTCAGGCCGCACTGAGGAAGGTCACAAGCAAGCTCACGGTGACGTCTGTGCCTCTATCATTTTTATGGTAGTTTGTCGACTGTAAATTTTGGGAAGTGTTGAGATTGGTACGCTGCGTGTGTGTACGACAGCAATACAAGAACTGATATGCATACGGGCAGTGTTGTACCTGAAATAACTGAACTAGTTCATTAGGGGAACAGTGAACTCAACTTTGAACTAGTTTGCAGAAAAAAATAACTTTCCCATCTTGCTTTTGGAACCCTGGTGCTCCTTGTCAACAGAACTACAAAATCATAACACCGATGAATGAATTGCAGTACATGACAAAAAGTGACATCTGACAAAGAACATACAGTACATATCATATATACTATATGACAAATTTACATTCTAAACACAAATTTGTTCATACACACAGTTAATGAATAAAGTCTCTTCTTCTTCTTTTTCTTTTGGCTTATCCCGTTAGGGGTTGCCATAGCGTGTCATCTTTTTCCATCTAAGCCTATCTCGTGTATCTTCCTCTCCAACACCCACAGTCTTCACGTCCTCCCTCAAAACATCCATCAACCTTTTCTTTGGTCTCGCTCTTTCATCTGGCAGCTCCATCCTCAGCAACCTTCTGCCAATATATTCACTCTCTCGCCTCTGAACATGTCCGAACATGGAAGTCTGACCTCTCTAACCTTGTCTCCACAACATCCAACTTTGGC
Source organism: Syngnathoides biaculeatus (assembly GCF_019802595.1). Taxonomy (NCBI): domain Eukaryota; kingdom Metazoa; phylum Chordata; class Actinopteri; order Syngnathiformes; family Syngnathidae; genus Syngnathoides; species Syngnathoides biaculeatus. Next base: position 15,403,301 of record NC_084649.1, on the reverse strand, counting down.
TGTCCCTCTAACTAGCTCATTTCTAATCCTATCCAACCTGTATACTCCGAGCAAGAACCTCAACATCCTCTTTTCTGCCACCTCCAGTTCTGCTTCCTGTTGTTTCTTCAGAGCCATCGTCTCTAATCCGTAGATCATGGCCGGCCTCACCACTGTTTTATAAACTTTGCCCTTCATCCTAGCAGAGACTCTTCTGTCACATAATACACCAGACACCTTTCGCCAGCTGTTCCAACCTGCTTGGACCCGTTTCTTCACTTCCTTACCACACTCACCATTGCTCTGGTATCAAGTATTTGAAGTCATCCACCCTCGCTATATCTTTTCCCTGGAGGCTCAGTCCCCCCCCCCCCATCTCATTCACGCACATATATCCTGTTTTACTCCAGCTAATGTTCATTCCTCTCCTTTCCGGTGGATGCCTCCATCTTTCTGATTGTTCCTCCGCCTGTTCCCTGCTTTCACTGCAGATCACAATATCATCTGCGAACATCATGGTCCAAGGGGATTCCAGTCTAACCTCGTCTGTCAGCCTATCCATTACTACCGCAAACTGGAAGGGGCTCAGCACGGAACCCTGATGCAGTCCAACCTCCACCTTAAATTCTTCTGACACACCTACGGCACATCTCACCGCAGTTAATGAATAAACTCTATTGTGTCTAACTGTATCTGGTGCACACATGATAGCATTTAAGAAGCCCTCAAAGGACCTTATTACATTTATGAAAACGTGATGCACGTAGATATGATCATATATTACTGGTATTCGTGGGTTATAATTTTAAAAACGGTTTCACTTGTTTTTAGGACTGTCTTAGAGCATGCCGATGAGGATGAAAGTGGACAAATATATGTATTAGGAAAACTTTACACAAGGTGTTACTTGTTTGTGTCTCAACTTTAACGCATTTCCCCTATTTCCTGAAACAGTACTTCCTTTGTAAACACATCAGGCAGCTTTTCTGCTTTGTATTTGCACATTCGAAGGACACTAGAACTGAAGACATTACAGAAATAATTTATTTCGACATCTGTTATTACTGTATTTCCCGCTTTAGCTGGAAAAGATTCGTTTCATAATCCCCAATGATTAGTTTAGACATGCAAGACAATTTGACATGCAAATCAGACTCCTGTAAACACAATCAGTCGATAATGAGCTGACTTGTTTTTCGTCGCATTGTAGTAATAGCAGTGTTACTGTCGTCAGTCATACCGATGAACTGATTTATTTGATGCCCCTTTTTTCATGACAATAACATGACAGTGTAAAGCTATACATGGCTCTTTCATGACTAAATTGTGAGGAGAGGTGGAACTTTTTGGATATAAGACTAGGCAAAAATATTACTGGGTGGTCTGTCAGATGTTTCAAAATGCACAATCACCACATTGGTGTTCATTCGAAGATAAACAAACGGCAAGTCCTCTTAAAATATCTTAAAGCTTAATAGAGTTCTCCCCATAACTTGAGGCAAAGGCTAGCTTCGAGCTAAAATTAGCTTTGTTGCAATAATGTTAATTAAATAGCCAATTTGTGAGTGCTACTGTTATACGTACACAGAACTCGCAGGGTTCTAAGGTGTTTTTGGCCAGGTGGCAAGCGAGCGAATGAAACATGGAAGGAAAAGGACTATTTTAGACTTGTTGCTGTTCCCAACATGTCAAAATGAACAGCACACTTAGCTTCTGTAATGTTAGCACTGCAGCATGGTTACAATGGGCAAGTTCAGAAATTAGTCCAAGCACGCTCGATACACTCTGTAACGTCCAAAACTCAGAGCATTGTAGGAGTCTGCTGTGAGGTTATTCGGAGCGCAGTGAGAGTGTTGGATTTAATTTTTGAACCTGCCCACAAAAGTAGGGGTGGGCACAAAAAGATATGGTAACATAATAATTTTCCTCATTGCTCGAATGTAAAAATCAGAAAGCTTAAGCGCATGGTGGCTGTCAGTTACGTGGTTAATAATAAATCGAAATGTATTTTTGATTTGCTTGTTTGATAGTTAAGGTGATTAGATTTTTTTTCCAAGGGTAGTATAGTAGTAGTTTCAAAAAATTAGGTGTTGAACTTGAACCACATGATGAGGTTTATATGTTAAAAGAAATCACTGAGTAGTAGCTATGGAAAGAGATTATGATTTTTCAGGGTAATAACAATTGAATAACCTCAAAGGTGGAGGTAATGAATGACACAACTTCTGTACTGTATTAGTTAAACTGAAACTTCATTCAATGCGAGACAAGGTTTCTTACCACATTTGTGTCTGTTTCAATGGTGTGCTCCACAACCAACGTGTGGTCAGCGGAAGAGCCCTGGTCCCAGCTGCAGTCTAAGCGGATCAAGGGACGACAGCGGTAGTGGCACGTGAACTTGCAATCTGAAAGAACGGAATGTTTCAGATGCACAAGTAGAATTATGTGTACAGACAAGTGATTCCATGGCTGTAGCAGTTACATCCATTTTCTCCATCACTTAACCTCACTAAGGTTGGGGGTTTGCCGGAGCCTATAACAACTAACTGCAGGAGGGGTTACGCACATGGATATAAACAAACAACAATCATTTGCACTCAAATTCAGACCAATGCGCAATTTATCCAGCCATCCATCCATTTTCTTAGCCGGTTATCCTCACAAGGGTCGCTGGGAGTGCAGGAGCCTATCCCAGCTGTCAACGGGCAGGAGGCAGGGTACACCCTGAAATGGTTGCCAGCCAATCACAGGGGACATGGAGAGAGAGAGACAACAGTCACACTCACAATCATCTAGGGCCAATTTAGTGTCCAATTATGTTGCATGTTTTTGGGATGTGGGAGGAAACCAGAGTGCCCGAAGAAAGCCCACGCAGGCACGGGGAAAACATGCAAACTCCACACAGGCGGGTCCGGGATTGAACCCGGGACCTTAGAACTGTGAGGTCAAGACTTTCCAGCTGATCCACTGTGCCGCCATGACCAATTTAGAGTCTTCAATTTATCTACCATTTATGTTTTGGGGATGTGGGAGGAAACCCAGGGAGAGTTTAAAAACGCCATACAGGAGAGGCCAGATTTGAACCAGGTTCTTCAAAACTGTGAGGCAGATGTGCTAACCAGTCATCCATCATGCCGCATCACGACAATGATAATCATATGAAATGTTTAATCTCTAACGACAATAATGACTAGCTTTTTCATGGTCATGTGATACATACAGTACTTTAAGTAATGTTACGTTCCTACAAGCAAAACAAAATGATAGGTAGCTGTTGTCATTATTATCAAATGTGTTGTTCCTTCATAATCACATGAGTGCACTCTCTGTAACAACAAAAACCGCAGGCCTATCTTTGTGTGGGTTTCTACTGAAGAACAGGAAGTTCAAGGCTTTCTTTTGCCCCCCGACAGTAGAACCTTAAGCAAAAGAAACAGTGCCAGGTTTCTATACAAAATATACAGACAAAAGTGCCAAGTTTGGCACTTTCATACATTTCGGCCAAAAGGAAGAATTAAGCAGTTCAACACTCAATTACCATTATATATCATTGTAATTAATTAAACATCAGTGCCTTAAGATATAAGTGACCCTACTCATGAATTTTTTGAGATACCATCTGTTGATTGGATAATTCTTTTGCTTTGACTTGCAAGTGCAAACTTGTGATATGAGCGCTGTATGGTGCCAGGTGGCTCAACTCACTTTACATTTAGCAGCAGTTTGTAAGATAACATTAGGAAATATTCTTAAAAAAGACGCTTCAAGCTGTTTATTTCCACTTTTAGATTAGATAAGATTAGACAGATAATACAACAATACATAAAGGCCTACTTTCTTCATCCTCTGCAAAGTTATGTAAACTAATAAAATCTAATCTAATCCTGCAGTACTGTGAATCCGAGAATGAGCAGCACAATGTGCGTTGTAGGAGAAAGTGTGACAAAAACTGCGGAATTATTTGTAACTGTATCTAACAATGTACCGTGACTGTGTTGTGTACTTGTTGTGTTTTTATAAAGTATATTATTTTTTTAAAATTGGGGGGGCTTGAATGGATTGATGTCATTTCATTCATGATCACAGGACAAATAAAACTCGCACTTCAAGGCACTGATGTTTTTCTCCGTACAGACACATGATAGTGGACTCACTGGCACAGCGCAAGCTCTGTTTGTAGAGGCCCCAGATGAAGTCCCCACACAGGTCACACCATGTGGGCTGAGTGTGGCTGCAGGGTTGGAAGTCATGGCCCTCCCCGGTTTCCTCTGCCAGATGTCGGTCCAACTCGCAACTGCTCAGGACCCGGATGATTCCCACCCGGCTCAGCAGATCCGGCACTTTTCCCGGGCTGATCCTCAGGGCGTTGGTTCGCTCCAAACGCGGAGGGGAGCGGGGTGAACACGCTCCAGTCAGCTGGATATGCTCCCCGCCGGACCTCAGGTCACGGAGCTCTATGAACTCCCCCATTGACATTGTGTCTTTCCCGACCTCTATGTCTCCATGGTCACTATGAGACAGAAAAACTTACTTAAAGGTCCGCTGTCATTAAAAGCATGATTTTTAGTACGTTATTAATGGAAAAAAAAGGCAGCCGGAATGGACCCATTCATTTTTTCACCACACAAACTGATTTTGACGTACAGTATATTGCTTTTTGTCACTCCCGCCATGAAAATCCTCTCGAGGGATATTTGTTTTCGAGAAGACGCAGGAAGTTACGTTAGTAGCAGACTCCCACTCAGGCGGTCTCGTATGTTTCTACTAGTTTTAGCTGCGGGAAGGTAGCTCATTGTTGCTTCGTATTAGCCAAAATTCCGCCTCGTTGCATTGCTGGACATTGCTTGAACACTCGGGAGGATGGATTTACCTTTCAAGAGACCAGGTTCGTCGTGAAAAATGCATCGCACGGGTGCAAAGGACGAGAGCTTCATGGGTTCCAAATGACAGTTAGGTGTGTATAGAACTACTAAAAAATAAAAAAAATAGTTTGGGGGTGGGGGGGCATAATCCTCTCAAAATGTAACAAAAGATCCGCGTACAGAAGTCAGGGGTGCTAAATGTGCTTCGGCTGGGCTGGCTCATACATACTGTCTGGGAGTCTGTTGTTAGTTAGAAGTGATCCGCATATCATCTAAATATGGCTTGAAATGATACGGTAATATTCCCCCGGTCACTTCACTCAATTGTGAGATGTTCTCTTCTTTGAAAAGAGCTTCCGTGTCCAATAGTAGGTGGCATAGTGTGTTTTCAATGGCAGATGTCCGGATGTGACGTAATGGACAGACGTTGCAGGCAATATGGCTACCACTTAGATGTCGAATGAGACTTCCGCAACTTTGCGCATGGATGACGCACTCTCCGCTCATATTTATTTTTCATATGGACATTGTAGTGAGTAATGTTATATGTATTTTTCATTAAAATATCTATTTTAGAATGTTTTTAGGCATGACACTTGACCTTTAATAACAATGAACGATAAAGTAATGCTGTGTAGAAACTGCCTTTCCCAACATAGTTTTTGCTGTTGCTAGCTCCACACGATAGCATAGAAAGACATTCCATTAGCAGTGTAAACTGTCAAGAAGCAGCCATATTATATCATTTATTTTGCACTTTTTATAGTATTGATGGTTTCTGTCCCCGTGAACCTCGTGAGGATAAGCGGCAAAGAAAATGGATGGATGGTTTTTCTCTTATTGCTACGTGATAGCGGTGGTATTAAAAGTGGCATTAAATCAGACTAGTCCTTAATTTAACGCCCAGGTTCCAAATGCATGGCAGAAAAGTTCAAGACCAAAAGCATCCGCCTCCATTTTTTTATGTTGAGTAATGTTTTTATTTCTGGATCTAGGTGTAAGATATTACATTTTGTTTCATGTATTGTAAATAAACATATATAAGGTAATTGAGAAAATTATTTCATAAAAAAAAAATAAAACTTTAACTGAAAATGTCTTTTAAGGAGGTTTGTGGTATAATTTCATTGCAAAACCAGACAACTCAAAGAAAATCATTTAGTTAAAAACCCGCCTGTAAGTGTTTTCTTAATTATGACTTTAGAACATGCAAACTCCACACAGGCGGGTATGGGATGGATCCAGGGACCCCAGAACTGTGAGGCCAACACTTTACCAGCTGATCCACCGTGCCACCCCCTTAGGTAATTCCATCCATCCATCCATCTTCGTAGCCGCTTATCCTCACAAGGGTTGTGAGGAGTGCTGGAGCCTATCCCACCTGTCAACGGGCAGGAGGCGGGGTACACCCTGAACTGGTCGCCAGAAAATCACAGGGCACATCAAGACAAACGGCCGCACTCACAATCACACTTAGGGGCAATCAAGAGTGTCCAATCAATGTTAGATGTTTTTGGAATGTGGGAGGAAACCGGAGTGCCTGGAGAAAACCCACACAGGCACTTGAAGAACATGAAAACTCCACACGGGCGGGTTCACACCTTAGAACTGTGAGGCCAACGCTTTACCAACTGATCCACTGTGCCGCCCCCTTTGGCAAATAATAATCAAATTCTTCAGAAAAAGAGGCTTCAAGCTATTTATTGGAACTCCAACTTAAAGTTTGTAAAAACTAAACATAAAAGAGCAAAAAATACACCTTGTGTTTTTAAATCAACTCCACAAATAAGCCTTTCAGAACATTATCTTAATGCACACATTATCAACAAACCAAAACCACAATTGACAGACAGTACTCTTTATTCTGTGCAAAGAATAAGGAATACAGTATTAGTGCTGCACTTATGAGCTGACAGATTTGAGACATCTTAATAAACACTATATCCTATCTGTCTTACACCACCCCAATGTAGCCAAGTCGGGAATACCAGTAAGAGCAACAAACAGCCCACAATGTACTCGTCTGCAGAGCGGCATTACAGTATCTTTGTCTAACTATCTATGTCAGCAACATACAGTGACACCATGAACAACTGAATGCTCTGCCACTATTTGGCATAAGGTATAAAATTAACTCTGTGTCCACTTTTTATAAGATTTTTCTTTCGAAAGGTGCTGTGATTTTTTAAAATATTTTATTTCATTTTATTTTTCGTGTGCGGGGGGCAGGAAGAAGGTACAACATGCATGTTGCCTTGGCTAGAAAGAGGTTGGGAAACACTGCCCTTGCATTGATGTGTAATGTGTTGATTGTCTTAATGTGACAAAACAAAATGCTTAAACGAAACTACAAAGAGACTCATGCATGTATGAGCTCAAATAGTGTGTTTTAAATTTTGAAAGCAATGTTTTGTACACAGCAGCTTTGATGAGTCGGTAAGTCAGCAGATAGAGAAAAGTACCTCACCGCAACTAAGATCATGAAGAACGAGCTCCGTTTTTACTCGGCTATCATCCACATTTGATTCATCCGCAAATGACCCGTGTCGTTGTCGAACTATAAACTCCATTTTCCAAATAAATCGTGTTTTCGTGGAGTTGGACTCACCCAATCAGATGTGAGAAGTAAGCGCTTTGTTTGAAAAACATCTTCCATCCGGAGAAGAAAACTTTCCGCGGCAGACATCTCCGACTGGGGTCAGGCCAGCCTCCGCTCCGAAAAAGACAAAGTCAAGCTCGCCGCCACAACGATTGTTCGAACGGTGACACACTAAGAACACGCTGACGGGAACACATTCAAAATAAAAGCTTGGCCACGGACATCGATTCGCTCTTTCATCGCGGAGTAAGTCTACTTCCGGAAGAAAGTAAATTCGGATCCGAATTTGAATTTAACAAAAATAAATCACACTGGAAATCTGCATCAGACTGAAATTGGATTTAAAAGTAATAGTCATCTGAAATTATATGGAAGTAGATTAGTGCCACCGGGATTTGAATTTGAAATGGTAAGTGGATTTGAATTTGAAATGTGAAATTCAATCATTGACTGTCTGAAATTAAACTTCATTGCTAAAATTCAACGTCGTTGTCGTTTACTTTTTTTTGTGGAATAGATGAGTTGCCACCGGGATTTGAATTTTAATAGGATTTGAAATTGAAATTTTAAGTGGATTTGAATTTGAAATGGTAAGTGGATTTAAATATGAAATAGGATTTGAATTTGAAATTTTAAATTCAATAATTCGCTATCTGAAATTCAAGTCCTATTCAAATTCAAATCTCGGTGGCGTCTACTTCCATAAAATTATCATTTTTGTCATCACAAGACCAGTCCCTCTCCGAGATGCGTCACCCAATTGTAAAGCATGGAGGAAATATAAAGGAAAAAGAAGGTGAATGGCAGAAAAATTAATTTTCACAAAATTTGACGGTTTAATGGCCGAGGTACCATTAGCGAAAATGCGTTATTATGGGTTGTGTTTTAATGCGATCTTTGAGGTTTTGCCATTAACAACGGTTCTTCATTGTGGTGCAAGCGTGAGTTCGATCCCCGCCCGGTTGACTGTTTTCTTTCCCTTTTTTAAAAAAAATGTTTGAATGCGAGCGACCAAATGTCTTGTAATAAATTCAACAAAACTCAACTCAACTTCTACTCACTAGACGTATTGCTCTATCCATTTAAACATTTACTAGACGAGATGTTTATTCGTAGCCTTTAAAGACCATTTGTAAAAAAATAAAAATAAAAATCTTATTAAAGTAATGTAGGCCAAGAGTACATTTGATATGTTCTGTAGGGTCAGGATTAGTCATTGAACATTGAACTCAAGGCAAACTGACGTTCAACAGATTTCACCACTAGAGGGTACTAAGAGTCAAGGCGTAAAGTAAAACGTCGGCCTCACAGTTCTGAGGGCGGGGGTTCAAATCCCGTCCCCGCCTGTGTGGAGTTTGCATGTTCTACCCGTGCCTGCGTGGGGTTTTTGCGGGGACTCCAGTTTCCTTCCATATACCAAAAAACATTGAATGTTAAGCGACTCAGAAAATTGATTGATGGTGGATGACAGATTGCAAGAGCACTTATGGCTGAACAAGCCAGCACGAGACAGGCACATAATGATAACACTTATTGTAATAATAATACGGCGGCACGGTGGATTCACTGGAAAGCCTTGGCCTCACAGTTCTGAGGTCACGGGTTAGATGACCCGCCTGTTTGGAGTTTTCATGTTCTCCCCGTGCCTGTGTGGGTTTTCTGCAGGTACTCGAGTTTCCTCCCATATCCCAAAAAAACATCCAACATTAATTGGACACTCTAAATTGCCCCAAGGTGTGATTGTGAGTACGAATGTTGTCTGTCTTCTTGTGTCCCGCGATTGGCTGGCAACCAGTTGAGGGTGTAGCGCCGGAGAAAAGGAGTCGGAGGCGGAGTGTCGGACACAGGAACAGAACTTGCTTTATTGTTCGACATCACCAAACTACTCGCATCACGGCGGGAACTCTGTTAACCTTTCCTCCGGAAGCGCAACAACAAAATCAGTCCGTGCGGAACCCCGCACTCCAACTCGAGGTTCCGCGGGTGAATTATGTAAACACCACACAAGCCCCCCCAGAATTCACCCATAGTCAAAATCCTTGTGCCGTGGAGGGATGATGACCCGACCCCGGCGGGTGTGCACTGTAGGGACCGAGGGGGGCGGGGCCGCACTGTCCATTGAGTCACGGGACAAGGGCTCAGGCGGGGTCAAGGGTACCCCGGCAGGCGCAGGGGCACAGGGCAAAGGGGGACGACCCCGGCGCGGGGGGAGGGCCAACCCCAAAGGCTGGGCAATGTCCAGGTGCGCGGGTTTGACCCTGTCCACGGAAACAGTCTCGGGTCTGCCGCCAATGTCCACGAGCAGGCTCTTATCCCCGTGCTCCAGGACCCTGAACGGCCCGTCGTATGGGGGGCGGAGAGGTCCACGGTGGGCGTCATGACGAACAAACACAAAATCCGCAGAGCGCAGGTGACGGGGCAGCCGGGCAGCTGGGGTGCCATGTTGCGACGTGGGAACCGGCGCGAACCCTTTTGCGGCCTCCAGCAGGGAGGACCGTTGCCTGGCTGCGGACCAGGGCGCTGTGGCGTCCGGGATGAATTCGCCGGGGACCCGCAGTGGCTGGCCGTAGACGAGTTCGGCGGATGAGGACAACAGGTCCTCCTTGGGGGCGCACCTGAGGCCGAGCATGACCCACGGGAGCTTATCCAACCAGTTGCCGTCCGTCAAGCCGGCACGCAGGGCTGCTTTCATGGAGCGGTGGAACCGCTCGCAAAGACCGTTTGCCTGGGGGTGATAGGCGGTAGTGCGGTGCAGCTTGACCCCCAAACTCTCAGCGACTGCGTTCCAGAGTTCAGAGGTAAACTGAGGGCCACGATCTGAGGAAAGGTCGCACGGTGTCCCGAAGCGTGCAACCCACGTGCCGATGAACGCCCGGGCCACGTCTGACGACGTTGTCGAGGAGAGGGGAACGGCTTCGGGCCAGCGGGTCGTCCTGTCCACCATGGTGAGCAAGTAGGTGAATCCGTGCGAGGGAGGAAGTGGACCTACCAAGTCGACGTTGACGTGGTCAAACCTCCTCTCGGGGACAGCGAAGGGCTCCAAGGGGGCTTTTGTGTGGCGATGCACCTTAGCCCGCTGACAGGCCACGCACGAGTCGACCCAGGCCTGCACATCTTTCTTGAGACCGCGCCACACGAACTTCTGGGCCACCAGCCTCACGGATGGTTTCCTTCCGGGGTGGGAGAGGTTGTGGACCGCCTCGAAAACAGCTCTTCGCCAGTTTGCAGGGACCAGCGGCCGAGGCTGGTCAGCCGAGAGGTCGCACAGCAACCTGACGCCCGAGTCACCAACCGCGACTTCCTCCAGGCGCAAACCCGTGTCAGAAGTCTTGAGGGCCTGCACCCCGTGGTCCGAGGCCTGGTCTGCGCTCATGCGGGAGTAGTCGAGACCCAGATGCACAGTGCCGACGATCGCCCTGGAGAGGCAGTCCGCGACCACATTGGATTTGCCGGCGATGTGTTGGATGTCCGTAGTGTACTCAGAGATGAACGACAGTTGGCGTTGCTGGCGGGCAGACCACGGCTCGGCCACCTTGGACATGGCGAAAGTGAGGGGTTTATGGTCCACATATGCCGTGAACTCACGGCCTTCAAATAGGGAGCGGAAGTGGCGGATCGCCAGCCAGAGGCCGAGGAGCTCTCTATCGAACGTGCTGTATTTGCGCTCCCTGGGGACCAGCTGACGGCTGAAAAAGGCAAGCGGTTGCCAGGCGCCGCCGACCCACTGTTCGAATACGGCTCCAACAGCGTAGTCCGATGCATCGGTAGTGAGAGCGACAGGGGCCCCGTGGGTCGGGTGGGCCAGCATAGCGGCACGACTCAGTGCGGCCTTCGTAGCCTCGAAGGCTTCCATCCTCTCGGCCGTCCATTCAACCTCCCGGTTGGGGGCCTTGTCTTTCAGAGCCTCATAGAGCGGGCGCATGATGTGGGCCGCCCGGCGGATGAACCGGTGGTAGAAAGTCACCATCCCCAGGAACTCCCGGAGGCCCCGAGCCGAGCGAGGTCGGGAAAAAGCGGAGACGGCCTCCACCTTTGCCGGAAGGGGGGCGGCGCCGTTCTTGTCTATGAGGTGCCCGAGGAACTGGATAGAGGGCACCCCGAAAACACACTTCGCCGGGTTGATGATCAGGCCATGCTGCTGAAGTCTTGCGAAGAGGTCGCGGAGGTGCATCAGATGTTCATCCTCCGAGGAGCTGGCGACGAGGATGTCATCCAAATAGACGAACACAAATGGCAAGTCCCTGAGCACAGAATCCATTAAACGCTGGAAAGATTGTGCCGCGTTTTTAAGACCAAACGGCATCCTCAGAAACTCGAACAGTCCAAACGGAGTGATTACAGCTGTCTTGGGAACGTCTGAGGGGTGCACGGGAACCTGGTGATACCCGCGCACCAGGTCGACCTTGGAGAACAAGATTTTGCCTGCCAGGTGGGCTGAGAAGTCCTGAATGTGTGGAACAGGGTAGCGGTCGGGCGTAGTGGCGTCGTTAAGGCGGCGGTAGTCACCACACGGTCGCCACCCACCACTCGGTTTAGGGACGATGTGTAGTGGCGAGGCCCACGGGCTATCCGAGCGGCGGACGATGCCCAGACGCTCCATGTTGGCAAACTCGGACTTAGCGACTGCTAGCTTCTCGGGATCAAGCCGTCGGGCCCTCGCGTGGATCGGGGGGCCCTTGGTCTCAATGTGGTGCTCGACCCCATGTTTAGTCGTGGCAGAGGAGAAAGTGGGCCGTGTCAAGCCAGGGAACTCACCAAGGAGGAGTTGGTACTTGGTGCCGTCCGATAGCGAACTGGAGAGACCACCATAAGTCGCCTCATTGCGGACGCAGGCGACCGTGGAAAAAGTCAGTGCATCCACCAGACGGCCCCTCTTAACATCCACCAGGAGCCCGTGGGCACAAAAAAAATCAGCGCCGAGGAGAGGGAATGAGACATCCGCAGTGACAAAGTCCAATGTGAAGCGCTGACTCCCGAAACACAAGTCCACAGTCCTCATGCCATAAGAGCGGATAGGGGAGCCATTAGCGGACAGTAGGGGTGGCCCATGAGTCCCGCCAGCGGCGTCCTCCGCAGTGGCCGTCAGGACGCTCCTCTGGGCGCCGGTGTCGCAAAGGAATTTGCGCCCGGAAAGGTTGTCCTTGACGAACAGCAGCCGGCTCTTCGCGCCCACGCTCACGGCCGCTGCGAAGCGTGGGCTTTGGCGTTTCCCGACGCGTCGTAGTTGCAAGGGGCGCGGCACCTCTTCGCTTTCGCACCGAAACGGGCATGGAAGTAGCACAAGCCTGTGCCAGCACGGCCGAAGGGGCCCCTGCTGGATGCCACCCCCGCGCCCGAAGGTGAGTAACTGCGCGTCGCGGCCAGCGTCTCAGGGGAGAAGCGCTGGGTTGCCAGGAAGAAACGGTCGGCCTCCTCGGCCAGGGCCCGGGGCTCAGTGGCAGTACTGTTCGCGAGCGCCGTCTGAACATGCGGTGGCATATGCCTGAGAAACAGTTCCATGAAAATGAAATTGGGCTCTTCCGTGCCCAGCAGGTTTAGCATCATTTCCATGAGTTCGGAAGGTTTGCTGTCCCCCAGTCCATTAATAGCCAACAGACGTCGGGCACGTTCCGGCCGTGAAAGCTCAAAAACCTTGAGAAGGTGAGCCTTGATCCCAGCATACTTATCTCGGGCCGGGGGAGAGGTGATGAAGTTCACTGCTCTGGCCGCCGTTGAGCTCCCGAGTGTTGAGACAACGTGGTAGTAACGCGTGGAATCATCTGAGATCCCGCGGAGGGCGAACTGAACCTCAGTCTGTGCGAACCACGCTGCCGCGGACGTCTCCCAAAACTCCGGCAATTTGAGGATGGCGGTTGCCATGTTCGTTTCAGTCTCGAAAACGCCGGGACTGACGTCGGGGTCACCAGTGTAGCGCCGGAGAAAAGGAGTCGGAGGCGGAGTGTCGGACACAGGAACAGAACTTGCTTTATTGTTCGACATCACCAAACTACTCGCATCACGGCGGGAACTCTGTTAACCTTTCCTCCGGAAGCGCAACAACAAAATCAGTCCGTGCGGAACCCCGCACCCCAACTCGAGGTTCCGCGGGTGAATTATGTAAACACCACAAGGGTGTACCCCGCCTTTTGCCCGTTGACAGCTGGGATAGGCTCCATCACTCCCCGCGACCCTCGTGAGGATAAGCGGATAAGAAAATGGATGGATAATAATAATACAACCATAAATAACGAAACGAAATCATTTTTTTTCAAGTTGAAACGCAAGAGCACCGCCCCTCCCCCCGACATGTAGCAAATGGATGTCACATGGCAAATGGCATTGGCATAGCAAATGGATGGAAAATGTAAACTATAACAATTATCAGTATCATTACCATTTTACTAAAAGAAAATGGATGGATTGTTAATTGCAGTAATACGTGCAGATTTCAAATATGTAGGTTTTAATTGCAATTTTGGATCCGAATCCTATCAATCCTGCGAAAGTCTACTTTCTCCTGTACATGTACTGGTTGCGTGATAAAAGAGAGACGATTATGTTGGATCATTTTAAATCCGAGGCATTAGCGTCCACTTATTCTTGTTAGGCTTTTATTGTGAATGTGCCCCTTTGCGGCAGCGCGTTTCCGAATGCATCTGCACACATTTTACTGCTGGGCTGGCTTGATTTAGTCTCTTGAACTTCAAGTTCGAGGAGGTTTCCTGCGCAGTGGCCCGTCCGGCGAGCAACTCGACTCCCCTCAGGCTAGCAACAGCGACACTCGCAGTGCCAACTTGAAAAAAGGAAAAATAATAGAAAATAAAGGAGCGTGCTTCATACTCCATATTTTGAATTGCGTCATTTGAGTAATTCGTCCTCTCGTCGGCACTGCGTACATCGCTAGCATTTGCAGTTAGCTTCTGACGTTCACGAGCAAAGGAGACGAGGTCTCTCGTTCTTGTCCTGGCCACGACTGACAAGCCGCCGTCGACCATGTCAGAGCCGGCCGCAGAGGTGAAGCAAGAGGTCAAGCAGGCGAGCAAAGAGGTGAAAGAGAGCGAAAACGTCGCCGAGAAATATTCCGTCATGACAGTGAGCAAGAACACCGAGATGAACATGGAAGAGCTGTCGTCCGCCTTCAGCGCTGTGCCCACTCACAAGCCGGTTAAAAAGGTAACGACGACGCGTCCAAACGCATTCGGGTTTCTTGCTGCATTTCGAAGTGCGAGCTATTTCAGGCAATAATCGTTTTAACGAGCGTGCGACACCCAGCTAAGCTAAACTGTCAACTGGATTTCTACCTCTTTTGACTAAGCCATGAGTACAATTATCCACTGTTTCCAAAGATATTAAGATAGAATGTCTACTTTCCCCGCAGTTATTTTGACATTTTAATATTGTATTGGGTGTAAGGTGATATGCCTTATTATTATTATTTTTTTACATAAATTTACACTGCAGCCTGAGGAATCAGCACAAATGTAAATGTTACGCAATCCCATTATTGATCCTTGGACTTGTATTTTTGGGTGCGAGACCTTTCACACTA